>NC_041390.1:31122243-31135404 GCF_002162155.2 Triticum dicoccoides | reverse complement strand
ATTCTCTGTTTGTGCATATCCTCGTGCCTGCTTAGAGATGAGAATGCTATCATGCTAAGTAGTAGAAAATGAACTATGTACGCTTCACTGTGCTTATGGGAGACATGTTTGTTCAACTTCTACTTGTTGTTACATTGGCTTTGAAATTTGAACTATTTTCTCAGGGAAAGCCTTTAACTCTTATTATGTTGTTGTTAAGGATCTACTAAGTCATAGTGTAACTTGCATGTTGGTCCTGTCTATGCAAGTAATTGATAAGTAGCAAAACATGATCCTTTGTTTACAAATTTCCTTTATTCATAGACTTATAGGTTTGCCATTTACAGTCCTACTTATTGTGGATCATTGGGATACCTAGTGAAGAAACCATTATCACAATACTTGAAGAGTACTTCTGGAAGTATCCTGACGAGGCTATGAACTAGTCATATGTTTATACTTTACTACTCCATGAGCTCCTCATACGCCCACTATTTTTCCGGCCGGTCTGTTCTCAGACTAGTGTGGCCAAATAATTATAATATCTGAAGTTAAAAGTGCACTACCACTCTACAAATTATCTACCGATGTTCTATGTTTGAGATGTTAGTTCTGTCTAGTAATATTGAGATGGCTTTCGGCACAATTTCCACCCTAACATTTTCTGTTTGAGTCATACAACACCAATAGCTTTTCCTCAATGATATTATACGTTTCATTGACCGGTGATATTTGCTCTGCAGGTATCTTTTTTTTAGGTACAAGAGTAACAAAAATTACTCTTCAGCCAACCCAAAGTCGGCACTCAGGTCGCTCAACAGGTCGTCCGGTACTCCCGGCACACATAGCAGGTCTCCCATCGTCCTAGCACGGGCAGCCAGTAGATGGGCCATCATGTTCTTCTTCCTGTTGGCGTGCTGAACTTTCACATTGCTGAATTTAGTAAATTCCTGTTTGATATCCTCGATCACTGGAAAACATGCCGACAAACACCTGCCCCCCAAGTTCAGATTATCCACCATGGCTTTGCAATCCGTCTCCGGTATCAGGGAGCCATTGTGCAGCTCCGACATCACATTCAGGCCAGCTAGGATTGATTGCGCCTCAGCTTCCTCTACAGATTTGTAGTGCCCCCCTCGTTTGAATAGAGAGAAGAGAACCACACCCCGATGGTTGCGAGCGATTGCACCGACCTGAGAGGACCCATCGGCAACCAAAAATCCCGCATCCGTGTTAAGTTTAACTGTACCCGCCTCTGGGGGTGTGTGTGTGTGTGTGGGGGGGGGGGGGTCCCAAAGATCGGTTACAGGCGCCTCAGCCTCCCCCCCATGGATACACATCCTGGGTCCCTGGACTGCACCATGTCCTACCTGGACTAGAGCATTTTTGCCTTTGGGATCAGGAACACTCCCAACCAAATCTTTGTGGAGCTCCTCCTCATACTGTAGCAACAAAACTGAGGATCGACAGATTGACTCCTTCCACGTATTGTAGGTGCAGTCGTCTCGAAGAAACCAGCATCGCCAAAGCAGTAGCATGATTCTAGTTCTGGTCTCTTGGTTGCAAGGACCAAGCAAGTTCTGCAGCCAGTCCTCGTCCGTATTCCTGAAGAGTTGCTCGCCCGGGAGGTTCCAGTGGTTCCTCATGGCATGTCTCAATCCTCTACTCTTCGTACAGGTTATGACAGCATGGAATTCGTCCTCTTCACCCGCCCCATATATGTTACACGTGCTGTCAGATTCCAGAGTTCGCTTCCACTTGTTCCTCTTTGTGGCCAGAGTGCCAGTTGCAACCCTCCACCCGAAAACCTTCACTTTCTCTCGCACTTTGGCCTTCCAAATTATGTCCCAAATGCTCCGATCGTCAGCCTCGCTTGACGAGCTAGAGGTAGTGGTATTTAATTGATTTCGGATCGAAAACGCAAATCTATACGCACTCCTCACCGAGAACACTCCCGATTTTTCCTTGTGCCAGGCCAACACATCGGAACCCCCTGTTCTATGGAGTTTTATGCTGCAGATTTCCTCCGCATCAAACCTATGGAATAATTGGTGAATCAGCTCTGCAGGTATCTACTTATATTCTGGCGGCTGAGATGCAGAAATGCTCGATGTGGAGTGCACTTGTAGGAATCAATATATCGCTTCATTAGCTAACTTCTGCCTGTTATCTAATTTCCGTACATATTTTTCAACTGGCACAAATGTTGATGGCACTTGCCTTGTGGGTGGACCCACCGCTGATTGGCCTTGCTTGCTGTTTTTTTGTGCACATGTGTGGGCGTGTTTGACTATCTTCTATGTTGTCTCAAGCATGTTGATTTCGACATCAGGTTTCTGCTTACGTTCGTTGCATGATGCCCCATTTTATGTGCTTTTCTGTTGAGTTTCTATCTGGTTACGAGCTAGATATTTGGAGGCTTAATACTAACTATTCCCTTCATTTCTAAATATAAGCCTTTTTAGAGATTTTAATACAGACTACATATAAATATACATAGACATATTTTAGAGTGTAAATTTACTCATTTTGCTCAGTATGTAGTTCATATTAGAATCTTTAAAAGGTCTTATATTAAGGAATGAAGGGAGTAATAATGAATGTCGAATTGCATGCCTGGTAGTTGGTAAGGAGCTCTCTGTGTGAGAATAAATCCGAGGCCACTATCGATCATTCGAGAACCAAAGCAATCACACAAGCACGACATCAAGATTTGTTAACGAGGTTTATCGATATGACTACATCTCCGGGGCCTGGCTACGGGCACTCCTCCCCATGACACCGTCACAATACCGTACCAGGTCGCTCTAGACGCCGGCACATGCCGCCGGCTTCCCCTGCGTTCCTGTGCTATTATGTTGGCATAGGTTATATCGTGTGTCTACTCCCGCTATATATGAGAGGCCTAGGATACAAGTGTCCTACTAGGACACGACTCCACATCTTATGTAAACACAATACTACTCAGAGTCCAACTGTAACCTACCTTGTACACTATATTTGACACAACTCTAACAAACTCCACCTTGGCGAATATTCTTCGTCACCTTGAATTCGTCAATGCTTCAAACTTCCATGTACTCCCTCCGTCTAGGTGAGTAAGTCATCTTAGGTTGTGCACTGTGACCAAGGAAGAGGGGAAAACGAGAGACATTAATGTTTATTTACTAACTAATAGCATTGCATGCAATGAACTAACCACTGCATGTCGTGTTTGGTAGTCTCAAGTCATTAAAAGCATGCACACCTCTTGTCTCTTATTGGTTGATATGTGAAGAAACAAGAAACGAGGTAGAAGTTAATGCACCGCGCCTTAGTATTTTGGGATTATTTGGTTTTCGTAAGATGACTTACACACCTAAACGGAGGGAGTACATTGGACTTGAGTTTATCCCGTGAGTACCGCTGCTACTCCAAAGACTCCATATGACTCCACCTGCAACTTGTAGTCTCTTATTTTTCTTAACCACAGTCAACACTCGAGCAAGATTAAGTTCCTTGTTACTCTAGTTTGTGCTCTCAACTTCCAGAGTATCCGTCCAACACCATCACACATTGATCACTGACCTGCGTGAAAGTGAACAACTCACATATTGGGTATCACACAAAAGAGTTACCTGAACTCAACATCAGCGCTCCTTTCTTGACCACATGTATGAAACTTGAAGGAATTTCACCGCTGCTTGTAGTCATCTCGAGTCAAATTCACAGTTGTCTCACCACATGTATGACCACCAGAGCCCTGGCCTGTCTCCATGTCCCATGCATACTGCACACCTCGCCACTATTACCGCGTCGAGCCCCTGCTGTCTCGATTGAGTCTCAAGGGTCGCGAACCCACACCACTTAACCCCCACTGCAGAGTACCATCGGTCATCGCCGACCGATGACGAGTTTTACGCTTCCATCAGACCACTGGGATCCAGTCTGAATTGCGTGTCACTCGCTTTTTCCCGCTAAAATAGGCTTCGATTCTCTGGATCCTTACACCGTAGCCCCTCAATCCAGCTCCACATTCAACATGACTCCATGGTAGATGATCAGTCCACCCTCTGCGCCCCGTCACTTCAAGCTCTCATGTGCACCGTCTTGAATCAACCCCGCGACATAGTCTTGTCGAAGCCGCACAAGTCCTCGGGCCTGCGCCACGTGTTTCCATGCCCCAGAAGTCGGTCACCATCAGCATCACGCACCTATGTCGCTGTCGCTGATCCCACCACTGTCTTTTGTATCAATCGACTTGCATCGATCCTGTCAGACTGCCTAGTCCGACCCAGCCGAACTCGTTCGACTGTATGACACGCTCGAGGCTCTCAAATCATTTTCCACGAATTTCCATCCATCACATAATAATTTCATCTTAGCTGGCATGACTTCCCGCAACACCTTCAACCATCCCTGTTGTGCTACCGAATTTTCCACCCTTTGTTTGTCATAATCCAAGGTTTTCAGTTCCCCGAACTTCTCCACCTCAAACATGGTACCCGTTGACACTATGGTTCTTTATAGTGCTGACCATGTGAAAAATAAACCGAGCTTCCAACGCAATGCCCAAGTACACGAGCAGAAACATATGTTTACTACTAGCAATCACGTCATGTGCTCCTGTGCTCAACCCCTGATGCTAGCACTGACTTTTGTGCCAATTCCCTTGCTAATTCCTGATGGATGTATATCAATGGATATTTCTCTATGCCGATTGATCTGACTGCCTCCGTGTCGCACTGGAGAGGCCGCTGCCTCAAGGGACCCGGTCCCCAATCTTTTGGTCCAAAAACAAATCATCCACGGTGTTGCGATTCCACGAGCACAGCCTGCGTACCACACAGGCACACACCACCTTCGGCCTGCCCGTCCACAGCACGCCACCTGGCCCTCGCACAGGGGCTCGGTCAGCCACGCACTCCTTCCAGGACTCATCAAGCGCTGCGCCAAGCACTCTGCCGTGTTGTGCATGTGTTTCGACCCCGCCGCTCAAACGGATCGAGCTGCCCGATCCGATTCCAACCACAACTCGCTGAGATTGCTCTTCGTCGCCTGACTTCTTGCGATCGATCTCAACCGTGCAACACTTCCTGCTTTACGCCAACTTTCGTGTAGACGATACCGATCTGAAAATTAGGCCTCCCACTGAACCGATCCGCCTTTGATCTCAAACCTTGCTCTAATACCACTTGTTAGAATAAATCTGAGACCATTGTTGATCATCCAAAGACCAAAGCAATCACATAAACACGACACCGAAATTTGTTAACGTGGTTCACCAATATGGCTACATCTCCGGGGTTTGACTACGGACGCTCCTTTCCGTGACATCGTCACAATACCGCACCAGGTCTCCCTAGACGCCGGCACATGCCGCTGGCTTCCCCTGCGTTCCTGTGCTATTATGTTGGCATAGATTATATCGCTTGTCTACCCCCGCTATATATAAGAGGCCTAGGATACAAGTGTCCTACTAGGACACGACTCTTCATCTATAGCTATATCTATATCTATACCTACTAATAATGCAAGGTGCGTTTCTCCGATTTTTTCATCCATTCACCCAGATTATGTTTTCTGATTTTCTATAAAAAAACAAGGTGGTACTAATCAGTAACAACGAGCAAGGAACTATTTCAGAACGTCCGCTCCACCATGCTTCTTTCAAGATTTTATTAAAAGCCCAGCCCAACTACTATAGAGTGGGCTGCACCTTGCCTCCCCAAGATTTGCGTAAAAGCCCGGCCCAACAAAAACAAAGCACACACGTGATTGACAAAAAATTAGTGTGCGCTCAAGACCTTCCTTCACATACGAAGACGATAGCCGACCGACCTAGCAATCAGTTGGGTTACAAGTCAGGGTTCGTCTTATAATAGTCCTACCTCCCCTTCAAAAAAAAAAATAGTCCCACCTCGAATCTTCAGACCTAATTTAAATACGTTTCTAAGTTGCCTAGAAATTAGCAAGCCACCCGTGAACAAGGAGCAGAGGGAGCACAAAAATTGAGTCCACAAAAATCACCTGGATGGATGGATACCAGCGATGGCGTCCTCCTGGCCGGGGCGATATAGCAAGGATGATCCAGGAGCGCTGCATGTATAGGCCCCGTACGCCTGCCCGCATGGTGTTTCCAGCGCGCTGCCCATGTCGAGGAGGAAGCCGAAGTAGAAGTTGGAGACGACGGAGAGGCCGACGGCGGCGGCGGTGAGCTGAAGATTGCCGAGGCGGCCGGCGAAGAGCTGCGTGGCAGAGTTGATGCTGTAGAGGCAGAGGATGTTGAAGGTGATATGGGCACCGCGTCGGCCTCCTCGACCACGGCCTGCCTCTTCACCAGCAGCGGCGCCGCGTCGGCCTCCTCGACCACAGCCTGCCTCTTCACTGTTGGCCCAAACTATCTACTGGCAGAACTGCCGAGGATCAGAGGCACAGACGATCTATATTGCAGCTAACTGAAGCTAGCAGGACACAAGTGAAGCACGCACACACTCGTTGTGAAGATGCCCACGTAGTGAGGCTGGTTGTAGTACTGCTACTCTTGGATTGCTTTGGTGCTAACTTGAGTGAGTTACAACGGGAGGGGTGGTGCTGTTTATATAGCACTTACAAACCGACATATGAGCTGCTTGAGCTCAGCCCTTACATCATCAACAGCTTCTACGTCACTGCTGACCTACAATAGTAGAAAATCAAAATGATCTTGCCAACTTACTGCTACTGCCTTCATAGCTAAGTAATCTGCTACTACTGGTGCATGCATGCTGCCAACATGCAGCCTTCGGAGACAAGTTTGACACAACATTCTTCCCCTCAAACTTGTCGAAGAAGCTTGGTGCCCATGATCCCAACCTTGTCGCGTAGTTCCTGGAACTGGACGCGACCAAGTGCCTTCGTCAGAATGTCCGCCTTCTGCTCACCAGTCCGGATGAACTCCACGATCACCGTACCCTTCTCGACGCAGTCACGTATAAAGTGATAGCGGAGATCGATGTGCTTGCTGCGGTCGTGAAGCACTGGATTCTTGCAGAGGGAAATCGCCGACTTGTTGTCGACGAAGATGAGCGCAGGGGCTGTGTCCTGATTTAGCATCTCGCTGAGAAGGCGAGCAAGCCAAATGCCTTGACAGGCTGCTGTAGCTGCCGCGATGTACTCCGCCTCCCACGAAGATACGGCGACAACCTTCTGCCTCACCGATTGCCAGCTGACGGGACTATTCCCGAGAAGGAATAGTATGCCCGAGGTGCTCTTCCAGGAGTCCACATCACCAGCCTGGTCGGAGTCGCTGTACCCGACCAAGCTCTCGCCGTCGCCACGACGATACACACATCCATGCGTGAGCGTACCCGCGATGTACCGGAGCAGGTGCTTGACGGCAGCGAGATGATCGCTTGCCGGGGCTTCCATGAACCTACTCAGGTATCCGACAATGAACGTGATGTCCGGTCGGGTGTGCACGAGGTACCTGAGACTCCCGATGATGCTGCGGTAGAGTGTAGCATCCACCGCCTTCTCCGAGCTATCCTTGCTGAGCTTCAGCCGTGCCTCCATTGGAGCGTGCACAGCATGGCAGTCCTTCATGCCTGCTCGTTCAAGCATCTTGGTGGCGTAGGCCGTCTACGTGATCGTAATGCGACCACCCTCCTGGTTCACCTCCAGCCCGAGGTAGTACCGGAGCAGCCCGAGGTCGCTCATGCCGAAGAGACGATGCATCTCTCCCTTGAAGCGTCGAACCTCTTCGGGCTGTGCCCCGGCAATGACCAGGTCGTCGACGTAGATGCCGATGATGAGCAGCGTGTTCGCGGTGCCACGCGAGTACACGTCATGCTCAGAAGCGCTGCGTGAGAACCCAAGGGATGCGAGGCTTGCATCGAGCTTGGCGTTCCACGCCCTTGGGGCTTGCCGGAGACCATACAGGGCCTTGTGTAGTCGATACACGCCCTGCTCGTGGCCCTTGGCAACGAACCCGGGTGGCTGGGAGACGTACACCTCCTTGTTTAGGTCGCCGTTGAGAAACACCGACTTGACGTCCATATGGTGTACCTCCCACTCGCGGTGAGCAGCCACGGCAAGGATGAGCCGCACGGACTCCAGCCTTGCCACCGGAGCGAAGACTTCCTCGAAGTCCACTCCTTCACGCTGCACGTAGCCCTTGGCGACGAGGCGCGCCTTGTGCTTGACAATGGCGCCGTGCTCGTCCTTCTTCACCTTGAACACCCACTTGAGCCCGATGGCTCGGTGCCCAGCAGGCAGTGTGGTGAGTGTCCAAGTGGCGTTGTCGTTGATCGACGCCAGCTCGTCCAGCATCGCATGGCGCCAGCAGTCCTCTTGCTCGGCCTCCGCGAATGTGGTCAGCTCCTCGCCGGCCATCAGATGCAAGACGTCATCGTCATCAACGTCCTCTCCCTCGGGTTGTTGCGGTGTTGCCGCAGCCTCGCCGAGGAGATCCCCCGTGCGCCGAAACCTGTGGGGGGCGCCAACGCTGTCGTCGGCGTTGAACAGCTCCGACCTCGTCGTTGGCGGGGTTGCGAACTGCCTCCCGGGACCCACCTTGCTTGACGTCGGGGTGTCCGGGGACACCGTACCCGGGGACGGTGTTCTTGGGGTTGCGGTTTCCGGATCCACACTTCCCGGGCTTCCTGGGGTGGAACTTCCCGGGCTTCCTGGGGTGGAACTTCCCGGGGTCTTGTTTCCCGGGGTCCTAGAGTACATCGGGTACTCCACGGTGAAGGAGCTGCTTGCCGGGGCCTCCCCCGACGCCTCCCAAGTCCATCGCGTGTCTTCGTCGAAGATGACATCGCGCGAGACATGCACACGCTTTGAGACGGGGTCGTACATCTTGTACGCCTTAGAGCCCGTCTCGTAGCCCATGAACACCATTGGGGTGCTCCTGTCGTCGAGCTTCTTCAGCTGTGGGCGCGTCATCTTGACGTGCCCGACGCAGCCAAAGGTGCGGAGGAAGCGTACATCGGGTTTCCTCCCATACCACGCCTCGTAAGGCGTTTTTCCATCGACACTCCTTGTGAAGGAGCGGTTGAGGATGAAGACGGCCATGAGCACGGCCTCCCCCCAATACATGCTCGGCACCTGCTTTGCCTTGAGCATGCAGCGTGCCATCCCGAGCACCGTCTGGTTCCTCCGCTCGACGACGCCATTCTGCTGCGGCGAGTAAGGGGCTGTGAGGTGACGTTGCACCCCTTTCTCGTCGCAGTGCTTATAGAACGTGGCCGACGTGAACTCGCCGCCACGGTCCGTGCACAGCATGCGCAGCTTGTGGCCACACTCGACCTCTGCTGCCGTTTGCTGCTTGACGATGGCTCGCTCCGCCTCATCCTTGGAGGTGAGGAGCAGCACCCACATGAACCTGCTATAGTCATCGACGAGCAGCAGGATGTAGCGACGCCCTCCTGGCGTTGCCGGGGTGATTGGGCCGTAGAGGTCCCCATGAACCAGCTCCAGGGGTTTCTGCGCCCGATAGCGTGCCTTCTTGGGAAAGGGCAGGCGCCGCTGCTTCCCGGCAAGACACGCATCACACAACTCGTCGGCGTGCTCGATGTGAGGTAGCCCATGAACGAGGTTGCCTTGCGCCATCTTCCGCAACCCGTCGAAGTGCTGGTATCCTAGCCGGGCATGCCAACGCCACGCGTCGGAGACATGGCCCACGGCAAGGCACACAGGATGCACGGGTCGAAAGAAGAGCTTGTAGAGGCGGTTTGCCGAGCGGGTTACCTCGATGAGCAGCCTCTTCTGCTGGTCGCGCACGGTGAGAACACCGCGCCGGATGCCGATGTCGAACCAGCCCTCGTCGAGCTGTCCAACACTCACGACGCTGCTCTTGATCACCCCCTTTGTCGGCGAAGACGACGGTCCCGTGCCCGTGGATCTCCACCACGGATCCGTCCGCGAACCGCACCTTCCCGGTGATTGAGCGGTCCAGCTCCGCGAACGCGTCGACCGAACCAGTCATGTGGTTCGTGGCGCCGGTGTCGAGGAACCAACCCTCACTTTGCTTGCCGCCTGCAAGCGTGGGCGTGGTCACGGCTCTCTCCTCGTTGAGGAAGACGTAGCCGCACGCACATGCCGTGGTCAGGGAGCCATCTCCCGTCAACACGGTGGACCCCGAACACTTTGTTGTCGGGGTGTGGCTGACCTGAGTCTCCGTGCGCTCCTGCACGGAGTCGATGGTTGCCAGCATCATGGTCGGAGCATGGTCCGCCATATGCGTCGTTGCCGCGCCAACTTGCGCGACCTCGTCGGGTCCAGAGTTCGGGGACGTCGTCGCCGGGGTGTGGCTCCCCCACACCCGAGCCTTCATCGCCTCCCAGTCGACAGGCCCCGAAAACGTCGTTATCGAGGCATGGCCTGTCACTGGAGTGATGGTTCCCATGGACGGGTTCCGTGCCTCCTGCACGGAATGGGTGGTTGTCGGAGCCGTGGTCGCGAGAGACACTGTGCTCTCCTGCATGGGCTCCACTCTTGCCAGCATCATTGCCGGCCCGCCGTCCACGCCAGCTTGGACGAGGTTTGTCGTTGCCGCGGCTGCCTCGTCGTCTTTCCTCCTGCGGCAATCCCGGATCCAGTGACCCGGCATGTTGCAGTAGCGGCACTTGCCACCGTTGCCAGCGCCTCGCCCTGCCTGGCTTGGCTTGCAACCGCGGTTGCCGCCGTCGCTCTGGGCGTGGCCTCCGCCTCTACCGCGACCTCTGCTTCCCGTGGGGGCGCCTCCCCCACTGTCGGAAGAGCCATCGCGGTCGCGCTGCTGAAGCTGCGCGTCCCACTGCTCCCTGGTGAGCAGTAGTTCGCCGTCAGCACGGTTGTCGGCTTCGTCGCCGCGCTCTTCGACGACCTTCAGCCGCCCTACCAGCTCCTCGATCGTCATGGTGGAGAGATCCACCAAACTCTCGATGGACCAGGCCAGTTGCTTGTACTGCCTGGGGACGACGCGGAGGAACTTGAGAATCACCATCTTGTTGTCGATGGGATCTCCGAGCGTTGCGAGCTCGTTGACGAGACCTTGCAGCCGCAAGGCGAAGTCGTCGACTTGTTCACCGGCCTTAAACCGGATCTCCTCGTACTGGAGGCGCAAGGTCTGGGCCTTCGACTCCTGTACGCGCTCCACGCCGATGCGCAGAGTCTTGATGGTGTCCCATGCTTCCTTGGCCGTCTCCTTGGCGCCAAGGGTGAGCACCATCTCCTCTGGGACGGAGCGCAAGATCGCCTCCATCGCCAGCCAGTCCTCCTCATACTCGACATCTCCGGTTTCCACAGCTTTCCACATATGCCGCGCCTTCATGATGACTTTCATCATTACCGACCAACTGGGGTAGTTGGTCCGCGTGAGGAGAGGGAAGGAGGTGCTGGACATGCCCACGTCACGCACGGAGCGTGGCGCACCCAGCTCACCTCCCGGCCTGCCTCGCAGCGCGAGCGCGTCTGCCGCATGGGTGTCCTCAGCCGAGCTATGCTCGGCGGTCTTGGAGCCGTCGCCGGCGACGCCTTCCTTCGGCATATGCTTCGGCATAACCTAAGGCTCTGATGCCAATTATTGGCCCAAACTATCTACTGGCAGAACTGCCGAGGATCAGAGGCACAGACGATCTATACTGCAGCTAACTGAAGCTAGCAGGACACAAGTGAAGCACGCACACACTCGTTGTGGAGATGCCCACGTAGTGAGACTGGTTGTAGTACTACTACTCTTGAATTGCTTTGGTGCTAACTTGAGTGAGTTACAACGGGAAGGGTGGTGCTGTTTATATAGCACTTACAAACCGACATATGAGCTGCTTGAGCTCAGCCCTTACATCATCAACAGCTTCTACGTCACTGCTGACCTACAATAGTAGAAAATCAAAATGATCTTGCCAACTTACTGCTACTGCCTTCATAGCTAAGTAATCTGCTACTACTGGTGCATGCATGCTCCCGACATGCAGCCTTCGGAGACAAGTTTGACACAACATTCACCAGCAGCGGCGCCGCGTCGGCCTCCTCTACCACGACCGGCCTCTTCACACTACCGGAACAGGGCCCTGTGCCGACAGCCATATCTATGCCGACGGCCCCCGTCGGCCTTGCCTGCGCTATGCCGACAGCCATATCCAGGCCGTCGGCGTAATAAAGCCGTCGGGCTATTCAGACCTATGCCGACGGCCCCCCTCGGCCCAGAACGGCCGTCGGCTTACCCAAACTTACGCCTGCAGCCGCCGTCGGCATATATCGGCCGTCGGCATAGTTGCGGGCCCGGCGATCCCGCCGTGACGTGCGTCTAACGGCGTCCGATCTATGCCGACGGCCGAGGCGGGAGGCCGTCGGCATAGATGCCCTAACCACGTCATCGATCCGAGGCGCACCGACCACCACTTATGCCGACGGCTGCGGTCGGCATAGATGCCACATCACCGATCCGCGGCGCGCCGGCCATCTGCCCTATGCCGCAGCTATTTGCCGTCGGCATATTTTTTTTTATTTTTTATTTTTTTCATAGCTATCTTTTTTTCATAGTTTTTTTTTCTTTTTTTACCACATCAGCGATCTTTTTATCATAGTTCCCTTATCCAGTTCCCGGTCACCCCCTCCACTCGTTAGTTTTTTTTTTCTTTTTTTTCATACCTATATTTTATGTTTTCTTAAATATTATTATTTGACTAACTTACATATAGTACGTGTTAATAAGCATACATACATTATTTTTCGGTTCTGTACACAGCGGTGTGACCCGCCTCACGAGCGGTGCCACCGCTAGCCGGCACCTGGAATGGGGAACAGCCGCATCGGGTCTATACGAAGGGGACTTTGCTCCCAAGTGTTTATATATATATCGGATGACCTACCACAACCGGGTGGTGTTGTGGCATGTCCGAAGAGGCGGCACGCATCTCCGGTGCGTGGCCTCCCTCACGGACGGCGCCGCCGGCGGCACCTCGAGGGGGGAAACTGCCGCGTCGGTTCTACACGGAGTGGATGTAGCTGTGGTTTTGGCCCGGATGTTGCTCCCGGGTGTCCCTATGGGCCGACCTGACACAACCGGGTGGAGAGCTCCACAGGTCAAAGCCCGTCCGTGGGAAGTCAAAGGGCTAGATCTCGTGGTCAACCGCTCCAGGGTTAGGCGGGACGGGGGCCCTGGGGGGTAGCAATGCCACCGGAGCATCGTACCGGGCCCTCATACATGCGGGGTGGTGTTGTGGCATGTCCGAAGAG
>NC_041390.1:31120055-31121830 GCF_002162155.2 Triticum dicoccoides | reverse complement strand
GGGGGTAGCAATGCCACCAGAGCGTCGTACCGGGCCCTCATACATGCGGGGTGGTGTTGTGGCATGTCCGAAGAGGCGGCACGCGTCTCCGGGTTGTGGCCCCCCTCACGGACGGCAATGAAACGGTAGTAGACGTTCTGCGGTAACGATGCAGCGTGAATATTATTAAATACTTGGAGCGCGATAAAATCATGAGTTTTTTACACAACGTGGGCACATGTGCAATAGGACTGATGGTAATTTTTCATAATTTTTTGTGATGGAGAAGTATCTGAACACTTCCCTCTACGCGGATTGCTCTTCGCACGTCTACGATTGTGGCCGGCGGCCTCCGGGGGCTAGCATACCGTCAAATCTTGCGTACGCGGCCTCTCACAAATCTAGAAGTGTTGAGACGGTTGCAAACGCCCAGCACGCGTCTCCGGGGTGTGCCCCCCCCCTCACGGATGCCGCCGCCGCCGGCATTTGAAGGGGGGAAACAGACGCGTCGGGTCTACACGGAGTGGATGTAGCTGTGGGTTTGGCCCGGATGTTGCTCCAAAGTGTTCCTCTGGGCCGACCTAACACAACCGGGTGGAGAGGTCCACTGGTCAAAGCCCGTCCGTGCAAAGTCAAAGGACTAGATCCCGTGGTCAAACGCTACAGGGTTAGCCGGGACGGGGGCCCTGGGGGGTAGCAATGCCACCGGAGCATCGTACCGGGCCCTCATACATGCGGGGTGGTGTTGTGGCATGTCCGAAGAGGCGGCACGCGTCTCCGGGTTGTGCCCCCCCCCCTCACGGACGGCAATGAAACGGTAGTAGACGTTCTGCGGTAACGATGCAGCGTGAATATTATTAAATACTTGGAGCGCGATAAAATCATGAGTTTTTTACACAACGTGGGAACATGTGCTATAGGACTGATGGTAATTTTTCGTAATTTTTTGTGATGGAGAAGTATCTGAACACTTCCTTCTACGCGGATTGCTCTTCGCACGTCTACGACTGTGGCCGGCGGCCTCCGGGGGCTAGCATACCGTCAAATCTTGCGTAGGCGGCCTCTCACAAATCTAGAAGTGTTGAGGCGGTTGCAAACGCCCAGCACGCGTCTCTGGGGTGTGCCCCCCCTCACGGACGCCGCCGCCGCCGGCACCTGGAGGGGGGAAACGGACGCGTCGGGTCTACACGGAGTGGATGTAGCTGTGGGTTTGGCCCGGATGTTGCTCCAAAGTGTTCCTCTGGGCCGACCTAACACAACCGGGTGGAGAGGTCCACTGGTCAAAGCCCGTCCGTGCAAAGTCAAAGGGCTAGATCCCGTGGTCAAACGCTACAGGGTTAGCCGGGACGGGGGCCCTGGGGGTAGCAATGCCACCGGAGCATCGTACCGGGACCTCATACATGCGGGGTGGTGTTGTGGCATGTCCGAAGAGGTGGCACGCGTCTCCGGGTTGTGGCCCCCCTCACGGACGGCAATGAAACGGTAGTAGACGTTCTGCGGTAACGATGCAGCGTGAATATTATTAAATACTTGGAGCGCGATAAAATCATGAGTTTTTTACACAACGTGGGCACATGTGCTATAGGACTGATGGTAATTTTTCATAATTTTTTGTGATGGAGAAGTATCTGAACACTTCCCTCTACGCGGATTGCTCTTCGCACGTCTACGACTGTGGCCGGCGGCCTCCGGGGGCTAGCATACCGTCAAATCTTGTGTAGGCGGCCTCTCACAAATCTGGAAGTGTTGAGGCGGTTGCAAACGCCCAGCACGCGTCTCCGGGGTGTGCCCCCCCC
>NC_041390.1:31117500-31118339 GCF_002162155.2 Triticum dicoccoides | reverse complement strand
TCGGTTCTACATGGAGTTGATGTAGCTGTGGTTTTGGCCCGGATGTTGCTCCCGGGTGTCTCTATGGGCCGACCTGACACAACCGGGTGGAGAGGTCCACTTGTCAAAGCCCGCTCGTGGGAAGTCAAAGGGCTAGAACTCGTGGTCAACCGCTCCATGGTTAGGCGGGACGGGGGCCCTGGGGGTAGCAATGCCACCGGAGCGTCGTACCGGGCCCTCATACATGCGGGGTGGTGTTCTGGCATGTCCGAAGAGGTGGCACGCATCACGGACGGCGCCGCCCCGGCACCTGGAGGGGGGAAACGACACGTCGGTCCCTCATTTTAGATGTTAACGAAACTTTTCAATGTGTATGAAAATAATATACACTAAAAATATATTTGAAGACAGTTAATAATATTATAAAAAAATGTTAAACATGTATAGAAGTTGTTGCAAAAAAAAATATGCCACGTGGCACCTTCACCTCCCCTCTGTGTGGTTCTGGGAGAGGAGAGGGCCGAGCAGCGTTAAGAAAACATTAAAAAATCATATGAAATAATAATACATAAAAAATATAAAAAATATAACTTATGACTATAAAAACTTCAAAAATTTATATGAAATAAAAAAACAGAAAGAAGAAAAAATATAAGCTATTAAAAACATTAAAAAATAAAAAAAAATAACTATGCCTACGGCTAAGCCGTCGGCATAGGTGCCACGTGGCATCGCTACCTATGCCGACGGCTTAGCCGTCGGCATAGTTCGACCTTATCCTCAGTCGGTCGACCGTCAACCACTCATTCGCCCCGACCCGCTGCTCGACCCGCGCCGCCGCCAGCTCGACCCGCGCCGCC
>NC_041390.1:31091880-31116864 GCF_002162155.2 Triticum dicoccoides | reverse complement strand
CACCACCCCCGTCCCTCCGCCACCTCTCGCCAGCGCCGTCCACACCCGTCCCCGACCCCGCGCCCTCCCTGTCCAGCTGCACCGACCGGCGCCGTCCACCCTTCCCTGCTGCGCCCCTCCGCCGACGCCTTGCTATGCCCCGGCCGGCCCCGTCCACCCTTCCCCGGCGGCTGCCCCCTGGCCTCCCTGCTGCCCGCTGCACCGGCGCGGCCAAGGTGAGAATTTTTTTAATTTTTTTTGCATTTTGTTACTGTTTTTTTTGCATAGATGGACATGTGATGAATGGATATATGCATGCATGTACAGATTGATGGTGAAGTTTGTGATAGATGGATGCATTAATGGATATTGCTCAATTTTGTGAATTTGGACACTTAGATATTGCTCAAGTTTTTCAATATGTGCATGTAAAGAGATGAGCGAGGGAAGATAATGGAGTATGAACGAGCTCCGTTTGTTTTTTATAAGAGAGAAAGAATGTGGGAGAGAGGGAATGGAGTAGGAATGGGTTTAGAGTTTTTTTTTACAATTTTACATGTTGTTTCATGTTCATTCATAATGTTGTGCCAATGCTTAATGTGAGGTGATGACCTAAATTTTCATCACTCGGTGGAATTAACAGGATTTGTGGTGGTCCATCTTCATGGAGTGATCATCCACGTTGGAGGTGTTTGTCCACGATCGTCCCTCCTTTGATCGACTACATCCTCTACATCGGAGGGTGAGCAACAATTCCATGACCTCGTCCACTTTTTTCCATGTCACTAGATTGAATTTTCACATCAAATCGCGTAACCTAGGTCTCCCGTCCGAAAGGGTTGCATCGATAAATATGCATTCAATTGCATATTTATCACCGCAGCTCTTTCGGATTGTCCAGCGCTTTCCACGGACAGCCCGAGGATGTGTAGATTGGGTACGTTGTTCATGCTCTACCCCGTTTCGAGACAGGATTTCAGCGGCCCCTCCCCGTTGTTCTCCGGATGCACATTCTCTCGGCATTTTGCCGAGACGTGTATTTGGAGAACAG
Source organism: Triticum dicoccoides (assembly GCF_002162155.2). NCBI lineage: Eukaryota > Viridiplantae > Streptophyta > Magnoliopsida > Poales > Poaceae > Triticum > Triticum dicoccoides. Next base: position 31,115,834 of record NC_041390.1, on the reverse strand, counting down.
CGGGGAGGTGCTGCCGAAATTTTGTCTCGGAATGGGGTAGAGCATGGACAACGTACTCAATCTACACATTCTCGGGTGGGATTAGGACCCATCTTTACCTATTAGAGATGTAGGTGGATTAAATATCGTTTCTCGTCAACCTTGTAAAAAATAAAATATTGATGTGAGTAATTTAAATGAATCCTTAATTTTGTTGTGTGGCTTCCAATAAAGCAGAGATGGCAGATAATCAGTGGATGTATAGTGGGTTTTTCCGTCGGAATCAAGTAACAACAGAGTGGGTCGAGAAAACTGATGTGTTTTTGAAAGAGATATTCCATAGTCCAATGAGGATGGTGCCAGAATGCCCGTGTGCCAGATGTAAGAGGCGTATTCGCAGAGATAAGAGTGAGATGACTAAGCACCTTCGCACGCATGGATTTATGCCCAACTTTAATATGCAGATAAACTTTGCCCAGCGGGACCGTGGTAGAGAGGATGTGATACGACAACGCGTCGCTGGTTATGAGGACGATGGGGTTAGAGACATGCTAGATGATGTCTTTGCTGCACAGCCGACACCTCCGTCACATTCAGCGAATGAACCGGAGGAGCCGGAGGAAACCGCAAAGGCCTTCCTGGAAATCTTGGCCTCGTCAAAGAAACCTCTCTATGAGGGTGCCAAGCTGTCTGTGCTGGATGCCATCTCGCAACTGATGGCAGTCAAGGCTGAGTACGGCTGTAGCCGAGGTTGCTTCGAAGCATTTCTGGGAGTATGGGCTAACAGCCTGCCTGAGGGCCATGAACTGCCGAAAACCATGTACGGTACGAAGAAAAATCATGAAGGCGCTCTCGATGGACTATGAGAAAATACATGTTTGTCCAAAGAATTGCCTTTTGTTTAGGCATGAGTATGCGGATGACAAGTACTGTAGGAAGTGCGGTTCCTCTCGGTATATTGAGGTGGTCGATAAGCATGGTCAGAAGCAGCAGCTAAAAATCCCTGTGAAGGTTCTTCGGTATCTTGATTTTATAAAAAGACTGCAGCGCCTTTTCATCACCGAGGAGTCTGCCAAAATGATGAAGTGGCACAAGGAAGGGAAAAGGTACAATCCAAAAAAAATTGTACATCCATCAGGAGGTGAAGCATGGAAGTCATTCGATATAGAGTACCCGGAGGAAGCAGCCGAGGCTGGGAATGTCAGAATTGCTATAACAGGTGATGGGTTCAATCCATATGGTATGTCGTCTAATCCATACAGCTGTTGGCCCGTATTTGTTATTCCGCTGAATCTCCCTCCCGGCGCCATAATGCAACGCAAGACCATGTTCCTGTCGCTTATAATTCCGGGGCCTGAATATTCGGGGAAGAATTTGAGTGTGTTTATGTAGCCGTTGGTGGATGATTTGCACCATTCTTGGTACTTCCCGAGGTTGACATACGACCGACATCTGCAGAAAAATTTCTTGATGAAAGTTTGGCTACAATATTGCATGCATGACTTTCCCGGTTATGCCTTGTTCTACGGATGGTGTACAAGTGGAAAGATGCCTTGCCCAGTGTGCATGCAGAAGCTACGACTTACCTTGAGCAAGGAGCAGTTCATGATGGTAACTATTACTAACTTTTCATTGTTTCAAGCAGTCAACTATATGTTTCGTGCTCACATGTCATGCTTCCAAAATTTGCATAGGTTGTTCCTCGTTGGTGCTATGGAAGGCATGACGGATGGGCGAGTTTTGTGGATAGGTGGCTCGGCGCCGATGCAGAGTTTGCTGCCAAGAGCATCAAGGCCCGGGCTAACCGTGGAGACGACGGGACACACGGCCAAGGAAACAGGAACCACTGGGGCTTCAAGGCCATGAAGGTATATCTATGTGCATGATGCATTTTTGTTCTTCTTTACGTCATGTTCTTATGTATGGCTGACTTCTATTTGACGTTGTAGGAGGACAAGTTGAAGAGGCCGCTCTCAGACATGGAGTCGTGGAAGCTGGCCCGCGAGCGGAGTCATCGCAAGGAGGGCGAGAGCCAGTACTACGACAAGACCGAGGAGCACCTGGGGTCTTACATTCATCACTATCAGGAGTTGCATCCGGATGTTCCTGTTGCTGAGGTCGCCCAGTCTCAGATCGACGACACGGTGATGGTGGCCATCCAGGGGAAGAAGAATGGCCGGTATCCGTGTTTCGATGGCTTGATCACTCCTTCGATCTCGTACACACGGCTTCGGGCTAGCAACCCGAGCCAATTAGAGAGTACGGGGCGTTCACAGACTCCCTTAGCCCGCCAGCATGCTGTAAGTACTTCCTCTTTATCTTTTTCTATCTTGCATTCTCAGTTTATTTTCAGCATTGCTCACTTAGAAACAACCTAAATTACGTAGGCATATAAGGAGTTTGTCGAGCATAGGAATCTCGAGGTGCGGGAGTACTTGAAACGAGTGAAGGCAAACGATGATTACAACCGTCAGATGATGACGGTTAGTTTTGCCCTCTTAAAACCAACCTAAATTTTTGCACTTTCATTCCTTCTGATCTTCTAGTTTGCTTGTTTAACTAACATTCAGGCTATGTTGGCGTCTTGGACTAACCGCACGGATCCACCACAAATGGGACCCCCACCACCACCTGCGGGAGAACCCCCACACGTGCCCACGTTCGATGAATGGGTGGCACTAGGCAGTGATGGTCCGGTTAGTACATTTGCCTAACTACTAGCAAACTAGTTCTCGTTCATGAAACACTATCATATCATACTTACCGTTAGAATCTTTTCTGAAACATGTAGGGGACCGGTGGCTCGACTCCTGCTCCGTCGACCCCAGTCACTCCGATCTGGCAGAGTGGTGGTGGTCGCGATGGCGGTTTTGGCGGAGGTGGTGGTGGTGGTTTTGGCGGAGGTGGTGGCGGTGGTTTTGGCGGAGGTGGTGGTTTTGGCGGGGGTGCTCTTGCTTGATGATTCTGTGCATGTGGCCATCATGCCATGCCTTTCATATTCCTACTTTTATCATGTTTCATGTCTTGCACTACTTTTATGTTCATGAACTTCCATCGGTGATGATCTTTAGATGATGTGATGAACTTGAGTATGTTTAGATGATGATGGTGAACTTGAGTATGTTTAGATGAACTTGAGTATGTTCACATGATGAATTGTCATATTTCTGCATAATTTCATATTGTTCTGTTTTGAAATGCTGTCAAATGAATTGGAAAAGAGAAAACGGGGAAAATAAAAAAAACAAAAAAAACTATGCCTACGGCAAAGCCGTCGGCATATATACGCCCAGGAGTTACTAGGAGCTGCCACATGGCAGAGATATGCCTACGGCAAAGCCGTCGGCATAGATGGAAATCTATGCCGACGGCTTTGCCGTAGGCATAGCCCTGCCGCCAGGAGAAGCCGGGGGACGACACGTGGCGCATGTATGCTGACGGCTAGGCCGTCGGCATAGATTTCCATCTATGCCGACGGCCGAGCCGTCGGCATACATGCGCCACGTGTCGTCCCCTGAATCGCCAGCGCTGTTGACGGCGCCGTCCGTTGCCGTCAGACGGAAAACAACGCCGACGGCTAAACTATGCCGACGGCTCTCCCACGGCCGTCGGCATATGCTCCTATGCCGACGACTATACTACGCCGACGGTCTGACACATCTACGCTGACGTGATCTATGTCGACGGGGATATGCCGACGGCAGTCGTAGGCATAGATCTATGCCGATGGCAATGGACCTATGCCGACGGCCCTGCGAGTCCGGTGGTGTCACCAGCGCCAGCGGCGCCGCGTCGGCCTCCTCGACTATGGCCTGCCTCTTCACCAGCAGCGGCACCTCCATAAGAACCATGACCGACCGATCAACTCTGCTTGACTCTCACGACGACTGAACTGTAATATGCAGCTAGCTAGCTCCCTGGCAGTCACCTCAGCTACTACCATCGAGACTTACGTACGCGCGCGAGCGATCGGTCTGGCCGGCACGCCGCTCTCCGCCATTGTCCAGGACTCTCTCGACATATATACAGGCGATTGAGGTAGGTGAGGTGAGGTAAGGTATCGAACTGGGCTTTTGGTTGCAATCGATGCTAGCTGCTGCTGCGGCGGCAAAGTGCTCGACGTTTATCGGGGACGGCGGGAACTAGCCAGACACGGGAGCTCGTCGTACGCGAGGCATCCGCTCCATGCGGCTCAGCTGGTGGGTCACTGTGCAGGAGGTTGTCTGAAGGGACGAACCGGCTAGAGCTTTGTGTTTGTTTGTCACAGCAGGCATGCGTTTCGAATCTGTAGCAATCTCAAATCTTGGTACTACTATATGCTTTGAATATGTAGGAAAGGGAACACCTACCCATCAGCCGACTGAAAAAAAACATTCGACTCGATGTATTGGAACACTAAACTAGGTGTGTGCCACACTACATATAGCAAATTGGTTCGGTGATTGTTTTAGTAGGTACTTGGGTGACAAAACTTCGGTGATTGTTTTATTGGAACACTAAACTAGGTTTTAGTAGGTACTTGGGTGACAAAGGAATTAGTAAATTGTCTTTTCTTTTTAACACTAAATTAGGCTTAAGTTGACATTGGGTGACGAGAGTTAAGGGTGGGACATGGTGTCTAGGTTCAATTGGAAAATGAGAAAATTACATCCAGATATGTTTTTGTTTCTCGGTAGATGAAAGGGGACTCAACTATGAATCGATTATGTAGAGAAATACATGTACGTGCATGCATGATCCTTCAACAAAAGGAGGATTAAGTTGAATCGATTTTTTGATTATGATTCTTGACAACATCATCTCACTATATCACCCATGCATGCATAAGTGGATATTCTCCATGGCAATGCACGGTTTGTGACCAAGAGACATGAAATAGTTTTTTTCTCCCATCACAATGGACGGGCATATGTTTATTAAGTCATTATCTATACGTCTAGGTTTATTATCGACCCGATCGATCGTCCGCTGCCGTTCTTGGTCACTTCGCCGGCCTGTGCTCCAGTTGGCCTTCACCCGTATCTAGCTGTTGTACGTTGAATGTCGATAGAGGTAAACCTAAACGGGTGTCCGCATGGGCAACTGCAAAAAGCACCACCGACGTACATAAAAAGGAAGAGAACAGACATCACATAGATTGTTCTAACTCCCGGGAAAACAACGTTTCAGAAGAAAAAAAGACTACTGGGAAAAGTAGGCACGCTTGTCATCTTTTTTTTTTTTGAAAATTTTTCATTCAAATCACGAATTAGTACAAAGTAGTTGACCCTTACAAGCACACTGAAACGCAAACACAAAGGACCATGAACATCTAGAGTAACCTAAGACAACCATAACACAAGAAGATCTCTGGAGCCCTGTGTCATCATCCCTGAATCTTGAGAGAAGACCCCTGCAGCAGAAGGATCTGCAATCAGTCGCAAACAGGTCATCATCTTCGACCACGGTACAATTGCCACCACGCTGCTTTCTCCTTTCTTGACACCAGCGCTGAGAGGGCATGGGCATCAATCCAACACACCTGCAACAGCCGTCGCCATCTTTGGCTTTGAGTACCGCAAAAAGTGTCCCTTCCGAAAGGAAGAGAACTCGAGTCATCCGACCGGTCCAGTAGCGCGGTCGGGCCATCCGCCCGGACAAAGCAGGATCTCCCACCAGCATCAGCGCGGAGGAAGGAGAAGAACAACAGCAACAAATCATACCAATAAGGAAGAAGAAAGGTCTTCGTCTCCTTGCTTCCATCGCCTATCCGAGGATCCAAACGGCCAGTGCCGATGGACCTCCAACCACCATAGCCCGCGACCTCGACGAGATCCGGGGATCCCCAACACCGCTGGCTCCTAGACGAAGGCAAAAGCCTCGCCTGACCGTGAACGGAGCCCGGAGAAACTTATTCTGACACGACACCACCGCAACGGCCTCGGCAGCGTCTCCCTCAACCCTAACCCTACCACACACCCACCTAGCGAACAGACCCGAGGTTCCCCCTCCCTCCCGCCGCCGGAGCGGCCGACGGAGAGAGAGGGAACCGGCGGTGTCACCGGGGGCGCGCAAGGGATCCCTCTTCGCCTCCTTGATCGCCTAGGTCCTACTTTTCCGGTTCGGCGGCGTCAAGTTAGCACCAGGGATTGAATCAAATTCTCGGCACGCCTGTCATCGCTAACCGACGACACCCACCTGACGCGGCCGAGCCCTCCCGTTGATGATCTCCTCCCATTATTGACAGCAGCCGCCCACGTCGTTCCACTGACACAATGTTAAACTGCCACCGCCAGCGAGGACAGGAAGGAGGATAAGCGGAGACATAGGTGGACGAGACTTGCCTGCTCCCCGCACGTGTGCCCATCCGTGCTCCCGCATACGTGGCTTGATTTGATTGGAACAAAATAAGGCTCGGCCCCACCCTCTTAAAATCAGGGGGGAGATGATTAATTAGAAAGTAAAAAGGAAAAAAGACAGTCGTAGGATAAAGTGGGAGCACGAATGGGAGCATTGGGAGGGAGCAAGCAAGCCGGATCCGACATAGGTAGGGTGTTGTGTTGACATGGAGGGCGTGGACCATTGTGTGCAGGGATAAGGGAAGGATAGGATATCTTTTTTCGCTCCCGTTGCAACGCACGGGCATATTTCCTAGTCCTATGTAAACACAATACTACTCATAATCCAACTGCAACCTACCTTGTACACTATATTCGACATAACTCTAACACTCTGTATGTTGAATTGCACCTGCATTAGCCTGCGGCTCTACATAAACAGTTGGCGATTAAATCAGCCAATTTGCATTGCTCTTTTGCTTTCTTTGTGATGTTGGATTGCTGGGGATGTCTAGATGGGTTGACTGACGTTTTGATGAGTTTTGAAGAGGTGAAAGTATCACTTCTTGCTCACAAGAAAAGGCTGAACAATCTAGTTGTGGCCAAGAGAGGTAAACCAAAGGCAAGGCAATCTTAGCACTTCTTACACATCGATGACTGCATATTTGCTTTAAGAGTAGCAAACTTTGACTTGAGCGATGTGATGAAGCAAGATACAGTGCATTTGATACCTAATGCTACCCGCTTAACATCCTAATCCTATGGTCTAACAAATCATTCCAAATCTGGCATTGTATACTGCGGCCAGGAAGTCATGCTAAGGTCCAACTGGACCATGCCTTGAGAATAAGCCGCCATCATAGAAGCCTTGCGTAGGTCAGAGATCCCAGAGCCAAACCATCTCCATAACAAACTTCGGTCGGCTTCCCACAACAATAGAGAACGGAAAGCACAAAACCACCAATGGAAAATCTATCGCTCTGGGAGACACAATAGGAGAATAAAGGCCATAGTGTCATTGCTAACCCAAAGGCTGTGGGAACAAAGCAAAAAACCCAAGGGCCCGCCTTCTGCCGTCGAAGCTGTTGGTTGTCAACAACACCACCAACCCGAAGACCAGCATGAAGAGATCTACTACGTTGACACTAGCACAAAAACATACGAAGAGCCCGCCAAGATACGAAGGACCGAAGGCGGTGTCGACATTGCTCCCGAGATACATAAACTATTAAACACCACATTGCATAAGTGCATTCAAATTTCAATACCGTGGCCTCGTTCGCGTGTGTGACTTTCTATGGAAGCCTTGGTGGCCAAGTGCTCATCAAGCTCTTCTCTTACACTTCCAATAGCTCAGATCTGGGGACTATGACATCATTGTTGTCATGGCATCCATCTCATCGGGCTCTTGTTCGTAATCGAAAGTGGAGCAGGAGGGCGGTAGGAGGGTCGCTATGGGCGTGACATCGAAGAGGGCACAGAGAAGGCGCTCACAACTCCATCAACCACCTGAGAGATCATTGTGGTTGTCGAAGCGACATATGGAAGGAGTAGGCAGATGTGGCTAGGGGAGATGGAGAATCAAAACTGAGGCATGAGTTTGGGCACTAGGGATCGGGATTCGAGGGCATGACTTAATTAGTTGGAGGGGAGGTAAGCAGGCGGTGTGATGGCCGACGTTGGTGGCACCATTGGACGAGACGATGGATAGTTGGCCATTGCATCATTGCATGCTCTTGAAACCAGAAAAGAGAGTGGGATGGGAACGTTTAGGGGGTTGGAGTTGGATCTGCTCATATATAGCCACACTCCCCCCTGAAGGCAATGTCGGCGTCTTGAAAACTCAAACATGAGTCGTTGAATCTAGAAATCGGGATGCAGATCAAAGCCCGACTTTTTACATAAAAGCACCTGTATGTCTGGTTAAAAGAGAAGGCTCAATACTTTCCGGTCCCCAACAAAAACAAATCAGCGTTACAGTAAAGAGAGCCGAGGCAAACGGACCATTCGGCAATAGATCATATTCCACACGTACTGCGTTGGATGTGAACCAATCGCATACCCCCGGAGCTGTCGCCCGCTACATGGGTAGACCCATTTTATGCTCTTACATCTGTGTATTCTGCACCGGTTTTAGGAAGGTTCTAGAACCTTCCTTTAGTAGTTTTTTGTGTGTGTTTCTTTTATCAATTTTTTCATTTTTTATGTTCCGTTTTCCATGAACAACTTTTGAAATTCAGGAATATTTATGTGAACATATTTTAAATTTAGATGGAACGTTTATAAAAAATCATGTATATTTCTGAGATTCGTGAACATTTTTTGAATTTGGGAACATTTAGTTCGCGAACATATTTGAAATTCAAGCATTTCTACAATTTGGGAACACATTTTTTAAAATCTTGAATATTAAATTTGCAAATTTTTAAACTCATAACATTTTCGAAATCATGATTTGTTTTGCAAACTTGTGACTGTTTTAAATTTAGAAAAAAACCGGCACCTAAAAAAACCAGTTGAAGTATAATCGAATGAATCTTCCGCAGCGTATTGGGCAGAGTTTTTCCTCATGGAATGGCTAGTGTTCGGTAGTCGTCTGCCGGGTAACGCGCGGTATAGGAGGTTCCATGTCCGGCTCCAATCTCAAAAGCACGGCGCCACTTGAGGAGGAGCAGCGGCTGCCGATCCCCTTCCCTGCTCGAGAGGTAGTGCAGCAGGGGGCAGCGGCGGCCTCCTTGGCTCCTTCTTTCTCTGGATGGATCCCCAACCCGGCGTGCTGCAGTCTACCACCACCACCACCTCTCCCTCCGGATCTGTGTTTAGGTTAGTCTTTTTTTACATGTCCATTGTGTAAGAAGCCTGTTCTTGTGCGTGCCTAGCCTGCAGCCAACCGCCGCTTCCGGAACTATTGTGTTTAGTGGTATATATGTTCTGCAGTGGGCTCAAGTTATAACTTTGTGCTTGACAGAGAAATTTGATTTGTTTTCGAGTCTCCGATCTTGATTTCATTTATAAGAAACCAATAAACACGGCACTGATTTGGTACAACTCAGACCACACACACACACCGCCTGGCATAGCCAGATACCAAATTTCCGACAGCCAACCCTCACCTAAGAGCTAGGTTCGCCAGAAATTTGATTTGTATTGATATCCAGACCGCCTGTTAATTAATAGTAATTGTCTATTCTGACAGCATTCTTCAGTTTCCACAACCGAAAGCGTTACTAATCTGAACCAAGCAGATTTAGCATTTTTCCATTCTGTTGCAGTTGCCTCCCGCTATATGATTGTAATACCGTTTGTACATTAACAAAGCTGAACCAAACCCGGTATCAAAATTTTCAAACCAAACACGGTAATCTGAATTGCTAGTCGCCTAGTCCGAGTGTCGGTCTAGAGGGCAGTCCACCTCAACACATTGCCACATTTAAAGATCACTAGGAATGGGACATCATGCATAATCCCGTTTCGAACTAAATCATACACCTTATTCACGTGTCCGACCCCTCCCGCGAGCGACCAGGGGGGCTAACCATAGCGTCGCCGGGCCGCGACCTCCCTCTCCTTCCCCTCCCCTCGCCGCCACCCAGGTGCGCCGCCGGGTAAAGCCCGGTCGGCGGCGGCAGGGGCGGCGAGGTCTCTCTCCCCCCGATTCGTGGCTGGCTGGCGTGGGCCACGGGCTTCGGTTGGCGGCGGTGCGCGTGCGCAGCATGCGTCGGCGGCGTGGCGGGCGCCTGGCGGCGGGGTCGTGGGTCAGGCTGGACACGGTCCGGGCCGGTCCGGTCTTTGACCGAGCCGTGCTTTGGACCGGCCGCGGCCAGTCCGGACCGAACCGAACCGAGCTGCCGAGCGGTCCGCTTTCTCAAGACCGGACCGGCAGTACCCCAGCTCGGTCAGGCCCGAGAGGACCGAATGGACCGAGAGCTAGATCTGTCATTTGTAGCAGTATGTGATGCTAGCACAGTAGCAGGCAGCTGGATCGATTCATTTTCATGCAGTACGTGCAAGCTAGCACACTAGCTAGCAGCTGGATCGATTGATTTGAGTACGTGCAAGCTAGCAGGCAGCTGGATCGATTGATTTGAGTACGTGCAAGCTAGCAGGCAGCTGGATCGATTGATTTGAGTACGTGCAAGCTAGCAGGTAGGCAGCTCGATCGATTCATCTGAATCAGTGCATGCAAGCTAGCTAAAGAAGACGATGGGTTGATTTATTTGTAGCAGAACAAGCAGTCAACTTGAGAAACAACTTATGAATTTCCTTTGGACCGTTTGTTGCCTCGCGTAGTGAGCATTTTGCCACTGTAGGCATCTCTTTCAATTTGTAAAGAAAATGGATACACCAAAAATTTGTATAACAGTTCATTGAATTTTGGACATCAAAACACAGAATTTTAACAGCAACAAACAGCATGTATCACATCCACAAGTCAAACATGAGTTCATATCATCATTGAACGACATGATTACAAACTTGCAATGGCATTTCATAGTTCATAACAATTGCAAGTTCCAACATAACACAAATGAGTGGTTTCAAACATACACGAATGAATGGTTCATCTTCAAACTTGCAATGACAATATGCAAGTCCAGCATTAACACAAATGCAAAAGTAGCATCCACATGAGAAGATCTCTTTGACATCCATCTCCAAAATAGCAAGAGCAACATCCACATGTCTACAATCAAGAAAAGAGACGTCCACATAAACATATTGGGTATCATATGACAAGTATGGTGAAACATGTAGGGATAGTAGTTACCAGTTGTTCATCTTGCCACACTTTAGGAGGGTAGCTTTATGGTCTCAACATCCTCATCCTCCTCATCCTCCCTCGGCTACATAGCCAAATTTTCACATCACAATGACAAACAAAATACAAAGAAAATTTAAAGAGAAAATAGCAAACATACCAACACATTCAAGTCGATGTGTGAACCCTTGATATAACTTGCACTACAAACCAAGGCCTCCACCGTAGAGGGTTTCAGAGAACTCCTATAGTCATCTAATACAACACAAGTTGAAAAATGTTAGTTCAAGTGTGAGAAGTTGACAATTTCATATCCAAAGTTTAAAAGGATAAGTTGACATACCTAAAATCCTTCCGGTAGTGCTAAAGGTTGATTCCGATGAGACAGAGGTAGCCGGGATAGTGAGGAACTTTTTTGCTATCTTTGCCATCATTGGGTACCTAGGAGCATGTACCTTCCACCAGCCAAGAAGATCAAGAGGAACTGTGGGAGGCTCACATTTATCCTCTAGATAATTTCTAAGCTCACTCTTTGATATTTGTGTTGAACGGGCCGATAAGAAGGACTCATACCCAGCTTGAATTGGGATGCTTGTAGACAAGGATGCACTTACTTCTGCTCCACCTCTATTATCTTGGGCCACACATTTGTCATACAAGGTCTCCAACTCTTCCATTACAAGGTCGAACTCATGTTTACATCTCATCGGTCCATAAAGTTCTCCAAAGGCCCACTCTATGTAATTCATCTTGTACCTTGTATCAAAGATGGTAGCAAGCATATGAGTTAACAGCAAGCATATGTTCAAATTCTCATGTATATCCAACTTCTATATGAGCATAGGAGTAAAAACAGCAAGCATTTGTTCAAAAACAGCAAGCATATGTTCAAATTCTCATCTATATTCAACTTCTATATGAGCATAGGAGTAAAAACAGCAAGCATTTGTTGAAAAACAGCAAGCATATGTACCTTGGATCAAACACGGTAGCAATCACCATGGCGTTGTTCTTTTCTTCCCAATATTTGTCAAACTTCTCCAACATTTCTTCGGCCATTACCCTATACTGTTCACTTGTACTTTTCATTGCCTCTTTGATTGCAACCTTGATGCCAACAATGTGTAAGTAGAAGATGTTTGAAGTAGGATATAAGTTGCCTGAAAATGCGGTCGTCACCACAGCCAAACTCTTAAGCAATGGAGCAATAAGGTCATACATATCCCACTCTGCTTGTAATGGCGCCCAAGCATAGTTGGCATCGGAACCCGCATGAGAGGTCAAGGCTCCTTTGTATTTACGGGCAGTTTTAATCATCTTATAGGTTGAACTCCATCTTGTTTTGCAATCTAGGTGCAAAAGCTTACCAACCGTGACACCTAAGCTTTTGCAAGTGTCAACAAATGCTTTGAGACGAGAAGGTGACCTCTTGAAATATTTCACCGTCTGTCTCAAGCTCTTTATCAAAGGGTCCAAGACCTTTGTCCCATCTTGCACCACCAAATTGAGGATGTGTGCACAACAACGGACATGGAAATATTGGGCATCGAAGTCCGCACCTGCAAAAGAATAGGAGCATACAAGTTAAAAACAGCAAGCATACCTCTCATATGAGCATACAAGTCAAAAACAGCAAGCATATGTTCAACTCCACAAGCATATGTTCAAAAGCAGCAAGCATATGTTCAACTCCACAAGCATATGTTCAAAACAGCAAGCATATGTTCAACTCCTTATCTATATTCAACTTCTATATGAGCATACAAGTCGAAAACAGCAAGCATATGTTGAAAAACAGCAAGCATACCTCTACGAACCAAGAACTTTGCCTTCAAAGCATCAACGGCACCATCATTGTTAGAAGCATTGTCGAGTGTGACGGACGCGATTTTGTTCTCAATCTTCCATTCGGTCACACAAGCATAGAGAGCATCAGCAATGACATTTCCAGAGTGAGGAGGATCCAACTCTATGAAAGCAAGCACACGAGTTTGCATCTTCCAATCCTCATCTATATAATGTGCAACCACACACATGTAAGATATGGTCTGATTACTTGTCCACAAATCCATAGTTAAGCTAATGGAGTCCACACCCTTTAGGAGGGATTTAAGCACCTCTTTTTCTCTATGAAAAACCTGCATGCACTCACTTTTTATTGCCTTCCTTCCGATGGGTTGATAATTTGGATTCATGCTCTTCATTAGAATATTGAACCACTTATGTTCAACCATTCTGAATGAATACTCATGCACACATATCATCTTCGCAACAAGCTCTTTGATTATTCCTTGGTCATACTCAATGGAATGGTCCATTGTTGGAGCATTGGTTCTTCGGAAGAAAAGATTTGCTTGGATGGCTTCCTTAGCTTTCTTGTTCTTGTAATTCTTACACACTTTGTGATGCCTTCTAAGAGTTGAGGTGCTACCACCTTGTTTATATGCATATTCAGACTCACAATAATTGCAACATGCCTTCAACACAAGCTTTCCAGGGTGCTTCTTTGATGGCCTCTTATCCTTATGAAAATGGACCCAAACTTTTGACGACGTCCTAACAGGAGCATTGGCTCTTGGCCTCTTGGTCTTTTTCTTGTTCCTTTCTCTTGCCTCCTTACCACTGGAAATAACATGCACAATTTCTTCATCGGACATATCATCACCTCCTTCGGCTTCTAGTTCAGCAACTGATTCCTTGTACCCATCCGACGTATCCTCGTCGGAATCCGACACATAATAACCTCCAGGCGGGACAACAAATTCCTCGTATTCCTCATCGTCCTTGTCCTCCTCCTCCTGAATGCCCTCGTCCTCGTCCTCGTCCTCCTCCTCCTCTTCCTCCTCTGACACCTAACACACATGAGCACACAAATAAGAAAAAACAGTACCTATATGGATATATGTGAATATGGCTACATCCATCATCAAGTAAAACAATCATACCATAGTAGATGCATGAGCCATCTCGGAGTTGGTTGAGGAGCCGGAGGCAGCAGCTTCCGCAGCACGCACGCCAGCGCCGGTGCGGTCGGGGAGACGCGGAGGCGGTGGAGGGTGTTTTTTTACCCTACAAATCAAATCTGTGATTGGGGCATTGGTATAGTCGTTCGCCTTCTTAATCGGCTTCGGCGGCTTGCCCTTCTTCCGAACCGGCGGAGGCAGCGGCGATTCTTGCCTAATTAAGTAACTTAAGCTCTTCTCCTTTGCCTTCATCTTGCCCTTCTCCTTCTCCTTCCCAATCGCATTTTCCTTCTCATTCCCCTTCCCCTTCACCATTCTCTACAAAAAGAAGCACATTGTAATAAAAATAGCAACATCTATCTCTGCCTGATTCAGCCTATAACTCATCATTTCATCTGTAAGTGTAGATCTATCAACAATAAAGCAGCAACCTAAACATCTACCTCTACCTCATCACTTCATCGGTACAAGCAAGTGTACATCAATCATGAAATAAACAACAACCTATACCTAAAACAGAGGACAAACTACAGAGGATGAGATAGTCGAGGACGAGGTTACCTGAGTCCCTTCCTCTTCGTGGCGCTCGGCAAGGAACCAGGGGAGGCGGGACCGACAGCGTGCGGGTTGCGTCCTTGCTGCTTGATCTGCGTCACCAGTGTACTCGTGCTCCTCCAGCTTGGACAAGAGCAAGGTGACAATGGCGCGGTAGGAGAGATCAAGGTGGCGATGGAGATTGGAGAGGGACGGCCGGATGGGGCGAGGTCCGACGGCGCCGTCGCCTTTGACCTGGAGGTGGCGGCTCTGTCTTTGGTGTGCGGCGTGGGACTGGGAGGATACAATGGATCGACTGGGGGTGCGCCGTGCCCTAGCAACGAACAGGAGTTGGACTGTGGGGTGCCTGGGCCTTGGGCCGCCTCTCGGTCCGCTCGGTCAGCCCGGTTAAAAACAGGACCGGACCGGATGTGTTATCGGGCCGATATTCAGAGCTCGGACCGACCGGATTTTGTAGCGGTCCTGGACCGTACGGTCCGGTCCTCAACGGGCCACGAGCAGGCCGAAAAGCCCGCTCGGCACGTCCAGGCTGAGTCGTGGGCGTGTGGCCAGACGTGGAGGGACTGCGAGGAGGTGATGCCCGTCGCGGCTGCGGCGGCTCGAACTGGCTCGAGCTCGACCGGATCCTGGTCGTGGCGGGTTGTGGCGCGGTGGATGTGCCTGCTGGAGTAACCCCATTCGTGCCGTCGAACTGATCAACTGTGGTAACCATGCAACAAATGGCAGTTCTACTGAATAAGCATTGAACTTGTAAGAAATCCATTAAATGTTTCACTACCGCTCACGCTGAATCATCCAGTAAAGAAATGAACTTGTACAAAGAAATCCATTAAACGTTGTAGACAGATACTCCTGGGTCTCCAACTTAACATTGTCTGAAACTAGTTCCCAGGCTATAGATAAACGGCAGTGGAGAAGGACTTGGAGATGATCTGCAGCAGTAGTTAGGCTTGGAGAAGATCGCAGCAATGGAGAGGCTTGGATGTCACATTAACAAAGTTGAACCAAACACGGTCTCAAACTTTTCCATCCAAACACGGTAATCTGACATTGCTAGTCGGAATGTCACATTCCACCAAAAGGCGTTCCCACATTTAACGATTACCAGGGATGCAACATTCATATATCCATCTAATTTTCTTGAACCCAAACACGAACGGCATGGATGCAACATGCATTAAAGCGTTTGCTTATTTTCTTTGTGATGTAAACACAGAGGAGTACATTTTCTAAAAATAATCCAATAGAAGTGATAAACCCAAACACTGAAATAAAAACTGCCGCCTTTCCATTGACAACAGACTATATTTCTGGACTCTACTAACTGGAGGTAAACATGATAAACTTAAGAGCCTTAGGACTGCTGCAGTCGATATACTGATGAATTAATATCCGAATTACAACGGTAAACTTAGGAAGTTGAATTGCAAGCGATAGATGTGTGCATATGAGAAACACACACGCTTGGATGAGGCATGAGAAAGTGTTGACCCATGAATCAATGGCACAGCTAGCTGAGATTGACTAACAGGAAGAGACAGCACCAGGTGACATAAGTGCCTGCTCGTCAGAGCAAGTAGTGCCATATGCACCCTGGTGGCTCTGTCTTTCAGTTATAGCAGGCAACTCTATGCCATCCTCCAGGTATTTCATTGCATCCTTCATGTAAGGACGTTGTTGCCCAACTGGGTGGGAGCACCTGAGTCCCAGGAAAATCAGGCGCTGCATCTCTGTCCTATTGTAGTCTCCATTTAATTTGTCATCAGCGACATTCTCCACAAACTGGGCTTCAGTTCCGGTGCTCCTCAGCTCCTCCAGCTGGATTTGCTCCCTGGGCTTCTTTCCACATGCAATCTCTAGTAGAACAATTCCGAAGCTGTAGACGTCGGACCTACAGTTGTACTCTACTTCCCCATCTTTAATGCATTGTGGATCCATGTACCCCAACGTCCCGATAGCAGTTGTCATCAGCATGGTACTATCCTTGCCAGTGATCCTCGATAGCCCGAAGTCACCAAGCTTGGGGTTGAACTCATCGTCCAAGAGTATGTTGCTTGGCTTGATATCTCTGTGCAAGATGCACCTCTTGCATCTGTGGTGGAGATAAGTTATGGCAGAACCTATCCCCTTCGCTATTTTGTACCTGTTAAATTAATATAAGTAAAAGTATAAAGCAACGTTTTTAACCCAATGTGCTCCTTACATATGTTAACATGTGGAGTACAAGAAGCTGAAATATATTGTTATATCATAACTATGGTTAAAGCCATAGACCATAGAGTGTCACTCTATACCAGGTAATATAGAATGATTACTCTTGGTAGCAATTCATTTTAGCTGCTCCAAATTAAGGTGCATGTTCTACAAGTTCGAGGAGAAAAAAGAAAAGGTACGAACAATACATGCATACCTCTTCTCCCATGGTAGAACATTCTTCAGGTGGTACTCCAGGTCGCCATTAGGTACCAATTCATATACAAGGAAACGTTTAACCTTTTGCCGACAACCGCAACAGCAGAAACCGATACAGGCTGAGTTGTCTCGGCTGCAGCACCAACCTTTCAGCTCGACTAGATTCATGTGCCTCGTTGCACTAATCGTCTTGAGTTCGTCGCTGAAATCCCTTCCTTCAGTCTGCTTTATTTTTTTCACAGCAACTTCTAATTGCCTGCCTTCCTTGTCCTTGTAACACCCCTTATATACAGCACCAAAGGCACCGACTCCAAGCTTGCTTTTCTCCGAGAAATCGTTCGTTGCCCTGGCCAACTCGCTGTGCTCAAATCGCCTAAGGCCGGTTGTTCCCAACACGAAGGAATCGCTTTTGAATCTCCACCTACGATGTCAAAAACCTGACATTGCGCACCAAAGCAGGGCTACCAAGTACAGAACAGATAGTATACTCCATGTGATGACATACTCTCCGCTACCTGTTCAAGGATGGACCATGCTGGTTAAATATTGTTGAAGTTAATTACTCTCCTCAAGGTGCACATCTTCAAAGCAATACATCAATTCGCAAAAAAAACAATAAATCAAATTTGCACTGAATTTCCTGGAGTCATGGCACTGTGTTGTTTTTTTCGAGAAGGAGGTTAAACCCCCAGCCTCTGCATCAATGTGATGCACACAACCATTTTTATTAATTATTAAGCAGAGCAGAGTACAAACAAAAGACAAGCACTGTCCGAGCCATTACAACGAGAGTTATGGTTAGTGAGGGCCTCTTTATTTAGAGAGAATTTCAACACTTATTTCGAAAATGAAGGAACATTAATTGCAGGACTGTAAATTTAGAAATCTTCATCTACATGAGCCTTTCTGTTGAGTTTATGGGATGTCAATGCATACGACTCTTCTTTAACGATTTCTGTTCAGTTGCATAGGAAAATATTCACTAATTGGATATCCTTAAAAGTAATTTAAACCTATTGAAAGCCTTTTTTTGTGTGTGGCGTGGGCGCAGATTTCCTGTAGACTGTGCCAGACAACTTCTTTTGCTTGCTCTTGTGTTTTAAAATTCCTAAGCAAAGTGACCATAAAAGGCCATCTATAAGGTAACAAGAATACGTGACCCTTTTCGGTCCACAAAAATATGATGATTTGGGACACAAAACGGTCTCCAACTTACAATTCTGACCATTATTTAACGTTATAATATGATTATAGAACTAAATAAAATTGTGATATCATGGATCTACTGCTTAGGGAAAAATATACACATTTGAATGTAAGTACATCAAAACATATTGATAGTCAAAAGTTTCAAAGTTGTTTTACACATTGAATTGATAGTCAAGTTTTAAAAGTTTGATTAGACCCGTTTCAAATGCACCAACGTTTTTGGACTCGAGGGAGTAATTAATAACTAAATAACTCGATCAAGATCCACTTCTGCCATCCCTATCCACAAGTACTACTCTGACGTGCATCCCTTGCCCTTTCCCAACCTAAGTCATACCAGTCCAACATCCACGGCCAAGCCATTACCATCAACCGCAACTAGAATTTACACATGATCTTTGAGAATTTTAGAGTGTGCCAAGACAAAGCTGAGCACAAAATACAAGGTCTTGACAACACCTGGATGCAGCACAATTACATAACCTAAATGTTTCCATGTCCTCCATGCAAAACGGCAGCACAAACCTGCAGGTCTTCATCAAGCAAGTCCTCTTTGCTTCTTCTAAAGTTTCACATATTCTCTAGAATATCTTACCATATATTATGATTATTGTATGCAGCATGGCATGGTCTAGCCAGCATTTTGTCATGGTATTTTTTTTTGGCGGAGCTAAATGTTGTTGGTATTTGCCGACTTAAGCATTATAATCCTACTAAATTATCAAAAAGCAATGGGCACTTTCAGTGTTAAATGCAATAGTAAGGCCATGACTAACGGACATTATCAAATTATTGGAAAAATCATTTTCTATGCTATACAGAAATATAGCAATTGACATTTAAATCAAAGTATATCGTTATTGTAATTGAAAACAATATTCATGCAAAAAAATTGTAGGATCACGAGCATATGGGGTTTTCTACCTGATCTGCCAATGCCTCCTGATCCCTTATTGTCGCCTGATCCGCCAGTGCCCCCTGATCCCTTATTGTCCACTGATCCACCAGTGCCCCCTGATCCCTTATTGTTCACTGATCCGCCAGTGCCCCCTGACCCCTTATTGTCCACTGGTCCGCTAGTGTCACCTGATCCGCTAGTGTCCCTTGATCCGCTAGTGTCCCCAGATCCACTATTGTCCACAGATCCGCTAGTGCCCCCTGGTCCGCTAGTGCCCCCTGGTCCGCTAGTGTTCCCTGATCCACTATTGTCCCCTGATCCGCTAGTGTCCCCTGATCCGCTATTTTCCCCTGATCCGCTATTTTCCCCTGATCCACTAGTGTCCCCTGATCCGCTATCGTCCACTGATCCGCTAGTGGGGACTGACTCCTTGGTCACTCGGCTTAGCTTTATTTGTGTTGCTAGTGGGCCAATACCTATATATACAAGAAAAGGCCAAATAAAGTAATAAATTATAAATGCTAAATTCATACTAATAGCATAAATATTTAAACACTCTATGAAATGTCTTGATTTTGAGAACTTAAGAATTATCACTCATATTGGAGTCTGGCCATCAGGCCATGGGGATCATTGAAAAATAAATAGGCAAGTTAAGGAACGTGACTGACTTAGATGTGAGATTTATACGAGAGATGGTAGGCTGTTGAAAATTTTGGCTGGAGCAAAAATTCATGTTATTTGGTGGGCAATGGAGGTATTTTAGTAAACTTTACTAGTGAGATGTAAGATGTACATGACAGAGGTCTAAACTCCACTACCTTTTTTTTACAAAAGAGTTACACCATGACAACTTGGACATCCTATTTCTAATTTTTGACAGTTTGAACCACAATTGATCTGAATACTCTACTTTGAAGCACATTTCATATTTAGGGAGACCTGGTGATACAAATAGTGAATATTCCACATCTACTGAATGTTGAGAAATAATCCTACTCCGTTTTAGAAACATTCCACATTTGAACTGAATATGTGAGTTAAATTTGGTTCAAAGTGGAATATTCAGTTTGAAATGTGGTTCAAACTGTCAAAATTTAGAAATATTCATCCATGTTATCAATTTAACAAATAGCTGGTCCAAAATATAATTTACCTAGCCAAAATAACAATCTTTTTGTTCCTTTTCTTTAATAATAATAAAATATTTTCACTCCTTTTCCAAAATAGGTTTTGACATGGCCTATGAGATGTGTCACTTTTATTGCTATTTTTCCTAAATATGCTGAAGAAAAATTGCGAGACAATGACCATGAAACTACTTCACGATGAATCTAATTTTTTTAAGTATATTCATGATCAAAGTTAGAAAAAAATCAAACACTTATTATGTCAATCCATTTTGGGACTTTTTTGGAAAAGGGGAAGACACCGGCAATCCATTTTGGGAGTATATATTAGTATCATTTTTTCTGCCAGATAATTCTTTCAAGTATTCTGAATTAGAAAATTAGGGCGTTGCATACAGATATACCTGCGTGAGTTGCAAGAGTTGAGTTGAAGGACCATGACAGAATCTGATGGAGCTGGAAGGATTCACCGGTGGCCGCAGAAAACCCAATTGCCACCTCCGACGGTAGCAAGGACGTGACGGGATCTGGCAACATGGTGCTTACCTCAACAGGGCCGACAGAAGGACGGTCATCAAACTGCAGGGAGGCGACAAGCATCTTGGTATTGCTGTCAAAGGTGATGGACGCCGTCATAGAGCCGTTCAAGCTGAAGGTGGGCAAGCCTGTCGTGTTAACCGACTGACTAACAGTGTTGATGTCGATGCCGATATGGTCCTGGGTGCCCCTTGGATCCCAGGTGTTGCTCAATGTGTCGAACTCAACGGCGATGAACCGGTCTGTGCCATAGGCTTGGCTCAGGCCGTCATTACCAGGGAGACCAAGGTTGCCCCCACTGCCGCTTGAGTCCGGCGGCAATCTTGAAGGGTAGCTGGAGAGGAAGAAAGCCATGCCACCCTCGTTGCCGCCAGCGGAGTTGAGCCCCATCGCGAAGGTGAACTGCGTGGTGAAGCTCGACACCTCACCGGTGATACTGTCATAGAAGGGCACCGGGTGAGCGTACACCATCCGCCCCGTGCAGTCGCCGTAGGGGTTTCTCTGCGTGAGGGAGTAGCAGGTCAGGTCGACTAGCTTCCCGTGCTGGGCCGCATCGCCCTCGAGTTGGAGGTCTTCTAAGCGGGAGGTGGATATGGTGGAGAAGTCGAAGCTGAAGGAGAACGGCGAGTTGGCAGCTGCTGCGACATGCCAAGGAGCATTACTCGACATGACAAGGAGGACGCAGCCAGCGTAAAGGAATAGGAGAAGCTGCGGCGTGCTGCTTCTCTTGCAGCAGAGGCCATCAACATAGTGGAACTTGGAAGTGATAGTCCCGCCAGGGCCGGCCCTGGGCCATGGCAACGAGTGCGACGGCCTAGGGCCCAGCCTCAGCAGGGGCCCATGTATCTCAAGAAAAATAGACTACTAGTACACAAGAGAAGCAGGCCTGACCCATAAAGAAGGAAACAAGTCACGCACGAACAGCAAATCTTTATCCTCAACTCAAAAAGTCAAAAAAAAGAAGCAAATCTTTATCCTTCGCTGGCTCCTTCAATCACACCCTCGTTCATCTCCCATTCTCCATCTTCTTTCCCAATTAATTGCCCCAAGTTCCTAAGAGGCCGGGCCCCAATTCCCAAAGCTAATCAATGAATTTCTTTGGTTCCTCGCGTCCTATAAACAGCCCCAAGAAACCCGGCGGACGGAGGCCAGCCGGCGACACACTCTAGTCCTAGGCCCCTGGGAAGAACGCGAGAGCAGTTTGGCCGTCCTTCCTCAGTTAGCTGTGGTCAGTGTGTGAGGGCAAGCAATGCAGACGTGAAGTCCAGGCACTGTTGAAGCGAAGCAACAAAGCCATTGCTGATTCAGGTAATTTTTAGATCATAATTCCTTGATCTTTGTCTACTTATTTCTGTTATGATCAGTTGAGATAATAATCAAAATTCATGAGATGAACCATTGCTGATGTTTAACCTACTCAATTCCTCTTTTTTGTACAAATTGCAGTCATGTAAACTCTGCTGGTTGTGTCGTTGCATGAATTTTGATTATTGGATAGATGGAGCATAGAATTTCTTCTAATTTACGCCAAAACCAAGATTTAAGAATCAGGTGCTCTCTCCTTTTTTTTTGTAAGAATGTTTCAAAAATGCAATTATCATCTGGTTGTGAGAAAAGTAAAAGTAGCTAACATGTAAATCAATTAACTGAATCTGAAAAGGTGCTACGTCCTTTACTGAAAGAAAAATTGAGTCCATTATAAGGGCCCATTATATGAAGCTCGCACAAGGGGCTCTAAGATGCTAGGGCCGGCCCTGAGTCCCGCTTATCAATGGCTAGCGTGTTGTGAGACCTTAAATAGCCGAGCAGACTAGTGTATCCGAAAGCGTATAGTGACAGCTCGTGTTGTACCTATCTCGTAGTAGAGTAAGTAAGACAAACATCGCTGATCTGTGTTGTAAGCATCGAGCTTCGCCCGGAAGACCTAAATTGCAACTTTGCAAGTCGCCTTTTTTCCTTTGAAGAGAAGTGGCAGAAGGGAAATTATATCTCTATCTCTGACGGTATCATTTTACTACGTTACTACATGCAACTCGTATGCACTAATGGTCCATCGTAAACTGGTCCATCCACATGTCATTTCCACAAATGCCACTTGCCTTAACTGGTCAGTAGCGCCACCCACATGCTATTTCCACAAATGACACTTGTCTTAAGTCTTAACTCGTCAGACTGATCAGAAAGTCAAGTGTTTGGAATGCGGGCGTGGATGTGATTGACATCGGAAGATTTTTCTTTTTTTTTTAGAACGGAGACGCTGGGCGCGTCCAGCTTTAAATTAATAAAGCCTACAACTAGGCAGCGTGACTGACAGGATCTGAGATTACAAACACGAGCACGGAGGCTCCGCCAAAGATAGCGCAAAGTCTGAAGAGTTATCGGGCAGGCCAAAAGCAGCACTGAGCAAGCATAGATGATTACATGGCTCGCAGCCTGAGCTTAGAGCACGCAAGCTCGCTCGTGCGCCATCCAAAAGGGCCACTTCAAGTCGAAGAAGAGGCGGGTGGCTCCCTAGCCATCATGTAGACTTGACGAAGACGTTCTTGTGCATGTTGAAGTTTATCAGCATCCTTGCGCCTCACCAACGGACTCCACTGCTGCTGGAAAAAGTTGCATTTGTAGATGATATTAGCAGGATGGGATGGGAAGATTCCCTCGATCGCAAGTTTGTTCCTCGTGAGCCAAAGGGCCCAGGCCAGCGCGCCCACACAGCTCCAAAAACGCGTTTGTTGCCACCATGAACCGAGTCTACAATGGCCACGAGATCGGCGGTCGAGCCCGGGTTCCATGTGGTGTTGGCTGCGGTGCGAACCGCATTCCAAGCAAAACGAGCTAACGGACAACGAAAAAACACGTGGTTCGCGTCTTCCGAGACATTGCAAATTGCACAAAGGCCGGACGACGGGCCATTGCATTTAGCAACATTGGTCGAGGTGGGCAATCTGTTACGAAACAGTTGCCAAAAAACACCTTAATTTTAAGCGGGAGTCGCGCATTCCATAAGCCTTTCGGCACTTGGGAGGACTGGCCCTGGCAGAGTTTCCGGTACAACGACTTGACGGAAAACTTGCCGGATGGGGTGAGAGACCAAGTCACTGTATCCTCGTGCGAGGAAAGCGCGACCGGCGCGATAAGAGCAAGCAAAACCGTGAGGTGAGCTTGTTCTGTTCCCGTTAGCTCCCGTTTGAAGTAGAT
>NC_041390.1:31083095-31091541 GCF_002162155.2 Triticum dicoccoides | reverse complement strand
AGTCTTGCCATAGAGGCCGGGTTCCTACCCAATGGTCTAACCAAAAATGGGCCGAACGCCCATTGCCAATGCCGAACTTGGCCCCCATAGCGAAAGCCGGCCGGACCGCTTGTAGGTCGTTCCAGAAAGGAGAGCCCCTCGCCACTCCTTCGAAAAAATTCCCGGAGGGGAAGTACTTTGCACGCAGCAGGTCTACCCACAGACCCGTCGCCCCCTGCGAGAGTTTCCAAATCCACTTACACATCATCGCGATGTTGAGGATTCTAGTATTCGTGATCCCTAGCCCTCCTTGGGCTTTGGGACGGCAAACCGCGTCCCACCTAACCATGTGGTACTTGCGCTTGGGTCCCGATCCTTCCAAAAGAAACGGGACCGGGGTGTATCCATCTTGGCATGCACCCCTTCGGCCAAAAGGAAAAGTCCCATGGCAAATTGCGGGAGCGAGGAGAGGCTCGCATTCGTGAGCACCAGCCTAGCGGCAGAGGACATAAACTTACCCCTCCACGGGCAAACCCGCCCGCCCACCTTAGTCCAGAGCGGAGCCCACCCCTCTATCGAGATGCGCTTGGCGTCCAACGGGAGGCCCAAATATGTAAACGGGAGTT
The DNA here is from genome assembly GCF_002162155.2 of Triticum dicoccoides. Lineage (NCBI taxonomy): Eukaryota > Viridiplantae > Streptophyta > Magnoliopsida > Poales > Poaceae > Triticum > Triticum dicoccoides. The sequence continues at coordinate 31,090,936 of NC_041390.1, read as the reverse complement.
TGCCTAGTTTACAGTTCAGTAGATCCGCGATGCATCTACCTTCCTGCTCGTCCATGCACATGGGCATCACTTCACACTTGTGAAAATTGATTTTAAGGCCCAACATGAGTTCGAAGCTTATAGCAGGGCTTTAACTGTGGCCACGCTGTGGAGATCCGGCTAAAATAGCAATAGCGTATCGTCCGCATATTGCAAATGTGATATCCCCCCTGGGATGAGGTGTCCCAACACCCCTTTGATGTGCCCGGCTTCCACCGCTTTCCGCAGCATTGCTGCCAGCGCATCCGCGAAAAAGTTGAACAAGATCGGTGACATGGGATCACCTTGGCGTAAGCCACGCTTGTTCTTGAAGAAGTTCCCTACTTCTCCATTTACCGAGACCGCAGTTTGGCCCCCCGAGATCAATTGCATGACTCGATGCACCCACGCCGACGAGAAGCCTCGGCTATTAAGGATTTGTCGGAGAAAATCCCAATTAACGCGGTCGTAAGCCTTCTCGAAATCTAACTTGAGAAGGATCGCAGGTTCTTGCGTGCGTTTGAGCTCGTGGAGGGTCTCTTGTAAGGCTAACGGTCCCTCCAAAATATTCCTACCGCGGGTGAATGCCGATTGCGCACGACTAATGGTACAATGGGCGATCGGCGTGAGTCGAGTAGGGCAGCCTTTAGCACATATTTTGAAAGGTACGTTAATGAGCGCAATGGGTCTGTACTGGCGAATGTTGTCCGCACTAGGTACTTTCGAAATTAGCGACAACACACCGAAATTGAGCCGCGCTATGTCGACAAAACCTCGCATGAAACCATTGCACACCTCGAAAATGGGTTCACGCAGCAAAGGCCAGAAATGTTTGAACATTGACACCGGCCACCCGTCCGGCCCCGGGGCCGTGTCGGATTTCATGCCCTGGAGTGCGTTGTCAATCTCCTCCGGTAGGAAAGCGAGCTCCAGCCCCTCGTTTTCGCTATCGAGCACACGTTGAGAAGGAATCCAAACATCCGCACGCATACGTGCTCGCTGGGCCTCCTCCGTCCCCATCAGACCTATATAAAAGTCATAGATGTGACGGGAAATCTCCGATTGTTGAAGAAGGATCCCCTGCTCCGTTTGCAACCTGAGAATCGAACATTTCCTGCGCCGGCCATTCACGTACGCGTGGAAGTACTTCGTGTTCGCATCACCCTTGAGCGTCCACTTGAGGCCTCCCCTACGCCTCCAGTATTCCTCCTCGGCACGAAGCAGAGCTTCGACTTGCCCCTCTAGGGCATATCGCCACGCCCATTCTTGCTCAGAGAAAGGGCGCGTGTCCGCCTGACCGTCGAGATGAGCTATCTCTTCAATGAGCCTTGCCATCAGGATCTTATCGTCGCGACCCTGGTTCGCGCCCCACCCCTTAAGGCTTGCACGCAGGCGGCCCCCTACCGCAGTCTAGAACTCCAAAGGGCCTTGTTGCTGGCCTGTGAGTTGGACACATCTCTGCCACCTCTCCCTGAAGATGGTGGCAAAATTCGGTACCTCGAACCATGCTGTTTCAAAGTAGAAACGCGGGCTGCGACGCACTCTATCCTCCGCAGAAGACAAGATTAGCGGAACATGGTCCGAACCAATCCTTGTTTCAGGAAGGAGTGAGCACAAGGGGAACAGAACTTCCCAGTCCAGAGACATGAAAGCTCGATCCAGCACAGATCGCACTGGGGCTAGTTGCTTGTTAGTCCAAGTGTATCTTGCCCCCGATCTAGTCACTTCACTAAGTGCCATAGATGCGATCGAATTATTGAACATGGCCACCCTTGGCCAGTTGATGTTGTCGTTGTTTTTGTCCGCCCCCGAACGGATTAGATTGAAATCTCCCCCCACCATTAGCGGGATCTGAGCAGCCGAAAAGGCCATCACCTTGGCTTCAAGTTCTCCTAGGAACTCAGCCGAACGTGAATGATCTGCAGGTCTGTAGACTTGCACGATCGCGAGCTCGCGAAGCGACGCTCGCATGCGGAACTTGGCCGCAATGAAAAAGGTGCCACTCTCCCAGTGCATCACCTCGTACGTGGCAGTGCATAGGCCAAGCAACGTGCCACCCGAGTGGCCGTTGGCCGGACTATGATGCCAAGCGAAACGCTCTAAGGGATCAATCACTAAGATATCTTGATGTCTGAGCTCAGACTTGATCGTTTCCTGGAGCCCTACAATATCTATCGTTTCTTTCCTAATGTACTCCCTTAGTTGGGTGCACCGACCCGAGTGGCCGAAGCCACGAATATTCCATAGGAGTGCCCGCATCTATACGACACGATTGCACAGGCGCACCCCCTGGATGTGATCGCCTTGGCCACACGTCTCGCCCTGCCGCGGCGAGGCGAGGGAGGAGCAGCAACCCCTGTTGCTGTCTCCTCGTCGGGCCGGGTCGTTAGCGTTGTCGAGGCCTCAGCCTCCAGTGCCAAACGATCCGCGTGTTGCACAACCGCCGCTGCTAGCGCCGCTTGCGCCAATTCCTTTGCGCGAATCAATGAGATAAGCTCGCTCATCTCACCTCCTTCCGTTGGTTCCACCCCACTCTCCCCCAAAACCTCACTCAAATGCTCGTCCGAAAAGGAGTCAAGAATCGTAAAGCGGGGCATGGGATTACCTGAGATTTCCAGATTTTTCTGTGATTGGAGGAGTTGGGCGCGTTGAAGCGACGGCAAGTTGCCCTTGGTGCCCTTAGCACGCGCACTGGCCCGCACGGGGGCCACCTGCCCGTCCACCACCGCCTTGGAGCGCTTGGCCTTCGGGACGGGCGCCGTCATGGGCGTCTCCAGCGCGACCGTGGCGGAGGTAGGCATGACCAGCGCCATCACTGCCTGACACGGCGTCGCCGGCGCCCCCAAACTCTTCGCTGCACGCCCAGCCTCCACAGTCACCTTGCGCACCGCCACCTTCTTGATCTGCTTCGTCGCGCCAATCTTGCTGCCGCTGCGACCACCTTGGGAAGAAGAACGCGAGGGGGAGTCAAGAGCTTCGGGTCCGCAGACGCCGTAGGGGAATTGCCCGTCGGCTCCGCCAGCAGCAAAGAATCCACCGCTGCCTCCATCCGCACCGGAGGAGACGTGACCGAGCCCAGATTGGAGCCGTACTGGTTCGGGATGGAGAGCTCCTTCTCTGACCACCCTTTCGCCAGAGAATTCTCCACCTGGGGCTGCAGCTCACAAGCCCGCGCCCCGCCGATGTCAGTGATGCCCAGCTTATCCCACGCCGCTGTGTCGATGGAGTCGTCCTCCATGCTTGCGTCAGGCTCCTTGTCGCCGTCCTTGTCACCGTCGCAGCCCTTCTCGTCCGGGCCCTTGCCGTGAGGGGGAGGGGGTGGTGGGGGGAGGGCGGGCGCCGCGGGCTGCTCCGGGAGGATCTCCGGGTCGACGGAAATGTTGTAGCCTTCATTGTTGAACCAGATCTGGACCGACCCGTGAAGCTTGCGAGGATTGCAGCAAGCAAAGCGCATGCGGACCGGCCCTGGGCGGAGCAGAGATTCCTCATCGACCAGCAGAGGGCGGTCGAGCATGATGGTCGCCGCCATGAGCCTTTCTGAGCACCGATGCTTGGGGGGAATCCCACCTAACTTGACCCACACCTCTGGAATCTCCATCCCCTTGGGCGTGACGAGGACCGCGTCGCGTATGTCCACCATGAGATTGTTGAGGGACAGGAAGAGCTTGCCGCTCCTAGTGGCCATCCGAAGCATTGCTGGATCTGGGAAGACCACCGAGAAGGCCCCGCCTTCGAGAGGGGAGATTTGCCAATCCCACTCGCCCTCAAAGAGATGTTGCAGCTCCGCCTCGAGGATCTGATGGGAGAGCGCTCCGGAAGGCATGGAGAGCACCGCTGTGTTGGCCCCCAGCTGGACCGAGGCCTCCTCCCGCGCGTCGACCGGAAACTGGAGGCAGAAGAATCCCTCGCCGGCAATGGTGTGGCCCATGGTCTGGAGAAGTAGAGGCTTGCCGCGGGATGGGCACTGCGCCGAGGTGTGCCCCTCCTTGCTGCACACCACGCAAAGCGGCTGGAAGGTGCACAGGCTCTGGAAATGGCCTGTGCGGCCGCACTTGAAGCACTCTGGGCCGCCCGCATCTTCGACTGGGATCGGCTCCTCCTGCGTGCCCTTGGACGAGCCCGGCACCTCAGATCTGGGCGGGAGGGGAGGCTTGGTAGCCGCCTCCCCGCAGGCTTGGACTTCTGCTTCTTCGCGAGCGAGTCACCAGCGCGGTCGCCGCCCTGAGCTGCCAACTGCCCCTTGCGCTTGAGCTCGAGGCCTTTCTTCCTGTATTCTTCCTTTTTCTTCTTCTTCCATTCCTGCTCCTTGAGCCACCATGCGGGCGGCGGCCCCCAACCGCCCTCATCGTCGGCGCGCCCACGGGTGCGGTCCCGTGGCGGCTCCATGGGTGGTTTCTCCCCTCGGCGGTCGGGCGTGGAGCCCATGGACACCACTTCGGCGAAGGAACGAAGCAAGGGTGGGGGAGGTGGAGTGGGGTGGAGGAAGCGAGCGGAGTGACCGAATCGCCGCACCTCCGAATTGGAGGCAGGAAACCCTAGTGTGATGTCTAGGGTTCCACGGGGGAGCCAAAGCCATTTATATGGCTGCGCGGTGTGGGCCGGCGTTGGCAGGCCTTGCACTCACGGGCCGGACTGGGCCACGGGCACGGGCGAGGCCCCCTGCGACCCTGGCACATACGTACCCCTTGGCTGGGCCAGCAGACTTGGCGACACCTCAGCAGGCCGGCCCAGCCCACCACTTGGCGTTTCGTCCCAAACCCTAGAGAGAGGCGACCCCGAACCCGTCGACGTCGCCGCCTCCGCGCCGCCGCCGCCACCGCAGGGCATGGGCGGCGAAGGTCTCCCGCGGCGTTCGCACCAGGACAACCACGCCCTTCGCGCGTCGGAGAGGCGCGCGGCGCTCTTGCCGCAGCCAGAGAGAGCCGCCGTGAGCCACGACCACCGGGCGCAAAAGCACGCCGGCGCCCGGCCTTGAAAGAGCCCCCGAGCTCCTCCGCGCGCGCCACAAACTCCCCAATGGAGCAGGCCGCACGCACGCCTGCCGCAGGATCCGGCTCAGCGCACACCTCATCTTCCTCCTCGGCGTCGGAAATCTCCTCTGCCAGAGCCCAAAAGCGGCTCCCCGACCCCCGGGCCGCTCTCAGGGAGATGCCGGCCGTCCTCCTGAACTCCGCCGGAGCCACCACCGCTCCGTCCCGCTCCGGGGCCTGAGCAACGCCGCCAGGGCCGCCCGAGGCAGAGACAAGCGCGGAATCGCCGCCCCCGTCACCCGAGACTGCTGGCCGTACAGGAGCCGTTGGGTCGCCCATCCATCCCCCTGCAGAGTATAATTTAAGTTCGCGGAGCCCGACACTGGAAGATGAGCTGAACTAGCTTTAATTGTTCAGCAGATCTTTCTGTTAGCCGGTCAATGCTATAACTGATGACAGTGACACCTACTAGTGACACTGCGGCGCGTGCCGCTTCTTGCAGCTAATAAAGCCGTCAGAACGCTGGAACTTGGAACTGATAACTCTGCTTATGAATTGGCTAGCGTCTTGTGCTGTGAGACCTTAAATAGCCGAGCAGAATAGTGTATCTGGAATTATAAGGTGTCAGCTCTAAAAAACACTACGTGTTGTGAGAGGTGGAATAAAACTAGTGCGTTAGATTTTTTGTAAAACTAATACGTAAGGATAACAACAACCGCTGTGTGACATAAGCATCGAGCTTTGCATGCAGGGAAGACCTAAATGTAAGTCAAAATGGCCGTTGTTTGGGTGGAGCGAGCCTATTTAACCCTAGATTTTTGGTGAACTATATTTTTGGGGGTTCTTGTAGATTCTTGTAGACTATTTAGATCCTAGTTTCTGGACAAGTGGATGGGCCACATGTTGAGCCGATGACCAAGTCAGCCATCCCTTAACCTCTTAACGAGCTTCTATCTTATCTTATCCTTATCTTCCCCAGCCGGAAGGGCTATGGCCACTCCTCATCTTATACTGAATCTACTAGATGACCCGTTGCATCTTTGGCGTAAAGTCCAACTGCAACAAAAAACTTGTATGAAATAGTCTTTGAGGTCAAGGGTGGACACGGTCCGAGCCGTCATTTGGACCGGCCGCCAGCGGTCCGGTCCGGACCGGACCGAGCTGTCCAACGAGCTGCTTTTCTGGGACCGGACCGTTTGGGGGTCAGCTCGGTCAAGCCCGAGAGGACCGAATGGACCGACCAGTGATGTTGCGTGGCAGGCTGTTTTTTGCTGCGTTTAGGTCCTATTTAGTTGCAGATAGTTGCCGGTCGCACAAGAGAAAGAGAGGGAGAGGATTCACTGAATCTAGCTAACCATCTAGCTTGATGTTTAGGTCCTGCGAGTGAAACTAGCTAACCATCTAACTGAATCTACTGACAGACTAGCTAACTGAACTACTGACCGTACTGACGAAACTGAATTTTGACGAAACTGACGAAACTGACAGTGGGCCGCCGTCGTATGTGGACACGCTCATCGCCCTCTGTGTCCTGGAAGACCACAACGGTAGCAATTGAAGGCGGCAGCGTTGGCTCGCCGACGGAGAAATCATGGGCTTGTGCGCCGAGTTCGTCGGTGCATGAACTGAAACAGTGGCCTCGGAGCTGCAGTACATCATGGCGAACCTGGTGAAGCGCCCACACATGCAAGAGGCCATCCAGTTTATCCTGGTGGCGCTGGCGAGGCGTTCGCCTACCTGGGCTAGCTGGTGGCCAGTGTGCGAGCTGCGCTCAAACGACAGCCATGGCCATGGTCGAGAACTCCAGATTGGCGGCGGTGCAAGCACGGCAGCTATGGCGAGTGGCAGCAAGAGGCTATGGCGCATGGGGAGGAGAGGAAGGAAGAATAGGGGAAGCTCGGGGACATAATGGTTCACCCGGGGACTGCCGGTGGCCGCGACGACGAGGAGCGGCGGCGGCGGTGACTACGTTTTCTCGGTCCGCTCGGTCGGCTCGGTTAAAGCCCGGACCGGACCGAAGCTTTGTCGGACCTGATTCTTGAGCTCGGACCGACTGATTTTTTGAGCGGGCTAGGCCCGAGCTGGCCAGGACCGAGCGGCAGACCGCTCGTGTCGTCCACCCTGACTTTGAGGAATGCAACTTGAAAGCTAAGTGAATTATTAGAAAGAGGCTCTAAAGGAATCATCTGAAAATACAATGTTAACTTATGATATGACATGCCCAACATGATGCTTTTTTTAGTTCGGTTGAGTTGGTTTTAGACGGTCAAATGCAACCCATAATTAAAACAAGGTAGTACATGTTTCCTTTATTTGCATTGTCCATGACTACTTCGTTCAGACACAATCAATTCATACATAAAAAGCATTTTCGACCCCCCGCCCCATGACCGTCATACACGTACGCATAATCACATTGATATGCTATAATTACAACATTAGCAGACATTACCCAAAAGCATTAGAAACGGCACAGAAACATAAACAAAATCATTGTCATTACATTAATACATAACAAGACGCATGGCCACACTTCTATCCAAGCACGGTTGCTCAGGGTTCACAAACTAACGAACAACGATCACAAGTCCTTGATCATGACAAGTGATGGGTCGTGATCGCCGCATTTAATCACCACCCCAACGTCAGAAAGGTCAAAGATCATCACCCTGAAACTAACTTTAGTCAAGACCTTGAAGGTGAGTAAGTAACCGATCTCCACACTATGAGCTATGGCGAAGCCGTCCCACCCTTGATCCATGGAAAGCTTCACATTTGACATCCTGAAACTTGACACTCCATAACATGGCTATGCGGCGAAAACAACGAAGCGTCGAAGTTACGGAGCCCCCC
>NC_041390.1:31069948-31082664 GCF_002162155.2 Triticum dicoccoides | reverse complement strand
CGACGTGGCATGTGCGGCGGGTGGCGTCGGCGGCTGCAGGTGGGCCGCCTCCTGGCCGTGAGGGCGGCGCGGAGGCGGCGGGCGGCGGCTGCTGCGGCGACTCCTCGCCCGTCGTTTGCACCCTGGAGAAGTGGCGTTTTCAACCTCGATCCACTCCGATTCGTGCTGATCTCGGCCTCTAGCGGCTCTGGTCGCTGGATCTCGGCGTCGGGTGCGCGAATCTGGTGCGTGGGGGCGGATCCGGGGGAAACCCTTGGCCGGCGCGGCGGCCATACCGAAGGCGGCGCCTTTGTGTGTCGTTTACCTTGTTGGAGGCTTCAGTGGGACTCCTCCTCCTCCCATCCCGTCCAAGAGCTCAGGTGAAAGCCTCAGGTCCCCATGTTCTGGCGACAACGACATTTTGGTGGCGTGTTCCTTCCTGAGGGTGTCGTCCGGGGATGGCTCGAGTGGTGGTGGACTTGGGTGTGGTGCGAGGGCGGCAAATGGTGGCCAATTTTCATCAACGGCATCCTTCTCTGGTCCAGGTGCGGAGGGTTCCAGCCGCAGGTTCGAGGGGATTGGGGTCCCTGCCTCCATGCCGGCGGTAGGCCTTCGGCGTGGCGATTCCTATCCTTGACCAGGGACATGGTGTCGCATCCTTTTGGCCTTCTCTGAGGTTTCAGCGGCTGCGTCCGATAACTCTCGTCTAGTGTTTTGCCTTGCTGCTGCCGACGATGGTGTTTTGGTGGTCGGTCCTCCGTTTCTTATGGGTCTGTCTCTGGTACCTCTCCTTGGGCAGCCGGGGCACTCTGATTTGGATTCTAGGGTGAATCACTTCGTCGGCCGCCGGTACGGCACCCGTCGAACCCGGGAGGTAGGGTAGGGACCCTTTGCGGCGGCGGAGTCAGATCATGTTTGCCCTGTTTGATCCCTTTGGTGGCAGCCAACGACACAAATCTTGAATGGTCACTGGTAGAAAAAGGGCCTATAGTCCCGGTTCGTAAGGGCCTTTAGTCCCGGTTCCTGAACCGGGACCAAAGTGTCGGTACTAATGCCCCGACCCTTTAGTCCCGGTTCAATCCAGAACCGGGACTGATGGGCCTCCACGTGGGCAGTGCGTCGTTCGATGGCAAGAGTGGTGTGTGCTCTTTGCCTTCGAGTTGCTCTGCTGAGCATATTGTATCTTTTTCTTTCCGCTTTCCTTTTTCTTGTTGTATGTCGCAGTCTTGTACGCCTGGCCGGTTGATGGCTTTGTTAATTCAAAGCCGGGCTTCTCTTGAGCCTTCGTTCTAAAAAAATAACTTAACACTCCATGTTCGCGCGCACACACGTCACCGTGTACCCCACTCGCTATTTTCACAAATGACACTTGTCTTAACTGGTCAGTAGCGCCACCCACATGCTATTACCACAAATGACACTTGTCTAACTTGTCAATAGCGCCACCCACATGCTATTACCACAAATGACACTTGTCTTAACTGGTCAGTAGCGCCAGACTGATTAGAAAGTCAAGTGCTTGGGATACATGCATGCATGTGATCGACACGAGCTGAACTAGCTTTAATTGTTCAGCAGATCGCTCTGTTAGCCGGTCAATGCTATAACTGATGACACCTACTGGTGACACTGCCGCGTGCTGCAAATTGAGCGTAGCTCAAATTGTTAGGTTTTTTTTTATGCTCGTATTTTTCTAGATTTATTTCAGTATTTTCGGTGATGCTCGTTGAGTGAGAAAAGATGTTTTCGCCGACCACAGGGCGCCACATGTCTCACAAAAATATTTGCATGCTGCGAGAGGTGGAATATATAAAAACTAGTCATAAGATTTTGATAGAACTGGTACCTAAGGATAACATCGATCGCTCTATGACATAATTAATCATCGATCGAGTTTTTGCATGCAGGGAAGACAAAGTGGCCGTTGTTTGGGTGGCCTGGATTCTTGTAGAACCATTTAGATTCCAGTTGCTAGACAAGTGAATGGGCCACAAGTCAAAGTGGCCGTTGTTTGGCTGGAGCCTATTTAACCCTAGATTCTTGTAGAACCATTTAGATTCTAGTTGCTCGACAAGTAGATGGGCCACGTGTTGAGTGATGACCAAGTCAGCCATCCCTTAACCTCTTAGAGCAAGTATAATAGGATGATGTAATATTGTATTGTTGCCTAGTTGGAAGAGAGAAAAGAGGAGAGAGAAGGGAAGCGGGTTGTAGATTTACAGCCAGCTGTAGCACGAGCTCTAAAATGTTTTGTGAGTGAAAGATGAATCATATGTTGACAAAGTAGTACTTTCTTATAGCCAACTATTATACGTGTTAGCTATTACACTGGCTATAAATGACATGGTAACATGTTATAGCCAGCAGCTGGCTATATTATTAATCATGCTTTTAGGGCATCTCCAACGGCGACCTATAAATTTTCTTCCGCATCCGTCCACAGACAGGGGATCAGTCCACGGACACGAATGCGGAGGGGGGGGGGGGGCATCCAACCGTAGCGACAATCAATCTTTTCTTATGATACTGATACGATGCAAACGGTGCATACATTTCAAACACTTTTTCAGCAAACCGGATGAAATTCATGCAACACGACCAGATTTCATATAGCATGACATATTTCATATAAATCGGACAAAAACGGTTACATTTTGGACATATTTTAACTAAAAGGTAAAACTATGTACACATACGATCGTACGGAGCTCCACACCCACAACACAGATATACTGCACTAGTCTACGGCTGACTGCGGCGGATCGCTTTGTCTTCCCCATGTCCGGCAGCACGCTAACCGGACTGCCGGGAGTCCCGGACTGACTAGTGAATGCTTAATCAGTAGTCTGAACGGGAATTGGGAAGAAGTTCCTGTAAGTTGAATTGAACTGCATTTGCTTTTGTCTGGTGCTATTTGTTACTGCTTCTGGGAAAAATATTTAATTTCTCACTTGGTCCTGGAACAAAAAAACACACACACACAAAAAAGGGTCCACTTGCCTTTGAAGAAATGATTTAGTTCTTCTTCTTACTAGAAGATAGGTAAATCAAAGCCAAAGCAATATTATCCTTGATCAAAGTTGGTGCCGCCTTTTCAAGTTCACTTTTGCTTCGGCACACCCCTCCTAAGCACATTGACAGCTGAGATCTCTCTATACCTCTTTATGATAAAAAAAAAGGTAGGATATTCTTCTCACCCGTGCCAATACACGGCCTACGTACTATACGTGGCACCCTCAGCTGTTTTTCAACTTCTTTTAAAAAAAAAGAGTGCAAGTAACATGAATCAAACGCAAGACCTCTTGGTCAAAGGAGGACCACACTAACCAATTAAGACATCTTAATGCTTGTGCATATTATTCCAGTTTGCGGCTGGGCTGGCCCATTGTTGCATTTGTCCTTTTATCGCTATTTCCTTTTTGTTTTTCTTCTTTCCCTTTTTTGTTTCTTTTTTCTTTTTCAAAAAATGCACACCCTTGTAAAATTCCGTTCACAATTTTAGAAACAGTTTGCTTTTTAAAATTTTGTTCATAAAGTACAAATATTTGCATTTTAAAAAAATTATACATATATGTCAAAAATTGTTCGTGTGTTTCAAAAAATTTCAAAATGTCATAACACAAACATATTTTAGAAAGAGATAACACAATTTTGAACACAAACATCTATTGAAAAACACTACGAAATTTGACACTTCAAGCAAAAATCAGAAAACATGAAAAAAAATGAAAACAATTTATTTTGAACTTCCACAAGCATTTTTTGTATTTGTGTAGAAAATTTTTGAATACATGATTATTTTCTAAACTCCAAAGAAATTTTGAAAGCATGAACATTATTTGAAAACCCAGAATTGTCGAAATCCTAAAAACTTAGCATGGTGCCTTGGAATGGTGATACAAGGCCCTAGAAAAAATATGGTCCATTTGAATGATGTCGAAAAAAGATACTCTGAGGCGGAAGCTTCCGCCCAACCCAAACAATTTTCCATTTAAATCCGTGAACATTTTCTTAAATTCCCAAACTTTGTTTTCAAATTCATGAACTTTTTCCATATCCAGGAACTCTTTCCTACTTACAAATGTTTTATAAAAGCTGCAATTTTTTCAAATTAATAAACATTCTTTTTCAAAATTGATGAAATTTATCCAAATCAGCGAATGTTTGGCCCAGCCCAAGAGGCACCCGACAGAAGTGATGCTGTCACCTGGTTGGGCAACTCCTGGGTGTATTTTTTTTCTATTCCATTTTTTCCTTAATTTTATTTTCCCCTTTTTTAAATTTATTATTCATTTTTAAACCTGTTTTAAAATTTGAAATATTTTTGGAATACTAAAAAAAGTTATTGTCTTCAAATATTGTTTACAAATTATAAAAATGTCCTGGAGTTTTTGATTTTTTGTTCATAAATTTAATAAATGTTTGTTTTGAAAAATATTGATAAAGTTTTTTAAAAAGGTATGTGGTTTGCAATTTGTGCATAACATCAATATTTGGGAATTTACTAACAATTTTGGAAAGGTGTTCATGTTTATAAAATTTTCGTACACAATTTGAAATTCTAAAATTGTTGACAAATTTGAAGAAATAGTTCGGATATAACAAAATGTTCTTGTTGATTGATAATGACAAAAATTAGAAATAACAAAAGCCTTGCCCGACCGGCCTATCCGAACCACCACCTTTGAACATGATGTGCTTCTTGACATACATGAAATGACACCAAATTTTGCCAGCATGTGGTCATGCTCAGGGGCAGGCCTCCATGCAAAATTTGAAGGAATTCGGACACTAAAAGCACCCTGCGGCTAGTGTTTTTGGTCTTTCACCAGGAAAACCCTAAAAAATGCATAAAATGTCACAACTTAGTGAAACTTATCATGGATGCTTGATACGTCTCCAACGTATCTATAATTTATGAAGTATTCATGCTATTATATTATCTGTTTTGGATGTTTATGGGCTTTACTAAACACTTTTATATTATTTTTGGGACTAACCTATTAACCGGAGGCCTAGCCCAAATTGTTGTTTTCTTGCCTATTTTGGTGTTTCGAAGAAAAGGAATATCAAACGGAGTCCAAACGGAATGAAACCTTCGGGAGAGTTATTTTTGGAACGAAAGCAATCAAGAAGACTTGGAGTAGACGTGAGGGAAACTTTGAGGAAGCCACGAGGCAGAGAGGCGCGCCCTACCCCCCTGGGCGCGCCCCCACCCTTGTGGGCCCCTCGTGGCTCCCCTGACCGACTTCTTTTGCCTATATATGTCCATATACCCTAAAAACATTGGAGAACGGAATAGATCGGGAGTTCCACCGCCAGAAGCCTCCGTAGCCACCGAAAACCAATCTAGACCCGTTCCGGCACCCTGCCGGAGGGGGGAGTCCCTCTTCGGTGGCCATCTTCATCATCCCGGCGCTCTCCATGACGAGGAGGGACTAGTTCACCCTCGGTGTTGAGGGTATGTACCAGTATCTATGTGTTTGATCTCTCTCTCTCTCTCTCTCTCTCTCTCTCTCGTGTTCTTGATTCACACGATCTTGATGTATCGCGAGCTTTGCTATTATAGTTGGATCTTATCATGTTTCTCCCCCTCTACTCTCTTGTAGTGGATTGAGTTTTCCCTTTGAAGTTATCTTATCGGATTGAGTCTTTAAGGATTTGAGAACACTTGATGTATGTCTTGCACGTGCTTATCTGTGGTAACAATGGGATATCATGTGATCCACTTGATGTATGTTTTGGTGATCAACTTGTGAGTTTCGTGACCTCGTGAACTTATGCATAGGGGTTGGCACACCTTTTCGTCTTGACTGTCCGGTAGAAACTTTGGGGCACTCTTTGAAGTTCTTTGTGTTGGTTGAATAGATGAATCTGAGATTGTGTGACGCATATCGTATAATCATACCCACGGATACTTGAGGTGACATTGGAGTATCTAGGTGACATTAGGGTTTTGGTTGATTTGTGTCTTAAGGTGTTATTCTAGTACGAACTCTTGAATAGATCGATCCGAAAGAATAACTTTGAGGTGGTTTCGTACCCTACAATCATGTATTCGTTTGTTTTCCGCTATTAGAGACTTTGGAGTGACTCTTTGTTGCATGTTGAGGGATAGTTATATGATCCAATTATGTTATTATTGTTGAGAGAACTTGCACTAGTGAAAGTGTGAACCCTAGGCCTTGTTTCAACGCATTGCAATACCGTTTGTGCTCACTTTTATCATTAGTTACCTTGCTGTTTTTATATTTTCAGATTACAAAAACTTATATCTACCATCCATATTGCACTTGTATCACCATCTCTTCGCCGAACTAGTGCACCTATACAATTTACCATTGTATTGGGTGTGTTGGGGACACAAGAGACTCTTTGTTATTTGGTTGCAGGGTTGTTTGAGAGAGACCATCTTCAACCTATGCCTCCCAGGGATTGATAAACCTTAGGTCATCCACTTGAGGGAAATTTGCTACTGTCCTACAAACCTCTGCACTTGGAGGCCCAACAACGTCTACAAGAAGAAGGTTGTGTAGTAGACATCAAGCTCTTTTCTGGCGTCATTGCCGAGGAGGTGAGTGCTTGAAGGTATATCTTTAGATCTTGCAATCAAATCTTTTAGTTTCTTGTTTTATCACTAGTTTAGTTTATAAAAGAAAACTACAAAAAAATGGAATTGAGTTTGCCTCATACGCTTCATCTTTTTAATACTTTTCGTGAGAATGATGGAAAGGAAAATTGTGCTCAAGCGCTAGAAGAAGAAGTCTATAAAATGGTTGGCACTAAATCTTTGAATGATGAGCATGATTGCAATGTTGTTAGTATGAACTCCTTGAATATCCATAGTACTAATGATGATTGCACTAGTCATAATGAAAATGTCTCTTATAAGCATGTCAATTTTTGTGGAGTGCATAGAGTTTGCAAGTACACACCAAATAGGGAAGATAGATTTTACAAGAGGCATAAGTATTTGGAAACTAAATGGTTGCAAGAAAGGCTACATGTTTGTGCTGAAAATTTAAAATTTCTTCGCCATACTTGTGAACTTTGCAATGAACATGGTCATCTAAATCTCCAATGCAAATTGTTTCATGATCGAATCGTGTCCAAAAATTGTGATGACTTGATTTCCCTTGCACATCATAATGCACTTAGTTTGCTTTTGGGTTATGAAGAAATGAAACGTATAACTGAGCATATTCCAGAATATAACCTTGAGAAATTCCTCAATATTGATCTAGAAGAAATGTTTATGTATTGTGTGGTGAATTGCATTGAAAATCCTTATATTGCCAATTACATAAAGAAAAGAAAACAAATAGAAGATGAAGAGAATACTAAAGAAAGGGAAGAGACTTCCCAATACCCTCCTATTATTTCTTATGATGAATCAGGTAACGAGGAGGAGCCTTCTATTCAATCAATCTCATTAATAAGGATCTCCAAAAAGAGGATTGAACCCACACATAATGAGAAGAAGAAAAAGAAAAGAAGGAGAAACAAAGGTAAAAAGGTATCTCTCCCAAATGATGTTGCTCCTATTACTCATTGTGATGATGATAATTGTTATACTTTTGGTGCTATCCATACTATTAATGATGAGAGTGATTATGCTTATGATATGAAAAGGCCCAAGCTTGGGGATGCTATGTTTGATGAGAATGACATGTTTGAAAATGTATTTGCTGCAATTAATAGTCCCAAGCTTGGGGATGTTATGTTTAATGAAGATGATATTTGTAGTCTCCCAAGTTTTGATATGCAAATTTATTATGATGATAGCATGCCTCCTACTTATGATGATTATATTGACGAAAGTGGGTTCGGAAGAGTGTCAACTTTAGGAAGTAATGATCCCACTATTTTGGAGGGTGTTGAATCTTATTGTGACAATTATGAAAGTGGATTTGGAGAGGTCATGAATTTATTTAGTAATGATTCCACTATCTTGGAAGAGGTTTCAATTGATTATGATGAGAACAAAGTTGCTACTTATGATGATTATTGTGATGACACGTATGCTATAAAAAGTAGTGATGATTATATTAAAACTTGTCATGCATTATTATGATTACCCTTTTCCTTAATATTACTCTTTTAATGTGGAAACAATTTGTAGTATTCGAGTTTCCTATGATACTCCCACTATTCCGAATGAGAAGAATTTTGCCTATGTGGAGAGTAGTAAATTTTCTATGCTTGTAGATCATGAAAAGAATGCTTTAGGTGCTGGTTATATTGTTGAATTCATTCACGATGCTACTGAAAATTACTATGAGGGAGGAACATATGCTTGTAGGAATTGCAATAATATCAAGTTTCCTCTCTATGTGCTTAAAGTTTTGAAGTTATGCTTGTTTTGCCCCCCTATGCTAGTTGATTGTTGTTCCCATAAGTTGTTTGCTCATAAAATCCCTATACATAGGAAGTGGGTTAGAACTAAATGTGCTAGTCATATTCTTCATGATGCTCTCTTTATGTTTCAACTCTTATCTTTTATGTGAGCATCATTGAAATCATCATGCCTAGCTAGGGGCGTTAAACGTTAGCGCTTGTTGGGAGGCAACCCAATTTTATTTTTGTTCCTTGCTTCTTTTCTCCTGTTTAGAAATAAATAATCTATCTAGCCTCTGTTTAGATGTGGTTTTATGTTTTAATTAGTATTTGTACCAAGTAAAACCTTTGGGAAGACTTGGATGAAGTCTTTCCGATCTTGCTGTAAAAAATAGAAACTTTAGCGCTCACGAGATTTGCTGCCATTTTTCACTGGAGAGTGCTATTTAGTTAATTCTTTTTGCAGATGATTAATAGATAAATTCCTCACGTCCAGCAATTTCTTTTAGAATTTTTGGTTCCATAAGTATTTGACACCTACAGATTACTATAGACTGTTCTGTTTTTGACAGATTCTGTTTTTCGTGTGTTGTTAGCTTATTTTGATGAATCTATGGCTAGTAATAGAGTTTATGAACCATATGTGACGCCCGGATAATCATGCTACAGTAATCTCACGTTGACGGTGCCACGTCACCTCTGTCACTGTAGTTAATCATGGGTTAAATCAAAACCGTTTCGAAATTCAAATTCAAATTTATGGTGACAATAAAAGTTTTCAAAAATTAAAACTAAAAAGTTCGGTGGTTGTCAAATATTACATCGGTAGGATTATGCTATGCGATGCTACTGGAGATGCTACTTGGAGATGCTACTTGGAGGACTTCAATCTACTCTCTCCTACATGCTGCAAGACGGAGGCTGCCAGAAGCGTAGTCTTCGACAGGATTAGCTATCCCCCTCTTATTCTGGCATTCTGCAGTTCAGTCCACTGATATGGCCTCCTTACACATATACCCATGCATATGTAGTGTAGTTCCTTGCTTGCGAGTACTTTGGATGAGTACTCACGGTTGCTTTCTCCCCCCTTTTTCCCTCTTTCCCTCCTACCTGGTTGTCGCAACCAGATGCTGGAGCCCTGGAGCCAGACGCCACCGTCGACGATGATTCCTACTACATTGGAGGTGCCTACTACTACGTGCAGGCTGCTGACGACGACCATGAGTTGTTTAGGAGGATCCCAGGCAGGAGGCCTGCGCCTCTTTCGATCTGTATCCCAGTTTGTGCTAGCCTTCTTAAGGCAAACTTGTTTAACTTATGTCTGTACTCAGATATTGTTGCTTCCGCTGACTCGTCTATGATCGAGCACTTGTATTTGAGACCTCGAGGCCCCTGGCTTGTATTATGATGCTTGTATGACTTATTTATGTTTTAGAGTTGTGTTGTGATATCTTCCCGTGGGTCCCTGATCTTGATCGTACACATTTGCGTGCATGATTAGTGTATGATTGAATCGGGGGCGTCACAAGTTGGTATCAGAGCCGACTGCCTGTAGGAATCCCCCTTCCAAACTCCTTGGCCGAAGTCGAGTCTAGTCATTGCAAAACTTTTACTAACATGGCTGTGTGTCTTACGGGCACACGTCGCCATTGGGTGGTTGTAGGATCTTTTATTCCTCGACCTATACTCTAGGACTCTGATCTCTCTTCTATTTGGGTTAAATGATTTTTGCTAAATCTAACATTAGGATCTCGTTATCACTTTCACCCGGAGAGCCCCTTATTAATGATGATCATTTGCGGCACGTGAAGACCCTGAAGATACTCTCCGCTGTTAACCCGAGAACTTATGTTCATCGCATTTGCAATTCCCCTTCCACCGTCAACCCTTATGGATAACTACTTGCAGTTGTTATTCTTACATTCATCCCTAGCTGCTCTTGTTATTACAAGATGCATCGAATTGATCTTCAACTTTTAAGAATCTTTTGAGCCATTGCATTGCAAATCTTTGCCACATGAATACCCCCTATGGATAACTCCTCACACTTACCGAGTATCCGTTCTTTCAACGTTGTTCATGTGTTCCACAGTGGTCTTCGAAATACTATTCGATCCTCCAAAAATCCTTAGTAGCTTATTGCTCTGTCATACTTGTCTACTTGCATGATGGATGCTTTCCATATGTCTGGCAATATTCGTTAGTATCCTTAGGCATCGTCATTTTGATCCTTTTTGATTCAACATGAGTGTGAATGCACGCAATCATCAGTTGATCCTTTAAATTATCTTTCCGGCTCAGACGTCATTTTAAACATGAGCTGGTTCTCAACCAATCCAAATGCCGTCGATAGTACCCCTAAGGCTATTCAACTTATCCACCCCTAATCAGAACATTGCTTCTGTTCCCTTAATTTGGAAATCATAATTCCTTTGCATTTGAGCTCTGGATTAGTCAGTTGTTTCTATAATCCAATGCCCTTGCATTGTTACTTCCTCTGATTGTGTGCTGATGCTAACATCAGCTCTGTTATGGACCGACAGATCCTTTAATGGATTTTATCCGACATTGTCCTTCATATTCAATAACCTTGTGAGCCTTCCCTTGGATACATAATGCCCTTGGTAATTGTATCATCTACTTTCTCAACCTTGCTCTACTTTCGAGCTTGTGATATTTACTCTTGAAACTTGTGGTATATGTTTCTAAGAAGCCCCTATGGGTTGAACCTATGCCTTCCTTAATATGTGTGAACTCGAAAGTTTTCACGAGTCACACTCTTCTGGTATTTTGCCAGATAAAATTTCAACACTACGACTTCATTGAACGCGAGAAGTGAATGAAAGGTTGTGCATTGGAGAAGTGGGAGTCGACCTTGAACTTTGT
Organism: Triticum dicoccoides; assembly: GCF_002162155.2. NCBI lineage: Eukaryota > Viridiplantae > Streptophyta > Magnoliopsida > Poales > Poaceae > Triticum > Triticum dicoccoides. The sequence continues at coordinate 31,071,462 of NC_041390.1, read as the reverse complement.
GTTCATGCCCATGGACACGATGTACATCTTCTCATCGAAGCTTCTTTTAAAATTAATTATTCCCTTGGTATAAGTTCATCTTATATCTGAGATCTGGCCTTTTGCAATCGTGGTTCCGACCATGTTCTCCTTTAAATACCATTTCTCGTGCAAGTTTAAGCACTTGTCTTTTGCAGAGCAACTCCCCAGTCCAACCTCTACTTCGATTCATCGTCGAGTATTACCCTCTTGGTATCTCGAGATTATCTTGGAATTGCATAACTTCTTATGAGTTCTTCATCAAGTACTACATTCTCACTGATTACAGTTTTTCACGGGCTCGGAGTTATTAAACACTCACGGACATCGATAACTGAATCGAGTCCGCCTCGCGATTAAACAACTCTTAGTAATCTTCTTTGCTTAGGAGTTTGTACCCATTCCTAGCCTGTTGGGCTATATCATTGTCGTGATGATTCTAACTGTGCTACCTGGTCCTTATTCTCGGAGCACCAATTTGCGACGATAGCTAAGCTTACGTCGATTTTCCTCGCCATACCCTTTCACCTTAAACAACAAGCTCGAGTTCGAGTTTGTGTCGTAACTGTGGTTCCAATAACCTCTTGCTTCATCATTCCCTTGACTTGATGTCGTCGCTGAGTGATTACTTCTTCATGAAATCTCTCAACAATTGTGGCGTGATCATCATCAACCTTACAACTCTTCCAGAATATCAATTGAATTTATGTTGAGAAAGACCATCCTTGCCCTCGATGATTAGTGTTATCATCGACCACTCTACTGCCTTCCCTCCAACACAAACTTGTTTGTGTTTTGTGTTATACCTTGAGCTCCTTGCTATCCAGCAATTGTTCTTCTTTACCTTGGAATATTACCACCTTTTATGTCAAGAATGTCGTGGAAATTTCACCACCTCTTAAGAATTCTTGGTATGGTGATACTTCTCACCATCACCATTCTTTCTTGGGTCCTCGTGTTGATTCCAACCAGGGTACCAACAAGTGAGCGGTGTTGTTTGGATTCCGCCCTTCTAGCAACCCTATTGCTTTGAAGTTAATGGTCGACCGTTCATTCTTAGACTATTGATTATTGAATCACCATTCCAATGTTGGCTGTGCAACCCAGCCCATATTTCGGGTGCACCTTTCAACCAATGTTTAATTGTGTATGTTTTGCTCGAGCATACAACATTATATCATTTGAGTTGACACGTGTCATCTTCTTGTTCACATTATTGCGGAAATCCATCTGTTTGGAATTCTCGATGAATTGTCTCTGAGCCCATCAGCCACCTCCTCATCCCATCCTTGGTTTAATAATGAACTATTGTTTCAGGAACCCGCTCCCCTAGTTCATTTCCCGAGAATTTTACAATGTCATCTCGTCAATTTGTATTACACCTTTTCCTCTCAGGCATCCTGAGTCTGAGGTTTCATGACACCAATTGGATATGAATCTCGGTCAGATATGATGGTTGGGGACAACTTTCCAAGAGTTATGATATTGATCCTTTG
>NC_041390.1:31067918-31069702 GCF_002162155.2 Triticum dicoccoides | reverse complement strand
GATTCCTTTTCAGCAAGGTTATCCATTCATCCATGAGGAAATTGTAAGACTTATTCTACAAGTTATTCCTGATGGATCCTTCATGTTTTCCAAAGTCTGATCTTCACCTGATGACCATGTCAATGCTATCTCGAAGCATGTCTATGGTACTCCGAATTTCAACAAGACCCTTTGAAGCCCAATGCTAAATGTTTCTTGCTCAATTACCAAAACACCGTTGTATGGGAAATGTCATGAAAATTCTCTCCCCTACCTAAAGAGTTTTCTACATTATATCCTGACATGGATATCATGCTCTGATTGTCCTTGGGAAGGACATACCCTTGAAATATGTGTTTAAAACATAATTTCCTTTCCATTGTTCTGTTTAATCTGATGATCATATTTTCCTTCCATTGTTGGTTTAACCTTTCTTGTGATCTATATGATCTGAGCAGTAATATTCTCCTGCTTATGTAAACACCTCATTGTACAATTCTGTCAGTAAGACCATGTTACTTTTGTTGATGACATTCCGGTAACCACCGATGGACGAGAACTTTGCCTACTGGTCCGCCTCATTCAACGAGCGGGAAAATGGTTCTCTTCGTCCCTCGCCCTTGGTATCGATGTTGTTGCCGACATATCTGACAGGCTACCCTTTGACACGCCTTACTATCATGACCATGCAAAATGTCACCCCCCTTCCTGCTTTCAACCACATGGTGGGCCCATAACCCACAGTTCCACAGGATCGAAACCTGACTCTCCTGCACCCCCTCTTCCCAAGGTTGTTCCTCGCGTGTGGCCTCGTATGTAATTCACGGGCCACCGTCCCAAGTGATCTATTTTGGTAACAGACGCAATACTCAATCTCGTTGCTCTGGACCCCTTTCGCATGTTGTTTCAGACATCGAACAATGGCCTAACCGTTTGAAACTTCTCATGGTACCTTCTTACTTTGCTCTCGATATTTTCTTAAGTTCAATTCGAGGGTTACTTCCTACCCCATTCCCTGAGTTATGTACCAGATAGTCAACCTGGTAAGGCCCGCCCTTCCCGAGTCTTCCCCCATATCCTTTTCGTAAGTACGATGAAGATCCCAAAGAAAGGATGACGACTTCATCATTTTGACCTGAAACAGAGGAATGAAGAAATCAATGTAATGGATCGACCTCTTCGAGAAGAGCAACCAAGACCGAAAAGACCCGCTATATTCATTACCAAACCTTCCCCCCTTACTCCCCTCTTAAATCTCGGGACGAGATTTCTTATAGTGGAGGAGAATTGTGATGCCCGGATAATCATGCTATAGTAATCTCACGTTGATGGTGCCACGTCACCTCTGTCACTGTAGTTAATCACGGGTTAAATCAAAACCGTTTCGAAATTCAAATTCAAATTTATGGTGACAATAAAAGTTTTCAAAAATTAAAACTAAAAAGTTTGGTGGTTGTCAAATATTACATCGGTAATTATGGTGGAGTAAACACATTTTTATAAAATGTCTAAGAAATTTAAAATGAGTTAAAACAGAAAAGAAAATAAATAAAAGAAAAGAAAATACAAAAGAGAAAAACTAAACTAACAAAAAAAGAAAAGAAAGAAAGAGAAGCCCCCCCCCTGCTGGACCGCGGCCCAGCTGGCCATCGGGCCAACCAGGCCGGCCCAGGCTGCCCCCCCACACTCCCCCATAACCCCCTGGGCGACCGAACCCTAGCCCACGTCCCCACTCACTCGCACCCCACTCGCTCTCTCCCCCTCCCCCCGATCCAGTTCTGGATTGGCATTGGGCCGACGACCCC
>NC_041390.1:30979454-31066834 GCF_002162155.2 Triticum dicoccoides | reverse complement strand
CCATCACCGGCCGGCCGCCCTGGCGCACGCCGGCGCCTAGCCGCATCGTGCGCCCAGCGCCCCTCGGGCACGCGCCCGTTCGGGCGACGCCCGCACCCAGCGCCCGTAGCAACCGCTAGCCCCCCCCGGGCCACTGACTAGGGGGCCCCGCCCCAGAATGTTTAAAAAAAAGAAGAAAAGAAAAAGGAAATAAAATAAAAATGAAATAATAAAATTAATAAATAAATAATCAATTAATTAGTGAATTAATTAACTTAATTAATCTTGTTTAGTTAACCTAATTAACTATTGTGAGTTATTTAAACTGTGATTAGATTAGTTAAATCCTAATTAGAGTAAATAGAGTATGACATGCGGGACCCACACGTCAGATTGACCCAGTCAACTCCCTGTTGACTGCTGACGTCATGCTGACGTCAGCATGCACTATTCTGGATAATGTTAGAATTAAATAGTTAAATAAATTCTAAAAATGATTAAAACTTTAGAAAATCATATAAAATAAACCGTAGCTCAGATGAAAATACTTTCTACATGAAAGTTGCTCAAAACGACGAGAAGAATCCGGATACGCAGTCCGTTCGTCCGTCGCACACCCCTAACCTATCGAAACCGCAAATTTCCCCCTCCGGCTCCTCTGCCCGAAAACACGAAACACCGGGGATAATTTCCCGGATGTTTCCCCCCTTAACCGGCATCACCTCATACCACGTTAGGGCCCGCCTAGCATCGTTACTTGTCTTGTCATGCATCGATATGCATCTGTTTACATGGTATTCATTGTTTCTTCCCCCCCTTTTTCTCTCCGGTAGACTACGAGACCGACGCTGCTGCTGCCCAGTTCGACTACGGAGTTGACGACCCCTCTCTCTTGCCAGAGCAACCAGACAAGCCCCCCCTTTGATCACCAGATATCACCTACTCTTCTCTATACTGCTTGCATTAGAGTAGTGTAGCATGTTACTGCTTTCCGTTAATCCTATTCTGATGCATAGCCTGTCATTGTTGCTACAGTCATTGATACCTTACCCGCAATCCTAGATGCTTAGTATAGGATGCTAGTTTATCATTATTGGCCCTACATTCTTGTCAGTCTGCCTTGCTATACTATTGGGCCGTGATCACTCGGGAGGTGATCACGGGTATATACTATACATACATACATACTATACAGATGGTGATAAAGTCGGGTCAGCTCGAAGAGTACCCACGAGTGATTCACGGATTGGGGGCTGAAAGGACCTTTGTCCCGACGGCCCTCTGTGTGGATCTTTGTGGCGGAGCGACAGGGCAGGTTGAGACCGCCTAGGAGAGAGGTGGGCCTGGCCCTGTTCGGCGTTCGCGGATACTTAACACGCTTAACGAGATCTTGGTATTTGATCTGAGTTGGCTACGAGCCTATACGCACTAACCAACTACGTGGGAAAGATATGGGCACTCGGCATCGTGGTATCAGCCGAAGCACTTCAGACGTCAGCGACGGAGCGGCGCGCGCCGGATTGGACTGGAACGCCTGTTAGGCTAGGTCTGCTTCCGGCCGCCCTCGCAACATGCAGGTGTGCTATGGGCGATGGGCCCAGACCCCTGTGCGCTTAGGTTTAGACCGGCGTGCTGGCCTCTCTGTTTTGCCTAGGTGGGGCTGCGACGTGTTGATCTTCCGCGGCCGGGCATGACCCAGGAAAGTGTGTCCGGCCAAATGGGATCAAACGTGTTGGGTAAGTTGGTGCACCCCTGCAGGGAAGTTAATCTATTCGAATAGCCGTGATCTTCGGTAACAGGACGACTTGGAGTTGTACCTTGACCTTATGACAACTAGAACCGGATACTTAATAAAACACACCCTTCGAAGTTCCACAGACAACCCGGTGATCGCTTTTCCACAGGGCGACGAGGGGAGGATCGCCGGGTAGGATTATGCTATGCGATGCTACTGGAGATGCTACTTGGAGATGCTACTTGGAGGACTTCAATCTACTCTCTCCTACATGCTGCAAGACGGAGGCTGCCAGAAGCGTAGTCTTCGACAGGATTAGTTATCCCCCTCTTATTCTGGCATTCTGCAGTTCAGTCCACTAATATGGCCTCCTTACACATATACCCATGCATATGTAGTGTAGTTCCTTGCTTGCGAGTACTTTGGATGAGTACTCACGGTTGCTTTCTCCCCCCTTTTTCCCTCTTTCCCTCCTACCTGGTTGTCGCAACCAGATGCTGGAGCCCTGGAGCCAGACGCCATCGTCGACGATGATTCCTACTACACTGGAGGTGCCTACTACTACGTGCAGGCTGCTGACGATGACCATGAGTAGTTTAGGAGGATCCCAGGCAGGAGGCCTGCGCCTCTTTCGATCTGTATCCCAGTTTGTGCTAGCCTTCTTAAGGCAAACTTGTTTAACTTATGTCTGTACTCAGATATTGTTGCTTCCGCTGGCTCGTCTATGATCGAGCACTTGTATTCGAGCCCTCGAGGCCCCTGGCTTGTATTATGATGCTTGTATGACTTATTTATGTTTTAGAGTTGTGTTGTGATATCTTCCCGTGGGTCCCTGATCTTGATCGTACACATTTGCGTGCATGATTAGTGTACGATTGAATCGGGGGCGTCACACCATAGAAAAGTTTGAATACAGTAGGTTTAACACCAATATAAATAAAGAATGATTTCATTACAGTACCTTGAAGTGGTGGTTTGTTTTCTTTTACTAACGGAGCTCACGAGTTTTCTGTTAAGTTTTGTGTTGTGAAGTTTTCAAGTTTTTGGTAAAGATTCGATGGAATATGGAATAAGGAGTGGAAAGATCCTAATCTTGTGGATGGCCAAGGCACCCCAAGGTAATATTCAAGGACAACCAAGAGCCTAAGCTTGGGGATGCCCCGGAAGGCATCCCCTCTTCTGTCTTCATTCATCGGTAACTTTACTTGGAGCTATATTTTTATTCACCACATGATATGTGTTTTGCTTGGAGCGTCAATTTATTTTGTTAGGATTTGTTGCTGTTATTTAGAACAATTTTTTTCATATTTTATTTCAATAAAAGTGGCATTGATAGCCTTTACTATGCCTATTTTACAAGTCTACATGTTGCTGTTTGAAAACAGAAAGTTTACCGCTGTTGCAACAATTCCCTAGAAAAGTCAGAATGTGATAAAATGTTGAAACCTGTTGCATAATAAGATCTGATAAATTTACTACAGTGGTAATTTTGTTTCATAATTTTTGGAGCTAGGGAAGTATGGATCTTGCTGCATTCTTTACAGACTGTCCTGTTTAGGAAGATTGCTGTTATGTTTGTATTGTTTGCATATGTTTGCTTCTTTAATGATTCTATTTGAGGATAGGACTATTAAATATACAGAGGCATTTAGTATGCAATGTTGAATAATAATTTTAGTGATTTTCTACAGTAGAGTATGATAAGGTTTTTGCATTGGTTTATACTAACTTATCTCACGAGTCCTTGTTGAGTTTTGTGTGGATGAAGCTTTTGAGATTTAGGGAGACCGTGATATGAGAGGAATTAAGGAGACACAAAATCTCAAGCTTGGGGATGCCCAAGGAATCCCAAGATAATATTTCAAGAAGTCTCAAGCATCTAAGCTTGGGGATGCCCCGGTTGGCATCCCACCTTTCTTCTTCTACAACTATCGGTTAGTATCGGTTGATCATAAGTTTTTGCTTCTGCACATGATGTTTTCTATTCTTAGAATGTCATTTTATTTTGTTTTGCTTGCTGGTTGAATAAAATATCAAGATCTGAAATTATTAAATGGAGAGTCTTCACATAGCTAAATAATTATTTAACTACGCATTGATCTTGACTTATATCTTTTTGGAGTAGTTTGTCATTTACTCATGTGCTTCACTTATATTCTATGAGTAAATAGTTGAATGAATTGAATATAATAAATCTGAAATTATATATGTTTCATATGCTTATCCCATGGGGAGTAATGACTTCACATATAAGAAGTAGAGGTGGTGAATTTATTGAAGGTTAGCAAACATTGTATTGGTCACTTGAACAATTCATGAAAGAATATTGAAGGAAGAGGGATTTCACATATAAATATACTATCTTGAACATCTTTTGTAATTGTGAGCACTCATTAAAATATGACATGTTAAAAGGTTTATGTTGGACAAGGAAGACAACGTAATGGGTTATGTTTTCTTATATCTGAAATAAAGTATATTGTCATGGATCATTCAACATGCTGAGCTTGCCTTTCCCCCTCATGCTAGCCAAATTCTTTGCACCAAGTAGATATACTACTTGTGCTTCCAAACATCCCTTAAACCAGTATTGCCATGAGAGTCCACCATACCTACCTATGGATTGAGTAAGATCCTTCAAGTAAGTTGTCATCGGTGCATGCAATAAAAATTGCTCTCCAAATATGTATGATCTATTAGTGTGAAGAAAATAAGCTTTATACGATCTTGTGATGTGGAAGCAATAAAAGCGACGGACTGCATAATAAAGGTCCCATCACAAGTGGCAATATACGTTCTTTCGCATGAAGATTTTGTGCATCCAACTATAAAAGCGCATGACAACCTTTGCTTCCCTCTGCGAAGGGCCTATCTTTTATTATTGTCTTATACCTTATGCAAGAGTCATGGTGATCTTCACCTTTCCTTTTTACGTTTTATCCTTTGGCAAGCACATTGTGTTGGAAAGATCCTGATATATATATCCAATTGGATGTAAGGCATCATGAACTATTATTGTTGACATTACCCTTGAGGTAAAAGGTTGGGAGGCGAATCTATAAGCCCCTATCTTTCTCTGTGTCCTCTTAAAACTTTGAACCCATAAATATCACGTGAGTGTTAGCAATTGTGAAAGACTAAATGATAGTTGAGTATCTGAAGTTTGCTGAATCAAAGCTCTGACATAGACCCTTCCTGAAAATAAGATGAATTGTAATTGATTGATGACTAATAACACGGTTTGTTAGTTTTCAAGAAAGTTTATGATTTATACTTTAACATGTGAATAGCTTGTTACTTGATCATGAGAAGTCCTATGAGTTGAGCTACTGTGATGATATATAATGATGCTTGAAAAGGTGATTGAAATTATCATTGATCAAACTTGTGCACCTGCTAGCATTCACACTTCATAAATTCTTTCTTTTATCATTTACCTACTTGAGGACAAGCAGGAATTAAGCTTGGGGATGTTGATATGTCTCCAACGTATTGATGTCTACTACACAACCTTCTTCTTGTAGACGTTGTTGGGCCTCCAAGTGCAGAGGTTTGTAGGACAGTAGCAAATTTCCCTCAAGTGGATGACCTAAGGTTTATCAATCCGTAGGAGGCGTAGGATGAAGATGGTCTCTCTCAAGCAACCATGCAACCAAATAACAAAGAGTCTCTTGTGTCCCCAACACACCCAATACAATGGTAAATTGTATAGGTGCACTAGTTCGGCGAAGAGATGGTGATACAAGTGGTATATGGATAGTAATAAAGGTAATTGTAATCTGAAAATATAAAAACAGCAAGGTAGCAAGTGATAAAAGTGAGCGCAAACGGTATTGCAATGCGTTGAAACAAGGCCTAGGGTTCACACTTCTGCTAGTGTAAGTTCCCTCAACAATAATAACATAATTGGATCACATAACTATCCCTCAACATGCAACAAAGAGTCACTCCAAAGTCACTAATAGCAGAGAACAAACGAAGAGATTATGGTAGGGTACGAAACCACCTCAAAGTTATTCTTTCCAATCAATCCGTTGGGCTATTCCTATAAGTGTCACAAACAGCCCTAGAGTTCGTACTAGAATAATACCTTAAGACACAAATCAACCAAAACCCTAATGTCACCTAGATACTCCAATGTCACCTCAAGTATCCATGGGTATGATTATACGATATGCGTCACACAATCTCAGATTCATCTATTCAACCAACACATAGAACCTCAAAGAGTGCCCCGAAGTTCCTACCAGAGAATCACGACGAAAACGTGTGCCAACCCCTATGCATAGGTTCATGGGCGGAACCCGCAAGTTGATCACCAAAACATACATCAAGTGGATCAATAGAATACCCCATTGTTACCACGGGTATCCCACGCAAGACATACATCAAGTGTTCTCAAATCTTTAAAGACTCAATCCGATAAGATAACTCCAAAGGGGAAACTCAATTCATTACAAGAGAGTAGAGGGGGAGGAGAAACATAGGCTCCAACTATAATAGCAAAGCTCGCGATACATCAAGATCGTATCACCTCAAGAAAACGAGAGAGAGAGAGAGAGAGAGATCAAACACATAGCTACTGGTACATACCCTCAGCCCCGAGGGAGAACTACTCCCTCCTCGTCATGGAGAGCACCGGGATGATGAAGATGGCCACCGGAGAGGGATTGCCCCCTCCGGCAGGGTGCCGGAACGGGTCTAGATTGGTTTTTGGTGGCTACGGAGGCTTCTGGCGGCAGAACTCCCGATCTATTGTGTTCACGGATGTTTTTAGGGTATATGGAGATATATAGGCGGAAGAAGTACGTCAGGGGGGCCACGAGGGGCTCACGAGGGTGGAGGGCGCGCCCAGGGGGGCGCCCCCCTGCCGCATGACCTCCTCGCAGATCCCCCGATGTGCACTCCAAGTCTTCTGGGCTTCTTTCCTTCCAAAAAAGAGTTTCGTGAAGTTTCAGGTCAATTGGACTCCGTTTGATTTTCCTTTTCTTCGAAACCCTAAAACAGGGTAAAAACAGAACTGGCACTGGGCTCTGCGTTAATAGGTTAGTCCCAAAAAATGATATAAAAGTGTATAATAAAGCCCATAAACATTCAAAACAGTAAATAATATAGCATGGAGCAATCAAAAATTATAGATACGTTGGAGACTATCAGCATCCCCAAGCTTAATTCCTGCTCGTCCTCGAGTAGGTAAATGATAAAAACAGAATTTTTGATGCGGAGTGCTACTTGGCATAATTTCAATGTGATTCTTCTTAATTGTGGTATGAATATTCAGATCCATAAGATTCAAGACAAAAGTTCATATTGACATAAAAATGATAATACTTCAAGCATACTAACTAAGCAATTATGTCTTCTCAAAATAACATGGCCAAAGAAAGTTCATCCCTACAAAATCATATAGTTTAGTCATGTTTCATTTTCGTCACACAAGAATGCTATCATCATGCACAACCCCGATGACAAGCCAAGCAATTGTTTCATACCTTAATAATTTCAAACTCATAAACTTTCACGCAATACATGAGCGTGAGCCATGGATATAGCACTATGGGTGGAATAGAATATAATGATGGGGATTATGTGGAGATGACAAAAAGGAGAAAGTCTCACATCAACGAGGCTAATCAATGGGCTATGGAGATGCCCATCTATTGATGTTAATGCAAGGAGTAGGGATTGCCATGCAACGGATGCACTAGAGCTATAAATGTATGAAAGCTCAACAAAAGAAACTAAGTGGGTGTGCATCCAACTTGCTTGCTCACGAAGACCTAGGGCACTTGAGGAGGCCCATTGTTGGAATATACAAGCCAAGTTCTATAATGAAAAATTCCCACTAGTATATGAAAGTGACAAAACATGAGACTCTCTATCATGAAGATTTTGAAGCACAAGTGTGGAAAAAAGGATAGTAGCATTGCCCCTTTTTATTTATTTTCTTTTTTTGGGCCTTCTTTTTTTTTCGTTGGCCTTTCTCCTTTTTTCTCTTTTTTGGGACAATGCTCTATTGAATGATGATCATCACACTTCTATTTATTTACAACTCAATGATTACAACTCGATACTAGGACAAAGTATGACTCTATATGGATGCCTCTGGCGGTGTACCGGGATATGCAATGAATCAAGAGTGACAAGTATGAAAGAATTATGAACGGTGGCTTTGCCACAAATACTATGTCAACTACATGATCATGCTAGCAATATGACAATGATGAATGTGTCATGATGAACGGAATGATGGAAAGTTGCATGGCAATATATCTCGGAATGGCTATGGAAATGCCATAATAGGTAGGTATGGTGGCTGTTTTGAGGAAGATATAAGGAGGTTTATGTGTGATAGAGCGTATCATATCACGGGGTTTGGATGCACTGGCGAAGTTTGCACCAACTCTCAATGTGAGAAAGGGCAATGCACGGTACCGAAGAGGCTAGCAATGATGGAAGGGTGAGAGTGCGTATAATCCATGGACTCAACATTAGTCATAAAGAACTCACATACTTATTGCAAAAATCCACAAGTCATCAAAAACCTCGGTACTACGCACATGCTCCTAGGGGGATAGATTGGTAGGAAAAGACCATCGCTCGTCCCCGACCGCCACTCATAAGGAGGACAATCAAATAACACCTCATGTTTCAAATTTGTTACACAATGTTTACCATACGTGCATGCTACGAGACTTGCAAACTTCAACACAAGCATTTGTCAAATTCACAACTACTCAACTAGCATGACTTTGATATTATTACCTCAATATCTCAAAACAATCATCAAGCATCAAACTTCTCTTAGTATTCAATACTCTATATGAAAGTTTTTACCATTCTTGGATGCCTAGCATATTAGGATTATTTAAGAAAATTACCATGCTATTTAAGACTCTCAAAATAATCTAAGTGAAGCATGAGATTTCATCTATTTCTTCAAAATAGAACTACCACCATGCTCTAAAAAATATAAGTGAAGCACTAGAGCAATTGACAAACTACTCCGAAAGATATAAGTGAAGATCAATGAGTAGTCGAATAATTATGCAACTATGTGAAGACTCTCTAACATTAAAGAATTTCAGATCTTGGTATTTTATTCAAACAGAAAGCAAAACTAAATTAAATGATATTCTAAGGATTACAAACATCATGTGAAGAAGCAAAAACTTAGGATCAACCGAAACTAACCGTAGTTGTTGAAGAAGAAAGGTGGGATGCCAATCGGGGCATCCCCAAGCTTAGATGCTTGAGAATTCTTGAAATATTATCTTGGGGTGCCTTGGGCATCCCCAAGCTTGAGCTTTTGTGTCTCCTTAATTCCTCTCATATCACGGTCTCCCTAAATCTCAAAAGCTTCATCCACACAAAACTCAACAAGGACTCGTGAGATAAGTTAGTATAAACCATTGCCAAAAACCTTATCATACTCTACTGTAGAAAATCACTAAAATTATTATTCAACATTGCATACTAAATGCCTCTGCATATTTAATAGTCCTATCCTCAAATAGAATCATTAAAGAAGCAAACATATGCAAACAATGCAAACATAACAACAATCTACCTAAACAGGATAGTCTATAAAGAATGCTGCAACATCCATACTTCCCTAGCTCCAAAAATTATGAAAGAAAATTCCCACTGTATTAAATTTATCAGAGCTTAATATTCAAAAGGTTTCAACATTTTATCACATTCTGACTTTTCTAGGGAATTATTGCAACAGCGGTAAACTTTCTGTTTTCAAACAGCAACATGTATACTTGTAACATAGGCACAGTAAAGGCTATCAATGCCACTTTTATTGAAATAAAATATGCAAAACATTGTTCTAAATAACAGCAAGCAAATCCTAACAAAATAAATTGACGCTCCAAGAAAAACACATATCATGTGGTGAATAAAAATATAGCCCCAAGTAAAGTTACCGATGAACGAAGACGAAAGAGGGGATGCCTTCCGGGGCATCCCCAAGCTTAGGCTCTTGGCTATCCTTGAATATTAACTTGGGGTGCCTTGGGCATCCCCAAGCTTAGGCTCTTGGTTATCCTTGAATATTAACTTGGGGTGCCTTGGGCATCCCCAAGCTTAGGCTCTTGCCACTCCTTATTCCATAGTCCATCGAATCCTTACCCAAAACTTGAAAACTTCACAACACAAAACTTAACAGAAAACTCGTAAGCTCCGTTAGTGTAAAATAAATCACCACTTCAAGGTACTGTAATGAACTTATTCTTTATTTATATTGGTGTTAAACATACTGTATTCCAACTTCTCTATGGTTTATAAACTATTTTACTAGCCATAGATTCATCAAAATAAGCAAACAACACACGGAAAACAGAATCTGTCAAAAACAGAACAGTCTGTAGTAATATGAATCAAACGTATACTTATGGAACTCATAAAATTCTCAAATAAATTTCTAGACCTGAGGAATTTATCTATTAATCATGTGAATTTTTTTAACTAAATAGCACTTTCCAAATAAAAATGGCAGGAATTCTCGTGAGCGCTAAAGTTTCTGTTTTTTACAGCATGATCAACAAGACTTTCCCAAAGTCTTCCCAAAGGTTCTACTTGGCACAAACACTAATTAAAAGCATAGAACCACATCTAAACAGAGGTTAGATGAATTATTTATTACTAAACAGGAACAAAAAGCAAGGAACAAAAATAAAATTGGGTTGCCTCCCAACAAGCGCTATCGTTTAACGCCCCTAGCTAGGCATGATGATTTCAACGATGCTCACATAAAGGATAAGAATTGTAACATAAAGAGAGCATATTGAAGAATATGACTAGCAAATTTAAGTCTAACCCACTTCCTATGCATAGGGATTTTGTGAGCAAACAACTTATGGGAACAACAATCAACTAGAATAGGAAAGTAAAACAAGCATAACTTTAAAACTTTAAGCACATAGAGAGGAAACTTGATATTATTGCAATTCCTACAAGCATATGTTCCTCCCTCATAATAATTTTCAGTGGCATCATGAATGAATTCAACAATATAACCAGCACCTAAAACATTCTTTTTATGATGCACAAGCATAGAATTTTTATCACTCTCCACATAAGCAAATTTCTTCTCATGAATAGTAGTGGGAGCAAACTCAACAAGATAACTATCATCAGATTGAAAATCGAAATCAAGATGACAAGTTTCATGGATATCATTATTCTTTATAGCATACAAGTCATCACAATAATCATCATAGATAACAACTTTGTTCTCATAATCAATTGGAACCTCTTCCGAAATAGTGGATTCATCACAAAATAAAGTCATGACCTCTCCAAATCCACTTTCATCAATATAATCATCATAAATAGGAGGCATGCTTTCCTCATAATAAATTTTCTCATCAAAACTTGGGGGACTAAAAATATCATACTCATCAAACATAGCATCCCCAAGCTTGTGGCTTTGCATATCATTAGCATCATGTATATTCAAGGAATTCATACTAACAACATTGCAATCATGCTCATCATTCAAATATTTAGTGCCAAACATTCTAATGCATTCTTCTTCTAGCACTTGAGCACAATTTTCCTTTCCATCATACTCACGAAATATATTAAAAAGATGAAGCGTATGAGGCAAACTTAATTCCATTTTTTTGTTGTTTTCTTTTATAAACTAAACTAGTGATAAAACAAGAAACAAAAAGATTCGATTACAAGATCTAAATATATACCTTCAAGCGCTAACCTCCCCGGCAACAGCGCCAGAAAAGAGCTTGATGTCGACTACACGACCTTCTTCTTGTAGACGTTGTTGGGCCTCCAAGTGCAGAGGTTTGTAGGACAGTAGCAAATTTCCCTCAAGTGGATGACCTAAGGTTTATCAATCCGTAGGAGGCGTAGGATGAAGATGGTCTCTCTCAAGCAACCCTGCAATAAAATAACAAAGAGTCTCTTGTGTCCCCAACACACCCAATATAATGGTAAATTGTATAGGTGCACTAGTTCGGTGAAGAGATGGTGATACAAGTGGTATATGGATAGTAGATAAAGGTAATTGTAATCTGAAAATATAAAAACAGCAAGGTAGAAAGTGATAAAAGTGAGTGCAAACGGTATTGCAATGCGTTGAAACAAGGCCTAGGGTTCATACTTTCACTAGTGTAAGTTCCCTCAACAATATAACATAATTGGATCACATAACTATCCCTCAACATGCAACAAAGAGTCACTCCAAAGTCACTAATAGCGGAGAACAAACGAAGAGATTATGGTAGGGTATGAAACCACCTCAAAGTTATTCTTTCCAATCAATCCGTTGGGCTATTCCTATAAGTGTCACAAACAGCCCTAGAGTTCGTACTAGAATAACACCTTAAGACACAAATCAACCAAAACCCTAATGTCACATAGATACTCCAATGTCACCTCAAGTATCCATGGGTATGATTATACGATATACGTCACACAATCTCAGATTCATCTATTCAACCAACACATAGAACCTCAAAGAGTGCCCCGAAGTTCCTACCGGAGAATCACGACGAAAACGTATGCCAACCCCTATGCATAGGTTCATGGGCAGAACCCGCAAGTTGATCACCAAAACATACATCAAGTGGATCAATAGAATACCCCATTGTCTGTTGGAAATATGCCCTAGAGGCAATAATAAATTAGTTATTATTATTATATTTCCTTGTTCATGATAATCGTTTATTATCCATGCTAGAATTGTATTGATAGGAAACTCAAATACATGTGTGGATACATAGACAACACCATGTCCCTAGTAAGCCTCTAGTTGACTAGCTCGTTGATCAATAGATGGTTACAGTTTCCTGACCATGGACATTGGATGTCGTTGATAACGGGATCACATAATTAGGAGAATGATGCGATGGACAAGACCCAATCCTAAGCCTAGCACAAAGAACATGTAGTTCGTATGCTAAAGCTTTTCTAATGTCAAGTATCATTTCCTTAGACCATGAGATTGTGAAACTCCCGGATACCATAGGAGTGCTTTGGGTGTGCCAAACGTCACAACGTAACTGGGTGGCTATAAAGGTACACTACAGGTATCTCCGAAAGTGTCTGTTGGGTTGGCACGAATCGAGACTGGGATTTGTCACTCCGTGTAACGGAGAGGTATCTCTGGGCCCACTCGGTAGGACATCATCATAATGTGCACAATGTGACCAAGGAGTTGATCACGGGATGATGTGTTACGGAACGAGTAAAGAGACTTGCCGGTAACGAGATTGAACAAGGTATCGGGATACCGACGATCGAATCTCGGGCAAGTACTATACCGCTAGACAAAGGGAATTGTATACGGGATTGATTAAATCCTTGACATCGTGGTTCATCCGATGAGGTCGTCGTGGAGCATGTGGGAGCCAACATGGGTATCCAAATCCCGCTGTTGGTTATTGACCGGAGATTTGTCTCGGCCATGTCTGCATGACTCCCGAACCCGTAGGGTCTACACACTTAAGGTTCGATGACGCTAGGGTTATAGGGAAAGTATGTACGCGGTTACCGAATGTTGTTCAGAGTCCCGAATGAGATCCTGGACATCACGAGGAGTTCCGGAATGGTCCGGAGGTAAAAATTAATATATAGGAAGTATGTTTTTGGCCACCGGAAGTGTTTCGGGCATCACCGGTAGTGTACCGGGACCACCGGAGGGGTTCGGGGGTCCACCGGGAGGGGCCACCAGCCTCGGAGGCCTACATGGGCCAATAGTGGGAAGGGACCAGCCCCTAGGTGGGCTGGGGCGCCTCCTACCAAGGCCCAAGGCGCCTCCTAGAGGGGAGGGGGGCAAACCCTAGGGCAGATGGGCCTTAAGACCCACCCTAGGTGCGCCTTCCCTCTCTCCCCCCTTGGCCGCAACCCTAGATGGGTTTTGGGGCTGCCGCCACCCCTAGGGAGGGAACCCTAGATGGGGGCGCATCCCCTCCCCTTCCCCTATATATACTTGAGGTATTGGGGGCTGCAACATACACGAGATCATCTCCCTCTTGGCGCAGCCCTACCTCTCTCCCTCCTCGTCTCTCGCAGTGCTTGGCGAAGCCCTGCTGGAGTTCCGCGCTCCTCCACCACCACCATGCTGTCGTGCTGCTGCTGGACGGAGTCTTCCCCAACCTCTCCTTCTCCCCTTGCTGGGTTAAGGCGTAGGAGACGTCACCGGGCTGCACGTGTGTTGAACACGGAGGCGCCGTTGTTCGGCGCTTAGATCGGAATCAACCGCAATCTGAATCGCTGTGAGTACGACTCCTTCATCCGCGTTCTTGCAATGCTTCCGCTTAGCGATCTACAAGGGTATGCAGATGCACTCCCCTTCCCCTCGTTGCTAGATTACTCCATAGATTGATCTTGGTGATGCGTAGAAAATTTTAAATTTCTACTACGATCCCCAATAGTGGCATCATGAGCTAGGTCTATGCGTAGTTTCTCTGCACGACTAGAGCACAAAGCAGTTGTGGGGATTGATTTTGTCAATTTACTTGCCGTTACTAGTCTTATCTTGATTCGGCGGCATCGTGGGATGAAGCGGCCCGGACCGACCTTACATGTACTCTTATGTGAGACTGGTTCCACCGACTGACATGCACTAGTTGCATAAGGTGGCTAGCGGGTGTCTGTCTCTCCCACTTTAGTCGGATCGAATTCGATGAAAAGGGTCCTTATGAAGGGTAAATAGAAATTGGCATATCACGTTGTGGTTTTCGCATAGGTAAGAAACGTTCTTGCTAGAAACCTATAGCAGCCACGTAAAAACTTGCAACAACAATTAGAGGACGTCTAACTTGTTTTTGCAGCATATGCCTTGTGATGTGATATGGCCAAAAGGATGTGATGAATGATGTATGTGATGTATGAGATTGATCATGTTCTTGTAATAGGAATCACGACTTGCATGTCGATGAGTATGACAACCAGCAGGAGCCATAGGAGTTGTCTTAATTTATTTATGACTTGCGTGTCAACATAAACATCATGTAATTACTTTAATTTATTGCTAAAGCGTTAGCCATAGTAGTAGAAGTAATAGATGACGAGACAACTTCAAGAAGACACGATGATGGAGATCATGATGTGGAGATCATGGTGTCATGCCGGTGACAACGATGATCATGGAGCCCCGAAGATGGAGATCAAAAGGAGCAAAATGATATTGGCCATATCATGTCACTATTTGATTGCATGTGATGTTTATCATGTTTTACATCTTATTTGCTTAGAACGACGGTAGCTTAAATAAGATGATCCCTCACTAAAATTTCAAGAAAAGCGTCCCCCTAACTGTGCACCATTGCGAAGGTTCGTTGTTTCGAAGCACCACGTGATGATCGGGTGTGATAGAGTCTAACGTTCGAATACAACGGGTGTTGACGAGCCTAGCATGTACAGACATGGCCTCGGAACATGGAAGACCAAAAGGTCGAACATGAGTCGTATAGAAGATACGATCAACATGAGATGTTCACCGTTGATGACTAGTCCGTCTCACGTGATGATCGGACATGGACTAGTCGATTCGGATCATGTTTCACTTAGATGACTAGAGGGATGTCTATCTGAGTGGGAGTTCATTAAATAATTTGATTAGATGAACTCAATTATCATGAACATAGTCTAAATTGTCTTTGCAAATATGTTGTAGATAAATAGCTCACGTTGTAGATCCCTGTTTCAATACGTTCCTAGAGAAAGATTAAGTTGAAAGATATTGTAAGCAATGATGCGGACTAGGTCCGTAGTCCGAGGAGTGTCCTCACTGCTACACAGAAGGCTTACGTCTTTGATGCACCGCTCGATGTGCAAACCCCTACAACGTCGTCTGTGGATGTTGTGAACACCTGACAGACACATTCTGATGACTACTTGATAGTTTAGTGCACCATACTTTACGGCTTAGAATTGGGATTCCAATGACGTTTTGAACGCCATAGAACATATGAGATGTTCCAAGAGCTGAAATTGGGATTTCAGGCTCATGCCCGTGTTGAGAGGTGTGAGACCTCTGACAAGTTCTTTTGCCAACAAGATGGAGGAGAATAGCTCAGCTAGTGAGCATGTGCTCAGAATGTCTGGGTGCTACAATCACTTAAATCAAGTGGGAGTTAAACTTCCAAATAAGATAGTGATTGATAGAGTTCTCTAGCCACTATCACTAAGCTACTAGATCTTCATGATGAACTATGACATGCAAGGGATGGAGTTGATCCCGGAGCTGTTCGCAGTGCTTAAGACCGCAAAAGGTAGAAATCAAGAAGTAGAGTCAAGTGTTGATGGTTTAACAAGACCACTAGTTTCAAGAAGGGCAAGGGCTAGAAGGGAAACTTCATGGATGGCAAACCAGTTGCCGCTCCAGTGAAGGAACCCATGGTTGAACCCAAACCCGAGACTAAATGCTTCTATTGTAAGGGGAACGGTCACTGGTAGCGGAATTACCCCAAATGCATGGTAGATAAGAAGGCTGGCAACTTCAAAGTATATACGTGTTATTAATGTGTACCTCACTAGTACTCCTGATAGCACCTGGGTATTGGATACCGGTTCAGTTACTATTATTGGTGACTTGAGGCAAAAGCTACGGACTAAACGGAGACTGGCTAAGGGCGAGGTGACGATGTGTGTTGGAAGTGTTTCCAAAGTTGATGAGATCACCATCGCACGCTCCATCTGCCTTCGGGATTAGTATTGAACCTAGATAAATGTTATCAGGTGTCTACGTTGAGCATGAATATGATTAGATCATGTTCATTGCAATACGGTTATTCATTTAAATTAGAGAATAATGGTTATTCTGTTTACATGAATAATACCTTTCATGGTCGTGCACCCTATGTGAATGGTTCATTGAATCTCGGTCGTGGTAATACACATGTTCATGCCAAAAGATGTAGAGTTAATAATGATAGTACTACTTTCTTGTGGCACTGCCGCTTAGGTCATATTGGCGTGAGATGCATGAAGAAACTCCATGTCGATGGATGTTTGGAGTCACTTGATTTTGAATCGCTTGACACATGCGAGCCATGCCTCATGGGCAGGATGACTAAGACCCCGTTTTCAGGTACAATGAAACGGGCAAGTGACTTCTTGGAAATCATACATGCTGATGCGTGTGATCCAATGAGAATTGAAGCGTGCGGTGGATATCGCTATTTTCTCATCTTCACTGACGATTTGAGTAGATAAAGGTATATTTACTTATTGAAGCACAAGTCTAAAACGTTTGAAAGGTTCAAGCGATTTCAGAGTGAAGTTAAGAACCATCATAACAAGAAGATCAAATTCCTACGATCTGATCGATGAGAATTTCTGAGTTATGAGTTTGGAAACCACTTAAGACATTGTGGAATTGTTTCACAGTTGAAGCCACCTGGAACACCACTGGGTTATGGTGTGTCCGGACATCGTAAGATATGGTGCGATCTATGATGTCTCTTACCGATCTACCGTTCCATTTTGAGGTTATGCGTTAGAGATAGCTGCATTCACTTTAGATAGGACACCATCTAAGTCCGTTGAGACGACGCCGTATGAACATTGGTTTGGCAAGAAACCAAAGTTGTCGTTTCTTAATGTTTGGGGCTGCGATGCTTAAGGCTTCAGCCGGAGAAGCTCGAACCCAAAGCGGACAAACACATCTTCATAGGATACCCAAAGGTGACAGTTGGGTATACCTTCTATCTCAGATCCGAGGGCAGATTGTTTGTCGCTAAGAAAGGGTCCTTTATCGAGAAGGAGTTTCTCTCGAAAGAATTGAGTGGGAGGAAGATAGAACTTGATGAGGTTGTCGAACCCCTACTTCAACCAGAGAGTGATGCAACACAGAAAGATGTTTTCTGTGGCACCTACGTCTGTTGAAGAGGAAGTTAATGACAGTGATCATGAAGCTTCGGATCAAGTTGCTATCGAACCTCATAGGTCGACAAGGATATGTACTACTCCTGAGTGGTATGGTAATCCTATCTTAGATATCATGTTGTTAGACAACAATGAACCTACGAGCTATGGAGAAGCGATGGTCGGCCCGTATTCCGACAAATGGTTAGAAGCCATGAAATCTGAGATAGGATCCATGTATCAGAACAAAGTATGGACTTTGGTGGACTTGCCCGATGATCAGCAAGCCATTGAGATAGGTGGATCTTTAAGAAGAAGACGGACGTGGGTGGTAATGTTACCGTCTATGAAGCTCGACTTGTGGGAAAGAGTCTTTTCACAAGTTCAAGGAGTTGACTACGATGAGAATTTCTCACCTGTAGCGATGCTTGAGTCCGTCAGAATCATGTTAGCATTAGCTGTATTTTTCGATTATGAAATCTGACAGATGAATGTCAAAACAAGTTTTCTTACCAGATTTTGTAAGAAAAAGTTGTATGTGATACAATAAAAGGTTTTGTCGATCCTAAGGATGCTAAAAGGTATGCTGGCTCCAGCAATCCTTCTATGGACTAGAGCAAGCATCTCGGAATCGGGATATATGTTTTGATGGAGAGATCAAAGCTTTTAGGTTTATACAATGTTTGTTAGAAACTTGTATTTACAAGAAAGTGAGTGGGAGCACTACAACATTTCTGATAAGTATATGTGGATGACATATTGTTGATCCGAAATAATGTAGAATTTCTGGAAAGCATAAACGGGTGTTTGAAGAGTGTTTTTCAAAGGAAGACCTGGATAAAGCTGCTTACATATTGGGCATCAAGATCTATAGAGATAGATCAAGACGCCTGATGGTACTTTAAAAGAACGCACACCTTGACATGTTTTTGAAGGAGTTCAAAATAGATCAGTCAAAGAAGGGGTTCTTACCTGAGTTGTAAGGTGTGAAGTTGAGTAAGACTCAAAGCTTGACCACGGCAAAAGAAAGAGGAAGGACGAAGGTCGTCCCCTATGCTTTTGTCATAGGCTCTATACGGTATGCCATGCTGAAGTACCGCACCTGATGTGTGCCTTGCCACATGTCTGGCAAGAGGGTACAAAGGTGATCTAGGAGTAGATCACCAGATAGCGATCAAAATTATCCTTAGAGGAATAAGGAAATGTTTCTCGGTTATGGAGGTGATAAAGAGTTCGACGTAAAGAGTTATGTCGATGCAAGCTTAACACCTATCCAGATAGCTCTGAGTAGAGATACCGGATACGTATAATGGAGCAACAATTTGGAATAGCTCCGAGTGGAACATGGAAGCAGCATCTACGATATGACATAAAGTTTTGCGAAATACATAGGGATCTGAATATGGCAAGACCCGTTGACTACAACCTCTCTCACAAGCATAACATGATCAAACCCAGAACTCATTGAGTGTTAATCACATAGTGATGTGAACTAGATTATTCAGTCTAGTAAACTCTTTGGATGTTGGTCACATGGCGATGTGACCTGTGAGTGTTAATCACATGGCGATGTGAACTAGATTATTGACTCTAGTGCAAGTGGGAGACTGTTGGAAATATGCCCTAGAGGCAATAATAAATTAGTTATTATTATTATATTTCCTTGTTCATGATAATCGTTTATTATCCATGCTAGAATTGTATTGATAGGAAACTCAGATACATGTGTGGATACATAGACAACACCATGTCCCTAGTAAGCCTCTAGTTGACTAGCTCGTTGATCAATAGATGGTTACAGTTTCCTGACCATGGACATTGGATGTCGTTGATAACGGGATCACATAATTAGGATAATGATGTGATGGACAAGACCCAATCCTAAGCCTAGCACAAAGATCATGTAGTTCGTATGCTAAAGCTTTTCTAATGTCAAGTATCATTTCCTTAGACCATGAGATTGTGCAACTCCCGGATACCGTAGGAGTGCTTTGGGTGTGCCAAACATCACAACGTAACTGGGTGGCTATAAAGGTAAACTACAGGCATCTCCGAAAGTGTCTGTTGGGTTGGCACGAATCAAGAGTGGGATTTGTCACTCCTGTAAACGGAGAGGTATCTCTGGGCCCACTCGGTAGGACATCATCATAATGTGCACAATGTGACCAAGGAGTTGATCACGGGATGATGTGTTACGGAACGAGTAAAGAGACTTGCTGGTGATGAGATTGAACAAGGTATCGGGATACCGACGATCGAATCTCGGGCAAGTACTATACCGCTAGACAAAGGGAATTGTATACGGGATTGATTAAATCCTTGACATCATGGTTCATCCGATGAGATCATTGTGGAGCATGTGGGAGCCAACATGGGTATCCAGATCCCACTGTTGGTTATTGACCGAAGAGTTGTCTCGGCCATGTCTGCATGACTCCCGAACCCGTAGGGTCTACACACTTAAGGTTCAATGACGCTAGGGTTATAGGGAAAGTATGTACACGGTTATCGAATGTTGTTCGGAGTCCCGGATGAGATCCCGGACGTCACGAGGAGTTCCGGAATGGTATGGAGGTAAAGATTAATATATAGGAAGTATGGTTTTGGCCACCGGAAGTGTTCCGGGATCACCGGTAGTGTACCAGGACCACCGGAGGGGTCCGGGGGTCCACCGGGAGGGCCACCAGCCCCGGAGGCCTACATGGGCCAATAGTGGGAAGGGACCAGCCCCTAGGTGGGCTGGGGCGCCTCCCACCAAGGCCCCAAGGCGCCTCCTAAAGGGGAGGGGGCAAACCCTAGGGCAGATGGGCCTTAAGACCCACCCTAGGTGCGCCTCCCCTCTCTCCCCCCTTGGCCGCAACCCTAGATGGGTTTTGGGGCTGCCACAACCCCTAGGGAGGGAACCCTAGATGGGGGCACAGCCCCTCCTCTTCCCCTATATATACTTGAGGTATTGGGGGCTGCAACATACACGAGATCATCTCCCTCTTGCCGCAGCCCTACCTCTCTCCCTTCTCGTCTCTCGCAGTGCTTGGCGAAGCCCTGCTGGAGTTCCGCGCTCCTCCACCACCACCACGCCGTCGTGCTTCTGCTGGACGGAGTCTTCCCCAACCTCTCCTTCTCCCCTTGCTAGATCAAGGCGTAGGAGACGTCACCGGGCTGCACGTGTGTTGAACGTGGAGGCGCCGTTGTTCGGCGCTTAGATCAGAATCAACCGCGATCTGAATCGCTGCGAGTACGACTCCTTCATCCGCGTTCTTGCAATGCTTCCGCTTAGCAATCTACAAGGGTATGTAGATGCACTCCCCTTCCCCTCGTTGCTAGATTACTCCATAGATTGATCTTGGTGATGCGTAGAAAATTTTAAATTTCTGCTACGATCCCTAACATTGTCACCACGGGTATCCCACGCAAGACATACATCAAGTGTTCTCAAATCTTTAAAGACTCAATCCGATAAGATAACTCCAAAGGGGAAACTCAATTCATTACAAGAGAGTAGAGGGGGAGGAGAAACATAGGATCCAACTATAATAGCAAAGCTCACGATACATCAAGATCGTATCACCTCAAGAAAACGAGAGAGAGAGAGAGATCAAACGCATAGCTACTGTTACATACCCTCAGCCGCGAGGGAGAACTACTCCCTCCTCGTCATGGAGAGCACCGGGATGATGAAGATGGCCATTGGAGAGGGATTGCCCCCTCCGGCAGGGTGCCGGAATGGGTCTAGATTGGTTTTTGGTGGCTACGGAGGCTTCTGGCGGTTGAACTCCTGATCTATTGTGTTCACGGATGTTTTTAGGGTATATGGAGATATATAGGCGAAAGAAGTACGCCAGGGGGCCACGAGGGGCTCGCGAGGGTGGAGGGCGCACCTAGGGGGGTGTGCGCGCCCCCCTGCCTCGTGACCTCCTCGCAGATCCCCCCACGTGCACTCCAAGTCTTCTGGGCTTCTTTCCTTCCAAAAATGAGTTCCGTGAAGTTTCAGGTCAATTGGACTCCGTTTGATTCCTTTTCTTCAAAACCCTAAAACAGGGTAAAAACAGAACTAGCACTGGGCTCTGGGTTAATAGGTTAGTCCCAAAAAATGATATAAAAGTGTATAATAAAGCCCATAAACATTCAAAACAGTAAATAATATAGCATGGAGCAATCAAAAATTATAGATACGTTGGAGACATATCACGCATCTATAATTTATGAAGTATTCATGCTATTATATTATCTATTTTGGATGTTTATGGGCTTTACTAAACACTTTTATATTATTTTTGGGACTAACCTATTAACCGGAGGCCCAACCCAAATTGTTGTTTTCTTGCCTATTTCAGTGTTTCGAAGAAAGGGAATATCAAATGGAGTCCAAACGGAATGAAACCTTCGGGAGAGTTATTTTTGGAACGGAAGTAATCCAAGAGCCTTGGAGTAGACGCCAGGGAAGCTTCAAGGAAGCCACGTGGCAGGGAGGCGTGCCCTACCCCCTGGGCGTGCCCCCACCCTCGTGTCTCCCCTGACCGACTTCTTTCGCCTATATATTTCCATATACCCTAAAAACATTGGAGAACAGAATAGATCGGGAGTTTCGCCGCCAGAAGCCTCCGTAGCCACAGAAAACCAATCTAGACCTGTTTCGGGGGGGAGTCCCTCTCCGGTGGCCATCTTCATCATCCCGGCGCTCTCCATGACGAGGAGGGAGTAGTTCACCCTCGGGGCTGAGGGTATGTACCAGTAGCTATGTGTTTGATCTCTCTCTCTCTCTCGTGTTCTTGATTCGCACGATCTTGATGTATCATGAGCTTTGCTATTATAGTTGGATCTTATGATGTTTCTCCCCCTCTACTCTCTTGTAATGGATTGAGTTCCCTTTGAAGTTATCTTATCGGATTGAGTCTTTAAGGATTTGAGAACATTTGATGTATGTCTTGCACGTGCTTATCTGTGGTGACAATGGGATATCATGTGATCCACTTGATTTATGTTTTGGTGATCAACTTACGATTTCCGTGACCTCGTGAACTTATGCATAGGGGTTGGCACACGTTTTCGTCTTGACTGTCCGGTAGAAACTTTGGTGCACTCTTTGAAGTTCTTTGTGTTGGTTGAATAGATGAATCTAAGATTGTGTGATGCATATCGTATAATCATACCAACGAATACTTGAGGTGACATTGGAGTATCTAGCTGACATTAGGGTTTTGGTTGATTTGTGTCTTAAGGTGTTATTCTAGTACGAACTCTTGAATAGATCGATCCGAAAGAATAACTTTGAGGTGGTTTCGTACCCTACAATAATCTCTTCGTTTGTTCTCCGCTATTAGTGACTTTGGAGTGACTCTTTGTTGCATGTTGAGGGATAGTTATATGATCCAATTATGTTATTATTGTTGAAAGAACTTGCACTAGTGAAAGTATGAACCCTAGGCCTTGTTTCAACGCATTGCAATACCGTTTGTGCTCACTTTTATCATTAGTTACCTTGCTGTTTTTATATTTTCAGATTACAAAAACTTATATCTACCATCCATATTGCACTTGTATCACCATCTCTTCGCCGAACTAGTGCACCTATACAATTTACCATTGTATTGGGTGTGTTGGGGACACAAGAGACTCTTTGTTATTTGGTTGCAGGGTTGTTTGAGAGAGACCATCTTCAATCTACGCCTCCCACGGATTGATAAACCTTAGGTCATCCACTTGAGGGAAATTTGCTACTGTCCTACAAACCTCTGCACTTGGAGGCCCAACAACGTCTACAAGAAGAAGGTTGTGTAGTAGACATCAATGGTTGGCATGGTGATGCTAGTGTGTACAAAAAGTTTGGGTCCATTTTATTGACGTGAAAAAAGTGCATTCAGACTTGCCATACGGGCCTATCTGAACCACCACCTTTGGCATAGAGCGCTTCTTGTCATGCATAAAATGACACCAAGATTTGCAAGCATGTGGGCATGCTCATGGTAGGTCTCCCTTCAAAATTTGAGGGAATTCGGACACAAAACGGACGTTGCGTCACATTCGGATAGTGTTTTAGGGTTTTCCCCGGGTGTCGGTGTCAAAACCGTCGGATCTCGGGTAGGGGTCCCGAACTGTGCGTCTAAGGCGGATGGTAATAGGAGGCAGGGGACACGATGTTTTACCCAGGTTCGGGCCCACTTGATGGAGGTAAAACCCTACGTCCTGCTTGATTTATTCTTGATTATATGGGTAGTACAAGAGTTGATCTACCATGAGATCGGAGAGGCTAAACCCTAGAAGCTAGCCTATTGTATGATTGTATGTTGTCCTACGGACTAAAATCCTCCAGTTTATATAGACACCGGAGTGGGCTAGTGTCGGTGTCAAAACCGGCGGATCTCGGGTTGGGGGTCCCGAACTGTGGGTCTAGGCCGGATGGTAACAGGAGGCAGGGGACACAATGTTTTACCCAGGTTCGGACCCTCTTGATGGAGGTAAAACCCTACGTCCTGCTAGATTAATATAGATGATATGGGTAGTACAAGAGTAGATCTACCACGAGATCAGAGAGGCTAAACCCTAGAAGCTAGCCCATGGTATGATTTTTGTTGTGGTTGTTGTCCTACGGACTAAAACCCTTCGGTTTATATAGACACCGGAGAGGGTTAGGGTTACACAAGGTCGGTTACAAAGGAGGAGATATCCATATCCGTATTGCCTAGCTTGCCTTCCACGCCAAGTAGAGTCCCACCCGGACACGAGACGAAGTCTTCAATCTTGTATCTTCATAGTCTAATAGTCTGGCCAATGGAGATAGTCCGACTGTCCGGAGACCCCCTAATCCAGGACTCCCTCAGTATCCCCTGAACCAGGCTTCAATGACGATGAGTCCGGCGCGTAGTATTGTCTTCAGCATTGCAAGGCGGGTTCCTTCTCCGGATACATCACAGAAGAATTTGAATACGAGGATAGTGTCCGACCCTGCAAAATAAGTTCCACATACCACCATAGAGAGAATAATATTTTCGCAAATCTAATTTGTTGACTTGTTTTGACAGCATGACGTTATGTCATGGCCCGGTGATTATTCGAACCGTTTCCTTTAACTAGCCCCGCACATAACGCGATGCAGTTTTTTGACACGTCTTGTAAAAGCAGAGATCGTGTCCCCTTATTACGGGATTCTCATCAATACGGGCGTGGGTAACCCAACCGCTCCATCGATTACGGCGCTTGGGGGATAAGCGAGTTTTACCAGGCTAGTGGGGACGCTTAGTTTCGTCCGCCCATATAAAGGGATAAGGATTCACCTTTCTATAGGCGCACTGTTCCACAGTGCCCAATTACTAGTTTAAACTAGTAATGGCGCACGGTCGAACAGTGCGCCATTAGTAGTTTTGCAAAAAAAGGAATAAAAAATATAATAAAAAACAACATTAGTGGCGCACTTTCCGACAGGTGCGCCATTACTAGTTACAACTAGTAATGGCGCACTGTATCTGGATGCGCCATTAGTATGTTTGGACAGGCGCACTAGTTCAATTTTTTTTGATACTAATGGCGCACCCTGGGCCTGGTGCGCCATTAGTAGTTTCAGCTCTAATGGCGTATCGGAAGGTGGTGCGCCATTAGTATATACTAATGGCGCACCGCTTGTCTGGTGCGCCATTAGTGTCAATCCCATCTATAGCCCTTTTTCTAGTAGTGCTATCCACGCCTTCTTCCTCCTTCGCTCATCCGTTTTCGCACACTCGAGCTCTAGCGCCCAAGTCCGCACTTCCCACCTCAACCTTCTCCAACCATGTCCGGAGCGGGAGGTAGGTGGATGGTCTCCTCCGTCACGGATGGAGACATCAAGAAGCTGAGGAGAGCCGGATACCTGCACGACGACATCGCGCACCGGCTCCAGATGAGGGGCAGCTAATCCCCACCCCCAGGCCCCATGAGAGGGTAGTGTTCCTAACCCATTTCCTCCGCGGACTGGGATTCCCTCTCCACCCATTCGTCCGGGGGCTCATGTTCTATTACGGCCTGGATTTCCACGATCTGGCCCCGAACTTCATCCTCAACATCTCGGCATTTATCATCGTGTGCGAGGCCTTCCTCTGCATCAAGCCCCACTTCGGCTTATGGTTGAAGACCTTCAGTGTCAAGCCGAAGGTTGTGGGTGGCCGCCAGGCAGAGTGCGGAGGCGCCATGGTGGGCAAGATGCCCAACGTAACATGGCTCGAGGGCTCCTTTTGGAAACCATAAAGGGGTGGCAATCGGGGTGGTTCTACATCACCGAGCCGCGCGACCCTGCATGGGCAGCGGCCCCCGAGTTCCGATCTGGCATCCCCACACGGCTCACCTCCAGGAAAGAGAAGGGCATGTCCTAGGGTAGTTCGGGAGAGCTGACCGGACTCCAAACATGTATTCAAAACATGGTGAACAATAAGCTCAAACTTGTCAACGTGGTCCAGGTCATGCTCCATCGTCGGATCCTCCCGTGCCAACAGCGGGAGTTCAACTTGTGGGAGTTCGACCCGGTGCAGCACCGAACACTGAACAGGCTCTTCGACACAACTCACGAAGATGCCTGGAGGGTGCTGTTCAAAAGCGCCTAGGTCCCCCCTCCCATTACTGAGGATCGCGGATTCAACACGAAGCGCCAAGCCAGTGCGGTAAGCTGCTTTACCTTTCACAGGATACTTATTTCTTATAGATTGACTCCATGTGGGATTTAAACTCCCGTACCTTTGATAGGACTGGCAGGAGACGGCCGGACAGATCGACTGTCCGGCTCCTTTGCCCGAAGGCCCAGCAGACGCTCTTCTGGCGAAGATGCTGACTCCGGCCCCTTATACGGTGTTGGAGAAGACTAAGAAGGCTAAGGGAACCCGAAAGAGTTCCCGACGTCAGGCGTCGTCGGACTCTCCGTCCGATGACTCTGCGGCGCGCTCCTCCCCCGAAGACGAGGAAGAAGAAGAAGATGCTACCCCTCCATCTGGGGGAGATAAGAAAAGGAAGGCCGCCCCAACTGGGGGGCCGAAGGGTCCAAGAAGGGAAGGACTCTCCTTCCGGACAGTTCCACCGCCGCTGACGAAGGCGAAGACGAGTGGTTGCCCAGGGCCAAGCCCCCAGGGAGATCGTAAGTATTCGGATACCAGAGTAACTCATAGCATTCCTTTGTCGCACTGCTTTCCCTAACGCCGAACATGATTATGCAGGCCGCCACGAGCCAGTATTGATGTATCATCGGACGGCTCCCTGGGCTCGTCGGACATGGATAGCGATCCAGTCCCAACCGCCACCTCCCCTCATCCTGCCGACGCCGCCGAGGTGCTGTCTCAAGAGGCACCGGACCGAGGGGAGACAGTCCCGGAGGCGCCTCAAGGCGACCTTCCAGACTCCGGGAGCCGAGGGGACGGGGCCCCTGAGAGTTCCGAGTTCGGCCCTCAGCCGAACACCGCGCCGAAACCTCCAGCGGTTCCAGGCTCGGGCAGGCGGCCTCCTTCTAAGAGGGGCAAGACGCCTGTGTCGGTGACCTCTGTCCATCCAGAGGCGCCGGACAATCTGCTGGAAGCGCTTCGCAGCGCTTCCATCGACGAGGAGCACCATACTGTTATGAGTGCGGTGGTCCAGAAGGTTCAGTCCGCCAAGAGCGGGTTGACTGAAGCCTGTGCCAGCCTTCTAACAGGCTTTGAGGTAAGTGTTTTAAAATGTAGTAGAAATATTACCGCATAGACAGTAGCCCCTGATGCTTTGTTCAGTGTTCACAAAGAAAAGCCGAACAGAGGATCAAATAATATCGCAGGAGTCTAATATAAGTATGTCAATATGCGTATGCAGGCCTCACCGCTGGCGTCCGCCGGACTGACTGTGGAGGTTGCCATACTGAAGCAGGACCTCGAGGGGTCCAGGAAAGAGCTCGGCCTTGCCAAGAGGCAGCTCGAGGAGAACAAGGGTAAGTAATACCCTGTCTATAGATATGTATATATAAGAGGCGATTGCAAAATGACAGGATCATCGTATATTTGCCAGGGGCCACGACCGAGGTGGCGACCCTGAAGCAAGTGCTAACTAAGGCCGAAGATAAAGCGGCCAAGGAGCGCACCGAGCGAGAGAAGCACGAGGCTTGGGGGGCAAGGTGCAGCAAGAGCTCCAGGCTCTCGTGGCGAAGCACGAGGCGTTGGAGCTTGACTCAAAGACGCGGGAGTCTGAGCTTGCCGCGGCCCTCGAGAGCGCAAAAAGTGCCAAGGCCGAAGCCCAAAAGGCCCTCCAGGAGATCGACGCAATGAAGAAGATAGCGGCGGGTAAGGATTTCTATATGCAAAGCAAGCATGTAAGAGTAAATTACCGATTACTTACCCGAATCCCAGCGTGTCCGATGCCGCACAATTTTACCAGGCCGAGGATGGAAGCTCAACGGAGAAGATGTTCTGGTCTCAGTATGCTGAAGCCGAACACCCGGTGCCAATGAGCGACCAGCTGAAGCAGATGGTCAAGCTACATAAGGCGGCCGATCGGGCCATGAAGAGCTTTATAGTCCGGCTGTGGCCTGTCGACACCCTTCCGAACAGCTTCTTCGGCCTGGTGAGGCGGCTTGTGGATGCCTGTCCGCGGCTGGAGGTCATCAAGCGACCTGTATGCATTGAAGGTGCACGCCGGGCTTTCACTCGTGTGAAATTGCAGTGGGTCAAGCTAGACGCCATGAAGCTGATCAAGGAGGGACCGCCGGAGGGCAAGGAGCACCGCCACCCCGAGATGTACTACGAGGGTGTTCTGCCGGGTGCCCGTCTCATAGCGGACGAGTGTTCCAAAGATGTAATATTTGAGTGAGACTTGCTTGTTTTATCCTGTATTTATGAAAACTTGTTTCATATGCGCTATGCAACGCTTGTTTGAATTTAAAATATTGCCTTTTGTTTGGCTGTTTATCCAATCTGAGAGATGGCTAGTCCTCAGCTTCTGCCCCCATGCCACGAGTGCTGGGGTGTTCGGGATAAACCTGAGCACTCTTGTTCCCATGTTTG
Source organism: Triticum dicoccoides (assembly GCF_002162155.2). Taxonomy (NCBI): domain Eukaryota; kingdom Viridiplantae; phylum Streptophyta; class Magnoliopsida; order Poales; family Poaceae; genus Triticum; species Triticum dicoccoides. Next base: position 31,038,301 of record NC_041390.1, on the reverse strand, counting down.
GGTCCTTCGAGGGAGGTGCTCAACACAGCGAACAAGGCAACCGGACTGATAATGCTTTATCACTCTCACTTAGCCATAGAATTCTATAATTTTTAAATTTCGGCGAAGCCCCTGGTATTTGGAAGGCCGAATTCGGGGCGCGATACACGCCTTTAAACCGGACAGGGCCGGCCCCTAGCTCTAAGCGGCATAAGTCTTTAGGGACTCGAAAACCTGGCCGAACAATGACCAGTCTCTCGCCTTATCATGACAGTCAGTTTTAGCTTTCTCTACTGAGGTGCTGAACCCAGCAGAACCGGGGCACAATCGCAGTAGTTCTCCTAGCGCTACCTTAGCCGATAGGGCGGAACGTAAGGTACCAAAACATAGGAGCCGGGCAAACCCAACATTTGACCAAAGACATGATTCGGAGCTGATGCATATAATGCTATAAGTTCGGGGTGCCGCACTTGTGAAAGTGTTCGGACTTTTCACACCGTATTGTGGGGTACGTAAGCCCCTGGTGTGTTGGCCGTACCAAAGTGTACGGTTGCAAGGCGTCATTAATGAACACATGGATATATATATATATATATATATATATATATATATATATATATATATAAAACAGGAATGCAATAATAGTCGTAATGTCATGCATTGTTTAGTCAAAATATCGCGTTAAAGCAGAGTGATACAGGTAGTGCGATAAGCAAAGAGTAGGACTATGTCCCTTCCAAGGGCAAGCTGAGGAATGATATGAAATCGAATATTTCGCTCATTACTGTAATCCACCTGGGACTTCCGTGGTATGACGTAGCTGGTTGCCTCCTTGGTTGCTGCATCATGTGTTCGGTAATAGTGCTGCCGGACAGTGTTTCCAGAGATTAAGGTCCTGAAAAAAGAGAAAAAATTACAAAACGGGAAGCCCCTAGTGCGATTTAAGCCGCGTCTTGGGGCGTGCCGTAGTTTTGCCCCCCCTTCCCACCTGTGCCCATGGTATTTTTAGTGCGTAATTATGTACGCGTGGCACGAGTTTTGTCGTTGGGCTGGGATTTGGGTGGGCGCCATATTGCTACGCGAGCTCAGATCGTGCCAGGAGGTCCATTTGCCGATTGCTCCGAGTGCGCTTGAAGGTGTCCGGGCTTTGAAGCGCCGAACTGGTTGATTGCCTTGAGAGGCTGCTTTGCGCTTCTGCTGCGAGGGCCGCAGTGTGCTCCTCTGTTCAGAGAGATCGATCTGTGTTTCCATTGACTGTAATAACTCCGCGAGGTCCTGGCATCTTGAGCTTGAGGTATGCATAATGTGGCACTACATTGAATCTAGCAAATGCGGTTCGCCCGAGCAGCGCATGATAACCACTGCGGAACGGGACTATGTCAAAGATTAACTCTTCGCTTCGGAAGTTATCCGGGGATCCGAAGACCACTTCCAGTGTAATTGAGCCTGTGCAATGGGCCTCTACACCTAGAATGACGCCTTTAAAGGTCGTTTTGTGGGTTTGATCCTTAAGGGTTCTATACCCATTTTGCGCACGGTGTCCTGATAAAGCAGGTTCAGGCTGCTACCACCATCCATAAGGACTCGAGTGAGATGAAATCCGTCAATGATTGGGTCTAGGACCAGTGCGGCGAATCCGCCATGACGGATACTAGTGGGGTGGTCCCTGCGATCGAAGGTGATCGGATAGGAGGACCAAAGGTTGAACTTTGGGGCGACCGGCTCCAACGCATATACATCCCTGAGCGCACGCTTCCGCTCCCTCTTGGGGATGTGGGTTGCATATATCATGTTCACCGTCCGCACTTGTGGGGGAAACCTCTTCTGTCCTCCGGTGTGTGGCTGCCGTGATTCCCCCTCATCATCGCTATGCGGCCCCTTGTCTTTGTTTTCGGCAAGCAACTTGCCAGCCTGCTTGAACACCCAACAATCTATTGGTGTGATTGGCTGGCTTGTCTGGGGTGCCATGTATTTGACACGAGCGATCGAGTATACGGTCCAAGCTGGACGGACCCGGCGTACTTTGTTTGAATGGCTTTTTCCGCTGACCGGATTTAGAGCCTTTGAATCCGGCATTGACTGTCGTATCCTCGTTATTTTCGCTGTTAATGTGGCGCTTATGTTTTTTGCGACGTGACCTGCTATTGTCGTCCTTGGTATCCGAGGTACCATGGTTCTTTGATATGTTATTACTGCGAGCCAGCCAGCTATCTTCTCCCACACAAAAGCGGGTCATGAGCGTCGTGAGAGCTGCCATAGATTTCGGCTTTTCCTGACCAAGGTGCCGGGTTAGCCACTCGTCTCGGATGTTGTGTTTGAAAGCCGCTAAGGCCTCTACATCCAGACAGTCGACGATTTGATTTTTCTTTGTAAGGAACCGAGTCCAGAATTGCCTGGCCGACTCTTCTGGCTGCTGAATTATGTGGCTCAAGTCATCGGCGTCTGGTGGTCGCACATAAGTTCCCTGAAAGTTGTCGAGGAATGCGGCTTCCAGATCTTCCCAACAGCTAATGGAGTCCGCTCGCAAGCTGTTAAGCCAATGCCGCGCTGGTCCTTTGAGCTTTAGTGGGAGGTATTTGATGGCGTGTAAGTCATCACCGCGGGCCATGTGGATGTGGAGGAGGAAATCCTCGATCCATACTGCGGGATCTGTTGTGCCGTCGTACGATTCAATATTTACGGGTTTGCAACCTTTTGGGAATTGATGATCCATTACTTCGTCTGTGAAGCATAAGGGGTGTGCGGCGCCTCTGTATTGGGCTATATCGCGATGCAGCTCGAATGGGTCTTGCCCGCTGTGTTCGGCCCGGCCGGATTTGCTTTTACTGTATCCGGCATGATGTTTATCATCTCGCAGAGTGGTGCGCCTTCATGATCCGTAGATCGATCTTGCATGCTTAGCTTTGTCCTCCAATATGTTCCGCAGGTCTCGCGTATCTCCCCAGGCCTTTTTATGTGAATGGCATCGGGGTGGAGGCTGAGTTTTTGGCTGGAATGCCTCTCTATCGTGGCCACGAGGTGGCCAATCAGCCGTATCATACGCTTGTTCCTCCAGTCAGGGTAGTGACCTGCACTTTGGGTAATTCTTGGAGGGGCGCTCGAGTTTATATTCCTCGGCTGCGAGGACTTCAGTCCATTTGTCAGCTAGCAGATCTTGATCAGCTTGAAGGTGCTGCTGCTTTTTCTTGAGGCTATTTGCCGTGGCCATAAGCCGACACTTGAAGCGCTCTTGTTCGACGGGATCCTCTGGTACAGCGAATTCACCGTTGCCGAGGCTTGCCTCGTCTTCGTAGGGGGGCATGTAATTGTCATCTTCCTCCTCTCCATCTGCCGCTCTCTCAGGAGGGCTGGCTTCACCATCCTCCTGCTCTAAATCTTGCTGGAGGGGATTGTTGTTGCCTTCGGCACTATCCGGAGTGTTATTATCTCTGATGCCGGTATCACCACTTTTGCTTTGGCGGGACTTAGAGCGGCGCCGCTGACGTCGATGCTTGGGCTGCTTCTTGGAGGGGTCATCCTCCGCTATCTCATCGCCATTGCCTTCTTTGGGTGTATCCACCATGTATATGTCATATGACGAGGTGGCTTTCCAGTGCCCTATAGGTGCTGGTTCATGTTCGTCTCCTACATCGTCATCCATACCGTCGATGTCTTTGGAGTCGAAGTCTAGCATGTCGGTTAAATCATCGACAGTGGCTACGAAGTGGGTGGTGGGTGGGCGTCAAATTTCTTCGTCGTCCACATCCCAATCCTGTTGGCCATAGTCCGGCCAGGGCTCTCCTGACAAAGAGAGAGACCTTAGTGAATTCAGAATGTCGCCGAAGGGCGAGTGCTGAAAGATATCTGCGGTGGTGAATTCCATGATCGGCGCCCAATCGGATTCGGTTGGCAGGGGCGCGGACGGTTCGGAGTCTGGAAAAGAGTCCGGCGCCTTGGAGTCACGGGCTTCACAGAGGATTAGGCTGGTGTTCGTCTCGATCGCTGTTGAGATTGCAGCCCCTGAGGCGGTGTCTAGCCATCCATCCTCGATTGGCGCAGTTGGCTCCGAGCTAAGGGTCGGAGCTGATGCGGGCGCGGCCTCTGGGGTGCTGTTCGGCGGCAGAGCTAGGTCATACCCATCGTGACAGTGCGGCGTGCCTGGCTACGGCTCGAATCCGTCAAAGATCAAGTCTCCGCGGATGTCGGACGTGTAGTTCAAACTTCCAAATCTGACCTGATGGTCAGGGGTGTAGCTTTCAATCTGCTCTAGATGGCCAAGTGAATTAGCCCGCAGTGCAAAGCCGCCGAATATGAAGATCTGTCCAGGGAGAAAAGTCTCGCCCTGGACTGCATCGTTGTTGATGATCGGAGGAGCCATCGAGCCTAACGGCGACGACACAGAGGAACTCTCAATGAAAGCACCAATGTCAGTGTCAAAACCGGCGGATCTCGGGTAGGGGGTCCCGAACTGTGCATCTAGTCCGGATGGTAACAGGAGGCAGGGGACACAATGATTTACCCAGGTTCGGGCCCTCTTGATGGAGGTAAAACCCTACGTCCTGCTGGATTAATATAGATGATATGGGCAGTACAAGAGTAGATCTACCACGAGATCAGAGAGGCTAAACCCTAGAAGCTAGCCTATGGTATGATTGTATGTTGTGGTTGTTGTCCTACGGACTAAAACCCTTCGGTTTACATAGACAGTGGAGAGGGTTAGGGTTACACAAGGTCGGTTACAAAGGAGGAGATATCCATATCTGTATTGCCTAGCTTGCCTTCCACGCCAAGTAGAGTCCCACCCGGACACGAGACGAAGTCTTCAATCTTGTATCTTCATAGTCTAACAGTCCGGCCAATGGAGATAGTCTGGCTGTCCGGACACCCCCTAATCCAGGACTCCCTCAGCTAGGGTTACACAAGGTCAGTTACAAAGGAGGAGATATACATATCCGTATTGCCTAGCTTGCCTTCCACGCCAAGTAGAGTCCCATCCGGACACGGGACGAAGTCTTCAATCTTGTGTCTTCATAGTCCAACAGTCCGGCCAAAGGATATAGTCCGACTGTCCGGAGACCCCCTAATCCAGGACTCCCTCAGATGCCCCTGAACCAGGCTTCAATGACGATGAGTCTGGCACGCAGTGTTGTCTTCGGCATTGCAAGGCGAGTTCCTCCTCCAAATACACCATGGAAGAATCTGAATACAAGGATAGTGTCCGACCCTGCAAAATAATTTCCACATACCACCGTAGAGAGAATAATATTTCCACAAATCTAATCTGCCGACACATTTTGGCAACATGACATCATGCCACGGCCCGGTGATTATTCGAACCGTTTTTCTTTAACCAGCCCCGCACATAACGCGAGGCGGTTTCTTGACACGTCTTGTCAAAGAAGAGATCGTGTCCCCCTTATTACGGGATTCTCATCAATACAGGCGTGAGTAACCCAACCGTGCCATCAATTACGGCGTTTGAGGGATAGGCGAGTTTTACCAGGCTAGTGGGGGCGCATAGTTTCGTCCGCCCTTATAAAAAGACAAGGTTTAACCTTCTTCTCCCCACGCCTTCTTCCTCCTTGCTCATCCATTCTCGTGCACTCGAGCTCCTACGCCCAAGTCCTCATCCTTCTCCTCAACCTTCTCCAAACATGTCCGGAGTGGGAGGCAAGTGGATGGCTTCCTCCGTTATGGAGGGACACATCAAAAAGTTGCGCGGAGCCGGATACTTAGCCGCGGATATCGTGCATCGGCTGCCAGCTGCGGGGCAGATCGTTCCTACCCCAGAACCCCACGAGAGGGTGGTTTTCCTCCATCACTTCCTTTGCAGACTGGGGTTTCCCCTCCACCCATTCGTCCGCGGCCTGATGTTCTACTACGGGCTGGACTTTCATGATCTAGCCTCGAATTTCATCCTCAACATCTCAGCGTTCATTGTCATGTGCGAGGCTTTCCTCTGCATTCGGCCCCACTTCGGTCTGTGGCTGAAGACCTTCAATATCAAGCCGAAGGTGGTGGGGGGCCAACAAGCGGAATGTGGCGGAGCCATGGTGGGCAAGATGCCCAATGTTATATGGCTCGAAGGCTCCTGCGTGGAGACCATAAAGCGGTGGCAATCGGCGTGGTTCTACATCACCGAGCCACGTGACACCAACTGGATGGCGGCCCCTGAATTTCAATCTGGATTCCCCACGCGGCTCACCTCCTGGAAAGAGAAGGGCCTGTCCTGGGGTTCATCGGTGGAGCTAGACGGACTCCAGAAGTGTATCCAGAATATGACAAGCAAGAAGCTCAAGCTTGTCAACATAGTCCAAGTCATGCTCTTCCGCCGGATCCTCCCATGTCAACAACGGGATTTTAACTTATGGGAGTTCGACCCGGCCCGGCACCAAACTCTGAGCGAGATCTTCGACATGACGCACAAAGACGTCTGGAGGGTGCTGTTCAAGGGCGTCGAGGTCCCTCCCTCTCTCACCGAGGATCGCGGACTAAGCGTGAAGCGCCCTGCGAATCCGGTAAGTTCTGTACATCTGGTAGGACATTTACTTCCCATTGCTTAACCACGCGCATGGTCTGAGCTCCCATGCCTTTGACAGGACTGGGTGGAGGCATCGGAGCAGATCGACTGCCCGGCCCCTCTGCCCGAAGACACCGCGGACGCTCTCCCGACGGAGATGCTGACTCTGGCTCCTTACAAGGTGCCGGAGAATACCAAGAAGAAGGCCAAGGGAACCCGAAAGAGTTCCCGGCGCCAGGTGGTATCGGACTCATCGTCCGATGACTCCTCGACGCACTCCTCGCACAAAGACGAGGAGGAAGATGAAGATGCTCCCCCTCTAGTCGGGGGAGACAAGAAAAGGAAGGCCGCCCCAACTGGGGGGCTGAAGGGTCCAAGAAGGGAAGGACTCTCCTTCCGGACAGCTCCACCACTGCCGCCGAAGGCGAAGACGAGTGGCTGCTCAGGGCCAAGCCCTTGGCAAAGTCCTAAGTATTCGGATACCAGAGTAACTCATAACATTCCTTTGTCGCACTGCTTCTCCTAACGCCGAATATAATTATGCAGACCGCCTCGAGCCCATATCGACGTATCTTCGTCGGACGGCTCCTTGGATTCATCGGATATGGATCGATCCACTTCCGACCGCCACCTCCCCTTGCCCTACGAACAATGCCGAGGTATTGTCTCAAGAGGCGCCGGGTCAAGGGGAGGCAGCCCCGGAGGCATATCAAGGAGACCTTCTGGACTGCGGGAGCAAAGGGAGTAAGGCTCCCGAGGGCTCCGAGTTCGGACCTCAGCCGAACACCGCGCCGGAACCTCCAGTGGTTCCGGATTCGGGCAGGCAGCCTCCATCCAAAAGGGGCAAGACACCTGTGCCGGTGACCTCTGTCCATCCAGAGGCACCGGACAACCTGCTGGGAGCGCTTCGCGGCGCTTCCATCGATGAAGAGCACCGCACTATTATGAGTGCGGTGTGAGGGAGTCCTGGATTAGGGGGTGTTCGGGTAGCCGGACTATACCTTCGGCCGGACTCCTGGACTATGAAGATACAAGATTGAAGAATTCGTCCCATGTCCAGATGGGACTTTCCTTGGCGTGGAAGGCAAGCTTGGCGATGCGGATATTCAAGATCTCCTACCATTGTAACCGACTCTGTGTAACCCTAACCTTATCCGGTGTCTATATAAACCGGAGGGTTGTAGTCTGTAGGCAATCAACTCCATACACAACAATCATACCATAGGCTAGCTTCTAGGGTTTAGCCTCCTTGATCTCGTGGTAGATCTACTCTTGTACTACCCATATCATCAATATTAATCAAGCAGGAGTAGGGTATTACCTCCATCGAGAGGGCCCGAACCTGGGTAAAACAAAGTGTCCCCTGTCTCCTGTTACCATCCGGCCTAGACGCACAGTTCGGGACCCCTAACCCGAGATCCGCCGATTTTGACACCGACATTGGTGCTTTCATTGAGAGTTCCTTTGTGTCGTCGCTTTTCCGCCCGATGGCTCCTTCGATCATCAACAACGATGCAGTCCAGGGAGAGAATTTCTCCCCGGACAGATCTTTGTCTTTGGCGGCTTCGCACTGCGGGCCAATCCGCTTGGCCACCTTGAGCAGATTGAAAGCTATGCCCCTAGCCATCAAGTCAGGTTTGGAAGCCTAAACTACACGGCTGACATCCGCGGGGACTTGATCTTCGACGGATTCGAGCCACAGCCAAGCGCGCCGCACTGTCTCGATGGGCATGATATAGCTCTGCCACCGAACAGTGCCTTGGAGGCCGCACACGCATCGGTTCCGACGATTGATTCAGAGCCTACTGCACCGATCGAGGATCAGTGGTTAGACGCTGCCTCAGGGGCTACGATCTCAGAGGTGATTGAGCCGAACTCCAGCCCCGCACTCCGCATGGCCAGTGACTCCGAGGATCCGGATTCCTCTCCGAGCTCCGAGCCCCCCGCGCGCCTGCCGATCGAATCCGATTGGGCGCCGATCATGGAGTTCACCTCCGCAGACATCTTTCAGCACTCGCCCTTCGGCGACATCCTGAATTCTCTAAAGTCTCTCTCTTTATCAGGATAGCCCTGGCCAGACTATGGTCAGCAAGGTTGGGATACGGACGACGAAAAAATTCAAAGCCCACCCACCACCCACTTCGTAGCCACTGTCGACGACTTAACCGACACGCTTGACTTCGATTCCAAAGACATCGACGGCATGGACGACGATGCAGTAGATGAACAAGAACCAGCACATGTAGGGCGCTGGAAGGCCACCTCGTCATATGACATATATATGGTGGATACTCCAAAAGATGGATATGGCGATGGAACAGTGGGGGATGACGCCCCCAAGAAACAGCAAAAGCGCCGGCGTCAGCGGCGCCGCTCTAAATCCCGCCAAAGCAAAAACAGTGATTCCGGCACGGGAGATAATACTAGTAGTGCCGAAGAACACCCACCTCAGCAAAATTCGGCACAGGAAGATGGAGAAACCAGCCCTCATGAAAGAGTGGCAGACCGAGAGGTCAAAGATGATAACTATACGCCTCCCTCCGAAGACGAGGCTAGTCTCGATGACGACGAATTCGTTATACCATCAGACCCCGCCGAACAAGAGCGTTTTAAACGCAGGCTTTTAGCTACGGCAAGCAGCCTCAAGAAAAAGCAGCAACAGCTTAGAGCTGCCCAAGAATTGCTAGCTGACAGATGGACTGAAGACCTTGCGGCCGAAGAGTACGAACACGAACGCCCCTCCAAGAGTTACCCGAAGCGCATGCTGCTACCCCGATCAGAGGAGCAAGCACCTACATCACCAGCGCATGACATGGCAGACCGGCCACCTCGTGGCCGCAATAGAGAGGCCTGTCGGCCCTCCACCCAAGCCATGCCCTGACGCCGCTCAACTAAGGCACGGGAAAATGCGCCCGACCTGCGAGAGATACTGGGGGATAAGGCAAGACAAACAAGATCGATCTACGGATCGCGCAGGCGCCCTACGGCATGTGACAATGATCTTCACTCAGGATACAACAAATCCGGCCGGGCCGAACACAACAGACATAGCTCTTCCGAACTGCGTCGTGATATAGCCCAGTACAGAGGCGCCGCACACCCGCTATGCTTCACGAATGAAGTAATGGATCATAAAATCCCAGAGGGTTTCAAACCCGTAAACATCGAATCATACTGGCACAACAGACCCGACGGTATGGATCAACGATTATCTCCTTCACATCCACATGGCACGCGGCGATGATCTACACGCCATCAAATACCTCCCGGTCAAACTTAAAGGACCAGCCCGGCATTGGCTCAACAACCTGCCAGCAGACTCAATCGGTTCTTGGGAGGACCTGGAAGCCACATTCCTCGACAACTTCCAGGGCACTTACGTGCGACCACCGGATGCCGATGACTTAAGCCACATAATTCAGCAGCCAGAAGAATCGGCCAGACAATTCTGGACACGGTTCCTAACAAAGAAAAACCAGATAGTCGACTGTCCGGATGCAGAGGCCCTAGCAGCCTTCAAACATAACATCCGCGACGAGTGGCTTGCCCGGCACCTGGGACAGAAAAAGACGAAATCCATGGCAGCCCTCACGACACTCATGACCCGCTTTTGCGCGGGAGAAGATAGCTGGCTAGCTCGCAGTAACAACTTATCGAAGAACCCTGGTAATTCGGATACCAAGGACAAAAGTGGCAGGACACGTCGGAATAAGCAAAAGCGCCGCGTTAACAGCGACAGCCATGAAGACACGGCAGTCAATGCCGGATTCAAAGGCTATAAATCCGGTCAGCGGAAAAAGCCATTCAAAAAGAATACTCAGGGCCCATCCAGTTTGGACGGAATACTCGATCGCTTGTGCCAGATACATGGCACCCCCGAAAGGCCAGCCAATCACACTAATAGGGATTGTTGGGTGTTCAAGCGGGTAGGCAAGTTAAGGGCCGAAAACAGAGACAAGGGGCTGCACAGCGACGACGAGGAGCCCAAGCCGCTGAACAACAATGGACAGAAGGGCTTTCCCCCACAAGTGCGGACGGTGAACATGATATACGCAACCCACATTCCCAAGTGGGAGCGGAAGCGTGCGCTACGGGACGTATACGCGATGGAGCCAGTCGACCCAAAGTTCAACCCATGGTCCTCCTGCCCGATCACTTTTGATCGAAGGGACCATCCCACTAGCATCCGTCATGGCGGCTTCGCCGCATTGGTTCTCGACCCAATCATCAACGGATTTCATCTCACAAGAGTCCTCATGGACGGCGGCAGTAGCCTGAACATGCTTTATCAGGATACAGTGCGGAAAATGGGCATAGATCCCTCAAGGATTAAACCCACAAGAACGACCTTTAAAGTCATTATACCAAGTGTAGAAGCCAACTATACAGGATCTGTAACACTTGACGTGGTCTTCGGATCCCCAGACAATTTCCGAAGCGAAGAGTTAATCTTCGATATAGTCCCGTTTCGCAGTGGCTATCACGCCCTGCTCGGACAAACCGCATTTGCAAAGTTCAATGCGGTGCCGCACTACGCATATCTCATGCTCAAGATGCCAGGCCCTCGAGGAGTAATTACGGTTAACGGAAACACCGAACTCTCCCTTCGTACAGAGGAGCATACGGCGGCTCTCGCAGCAGAGGTACAAAGTAGCCTTCTTAGGTAATTCTCCAGTCCGGCCATTAAAAAGCCAGACACTGCCAAGCGCGCCTGGAGTAATCCACAGCAGGACCGCCTAGCACGCTCTGAGCAAGCGTAGCAATGCGGCCCCAGCCCCAGCTTTCGCAACATAGCGAAACCAGTACCTCGCGTACATAACTACGCCCTGGAAATACCATGGGCACAGGGGAAGGGGCACAATAACGGCACGCCCAAAATACGGCTTAAAACGTACTAGGGGCTGCCAGATTCTTTTTTTTCTTACTTTCAGGACTCCATACTTCGGACAACCTGTTCGGCAATTCGACTACCGCACAAACGATGCAAGATCCAGGGAGGCAGACAAGCCATGCGCATTATGGAACTCCCAGGTGGTCTCTGTTATGAGCGGTATACCTGTTTTAAATTCAATTCCGTGTCCTGCCCCTGGTCAGGACATACTGAATAGTCCAATATCTTTTGCTTACCGCACTATTTGTATCGTTCGGCTTTGATAAATAGCCTCTCTATAAACAATGCATAGCTTTTTGTCTATTTTTTTGCATTACTCTCTTTTATATATGTTCATTTATGACATGTTGCACCCGTACACTGTGGTACGGCAAGTACGCCAAGGGCTTCAGTACCCTTTAACATGGTGTGAGAAGTCCGTACACTTTCACAAGTGCGGCACCCCGAACTTATAGCACTATATGCATCGGCTCCGAATCATGATTTGGGTCAATAGTTGGGTTTGCCCGGCTCCTATGTTTTGGTTCCTTACGTTCCGCTATATCGGCTAAGGTAGCACTAGGAGAACCACTTCGATTGTGCCCCGGTTGAGCTGGGTTAAGCACCTCAGTGGAGAAAGCTAAAACTGACTGTCATGATGAGGCGAGAGACCGGTCACTGTTCGAGAGGTTTTTCGAGTCCCTAAAGACTTATGCCGCTTCGAGCGAGGAGCTGGATAACCCCAGCCAAGGCATGGATAGCGCCCGAACTCGGTCTTCCGGACTAGGGGCTTCGCCAAAATTTAAAATTATAAAGTTCTATGGCTAAGTGAGAGTGTTCAAGCATTATAGTCCGATTGCCTGGTTTGTCGTGCTGAGCGCCTCCCTCGAAGGACCCAAACATGGGAAAAAGAGCGCACAGGTTTATCACTGAACACCCCAGCACTAGTGGCATGGGGGCAGAAGCCGACGACTGGCCATCTCTCAATTTTTGATAAACGGCCGCACAGAAAATAATATTTTAAATTCAATAAGCATTGCTTAGCGCATATGAACAAGTTTTCAGCACACAGGATAAAAACGAGCTAGTTTATTCAAAAATTACATCCTTAGTACATTCATCTGCCACAAGGCGGGCACCTGCAAGAACATCCTTGTAATAGTTCTCGGGCTTGCGATGCTCCTTCCCTGGCGGCGGCCCGTCCCTCACAAGCTTCTCACCGTCCAGCTTACCCCAGTGCACCTTCGCACAGGCAAGGGCCCTACGGGCTCCTTCGATGCAGATGGACCGCTTGATGACCTCGAGCCTTGGACATCCTCCACCAGCTGCCGCACCAGCCCGAAGTAGCTCCCAAGTAGGGCCTCTCCGGGCCACAGCCGAACTATGAAGCCTTTCATGGCCCGTTCGGCCGCCTTGTGGAGCTCGACCAGCTGTTTCAGCTGGTCTCTCAAGGGCAGAGGGTGTCCGGCCTCAGCATACTGAGACCAGAACACCTTCTCCGTCGAGCTGCCCTCTTCAGCTCGGTAGAATGCGGCGGCGTCAGATACGCTGCGGGGAAGGTCTGCGAATGCCCCTGGAGAGCTCCGGATTCGGGTAAGTAACAAGTAGTTTACTTTTATATTTCTGCTTTGCATGAAGAATGCCTTACCCGCTGCTATCTTTTTCACCTCCTCCAACTCTTGGAGGGCCTTTTGGGCTTCGACCTTGGCAGACTTGGCAGTCTCAAGGGCCGTCACGAGCTTGGACGCTTGGGTCTTTGACTCAAGCTCCAAACTCTCATGTTTTTTCATGAGAGCCTGAAGCTCTTGCTGCACCTCACCGACCTGAGCCCCAAGTTTCTCTCGCTCGGTGCGCTCCGCGGCCGTTTTATTTTCGGCCTCGGACAGCGCCTACTTGAGGGTCGCCACCTCAGTCGTGGCCCCTACAATAAGCAGTACAATCCTGTTATTTTTTGCAATCATGCCTCTCTATAGGCACCTTTTTTTGTAAGGTATTTCTTACCTTCTTTCTCCTCGAGTTGCCGCTTGGCAAGGCCGAGCTCTTGCTCGGTCCGCTCGAGGTCCTGCTTTAGGACACGCATCTCCGCAGTCAGTGAGGCGGTGGATAGCAGCGAAGCCTGCATACGCATATTGACTCTTTATTGTTAGACTCCTGCGAAATTTAATATATCCTCTATTCAGCTTTTCTTTCCGAACGCCAAACAGAGCATCAGGGGCTACTATCTATGTGGTAATATTTTTACATATTTTTTACTTACCTCGAAGCCTGTTAGGAGGCTAGCACAAGCTTCACTCAGTCCGCTCTTGGCGGACTGAACCTTCTGGATCACCGTACTAATAATAGTACGGTGCTCCTCATCGATGGAGGCGCCTTCAAGCACCTCCAGCAGATTGTCCGGCACCTCCGGTTGGACAGAGGCTGCCGGCTCAGAAGGCTTGCTCCTCTTGGAAGGAGTTTGCCTGCCGCGGTCCGGAATCGTTGAAGATTTCGGCACGGTGTCCGGATCAGAGCCGGACTTGGAGCCCTGGGGGGTCTTGTCCCCTTTACTCCTGGAGTCCGGGAGGTCGCCTTGCGTCTCCTCCAGGACCACCTCCTCCTGCCCCGGAGCTCGTTGCGACGCCACTTCAGCGTCATCCGCAGTGCGGGGGGAGACAACAGGCGGAACTGAGTTCACGTCCGATGAATCCAGGGAGCCGCTCGACAACTCGTTGAGTTCGGCCCGGGGCGGGCTGCATGATTATATCCGACATTAGGGAAAGTTGTGCAACAAAAGGAATATCATGAGTTACTCTGGTATCCGAACACTTATGATTTCGCCGGACGCCTGGCCCTGTCCGGCCACTCCTCTTCGTCCTCGTTGGTGTCGGGGCGTAGTCCTGCGGAGGGGTCTTCCTCTTCTTGGACCCTTCGGCCTCCCCCCTTGGGGCGGCCTTCCTTTTCTTTCCTCCCTCCGCTGGGGGGGAGAGCTTTCTTCTTCCTCCTCGTTTTCATGGGAGGAGGGCGTCTCGGACTCGTCGGATGACGTGTCCGACAACACCATGTTGCGGGTACTCTTTCGAGTCCTCATGGTCTTCTTCTTCTTGGCCTTCTTTTCCAGCACCACATAAGGCGCCGGAGCCAGCAGCTTCACTAATAGAGCTGGGGCTGGGTCTTCGGGCAGCGGAGCCGGACAGTTAATCGGTCCGGATACCGCCCGCCAAGCCTGTCAAAGGTAAGGGAGTTTAGATCCTGCATAGAGTTAAACTATGAAAAAAGCTGAACATCCTGTAAAAGGTGAAAATAGCCTACCTCGCTAGCGTGACGCTACGAGCTGTATCCGCGGTCCTCGGAAGTGGATACGGGAGCCTCGGCACCTTTGATTAGCGTCTTCCAGACGTCTTCATACGTCGTGTCGAAGAGCCTGTTAAGGGTTCGGTGCCGTGCCGGGTCGAACTCCCACAGAGTAAAGTCTCGTTGTTGACACGGGAGGATTCGGCGAACGAGCTTGACCTGGACTACATTTACAAGCCTGATTGACTTGTTTACCAGAGACTGGATGCATGTCTTCAGTCCGGTCACCTCTTTCTCGTTACCCCACGATAGGCCTGTCTCTTTCCAGGACATGAGCCGCGTGGGGGGTCCGGATCGGAACTTGGGGGCTGCGATCCATTTCGGATTGCGTGGCTTGGTGATCTAGAACCACCCGGCTTGCCGCCCCTTTAGGGTCTCTATGAAGGAGCCCTCGAACCACAGGACGTTGGCAATCTTGCCCGCCATGGCGCCTCTGCACTCCGCCTGGTTGCCGCACACCACCTTGGGCTTGACGTTGAAGGTCTTGAACCAGAGGCCTAAATGGGGGCGGACGCGGAGGAAAGCCTCGCACACGATGATAAACGCCGAGATGTTGAGGATGAAGTTCGGGGCCAGATCGTGAAAATCCAGGCCATAGTAGAACATGAGCCCCCGGACGAATGGGTGAAGTGGAAAGCCCAGTCCGCGGAGGAAGTGGGGAAGGAATACTACCCTCTCATGGGGCCTTGGGGTGGGGAGAAGCCGCCCCTCCTCGGGAAGCCGGTGGGCGATGTCTTTGGACAAGTATCCGGCCTTCCTTAGCTTTTTGACGTCGCCCTCCGTGACGGAGGAGACCATCCACTTGCCTCCCGCTCCGGACATTGCTGGAGAAGGTTGAGGTGGGAAGTGCGGGCTTGGGCGCTGGAGCTCGAGTGCGCAGGAGATGGATAGGAAAAGGAGGAAGAAGGCGCAGGTAAAAAGGTGGATCCTTATCCCCTTATATGGGCGGATGTGGTTGTGCATCCCCACCTGCCTAATGAAACTTGCTTGCCTCCCAAGCGCCGTGGTAAATGGCACGGTTAGGGTTACCCACGTCCATATTGATGAGAAACCCGTAAAAAAGGGCACGCGATCTCTGCTTTGACAAGACATGCCAAGGAAACCGCCTCGCAAAACATGCTGAGGTGGAAAAGTAAAAACGATTCGAGCAAAGGACTTGGCCGTAGTGTGATAGCGCACTGCGGAATACGTCAGCAGATTTGATTTGTGTCAATATTGTTCTCTCTATGGCGATATGTGGAAACTTATTTTGCAGAACCGGACACTACTCTTGGTGTTTACAATCTTCTACGAAGGACTTGGAGGAGGAACCCGCCTTGCAATGCCGAAGACAATTTGCACGTCGGACTCGTCGTCATTGAAGCCTAGTTCAGGGGCTACTGAGGGAGTCCTGGATTAGCGGGTGTTCGGGTAGCCGGACTATACCTTCGGCCGGACTCTTGGACTATGAAGATACAAGATTGAAGACTTCGTCCCGTGTCCGGATGGGACTTTCCTTGGCGTGGAAGGCAAGCTTGGTGATGCAGATATTCAAGATCTCCTACCATTGTAACCGACTCTGTGTAACCCTAACCCTATCCGGTGTCTATATAAACCGGAGGGTTGTAGTCCGTAGGCAATCAACTCCATACACAACAATCATACCATAGGCTAGCTTCTAGGGTTTAGCCTCCTTGATCTCGTGGTAGATCTACTCTTGTACTACCCATATCATCAATATTAATCAAGAAGGAGTAGGGTATTACCTCCATCGAGAGGGCCCGAACCTGGGTAAAACAAAGTGCCCCCTGTCTCCTATTACCATCCGGCCTAGATGCATAGTTCGGGACCCCCTACCCGAGATCCGCCGGTTTTGACACCGACATGGTGATCAAGAAGGTTCAGTCCGCCAAGAGCGAACTGACTGAAGCATGTGCCAGCCGTCTAACAGGCTTTGAGGTAAGTGTTTAAAATATAGGAAAAATATTACTGCATAGACAGTAGCCCCTGATGCTCTGTTTGGTGTTCGCAAAGAAAAGCCGAATAGAGGATCAAATAATATCTGCAGGATTCTAATAAAAATATGTCTATATGCGTATGCAGGCTTTGCTGCTGACCTCTGCCGCACTGACTGCGGAGGTCGCCGCACTGAAGCAGGACCTAGAGGGGTCCGAGAAAGACCTCGGCCTTGCTAAGAGGCGGCTCGAGGAGAACAAAGGTAAGTGATACCTAGTCTATATATATATATAAAGAGGCGATTACGAAATGACAGGATCATCATGAATGTGCCAGGGGCCACGACCGAAGTGGCGACCCTGAAGCAAGCGCTGTCTGAGGCCGAAAACAAAGCGGCCAAGGAGTGCACCGAGCGGGAAAGGCAAGAGGCTCGGGTGGGCGAGGTGCAGCAAGAGCTCCAAGCTCTCGTGACGAAGCACGAGGTGTTGGAGCTTGACTCGAAGACGCGAGAGTCTGAGCTTGCCGCAGCCCTTGAGAGCGCGAAGAATGCCAAGGCCGAAGCCCAAAAGGCCCTCCAGGGGATTGATGCAATGAGGAAGATAGCGGCGGGTAAGGCATTCAATATGCAAAGCAAGCATGTGAAAGTAAATTACTTGTTACTTACCCGAGTCCGGAGCTCTCCAGGAGCATTCGCAGATTTGCCCCGCAGCGTGTTGGATGCCGCAACATTTTACCAGGCTGAGGAGGGAAGCTCAACGGAGAAGTTGTTCTGGTCTCAATATACTAGGACCGAACACCCGGTGCCTATGAGCGACCAGCTGAAGCAAGTGGTCGAGCTGCACAAGGCGGCCGAACAGGCCATGAAGGGCTTCATAGTCCGGATGTGGCCTGGCGACGCCCTTCCCAACAGCTACTTCGTCCTGGTGAGGCGGCTAGTAGATGCCTGCCCACGGCTGGAAGTCATCAAGTGGTCCGTCTGCATCGAAGGTGCGCGCCAAACTTTCGCCCATGCGAAGGTGCACTGGGCCAAGATGGACGCTGTGAAGCTGGTGAAGGAGGGGCCGCCGTAGGGCAAGGAGCATCGCAACCCCGAGATTTACTATGAGGGTGTCCTGAAGGGTGCATGTCTTGTAGCGGATGAGTGTACTAAAGATGTAATATTTGAATGAATTTGCTCGTGTGATCCTGTATGATGAAAACTTGTTCATATGCGCTATGCAACGCTTGTTTGAATTTAAAATATTACCTTCTGTTCGGCTATTTATCAAATCTGAGAGATGGCTAGTCGTCGGCTTCTGCCCCCATGCCACAAGTTCTGGGGTGTTCGGGATAAACCTGAGCACTCTTGTTCCCATTTTTGGGTCCTTCGAGGGAGGTGCTCAGCACAACGAACAAGGCAATCGGACTATAATGCTTTATCACTCTCACTTCGCCATAGAATTCTATAATTTTAAATTTCGGCGAAGCCCCTGGTATTCGGAAGGCCGAATTCGGGGCGCTACACACGCCTTAGGCCGGACAGAGCCGACTCCTCGCTCTAAGCGGCATAAGTCTTTAGGGACTCGAAACCTCGTGAACAGCGACCAGTCTCTCGCCTTATCATGACAGTCAGTTTTAGCTTTCTCTACTGAGGTGCTTAGCCCAGCAGAACCGGGGGACAATCGCAGTAGTTCTCCCAGTGCTACCTTAGCCGATATAGCGGAACGTAAGGTACCAAAAGATGGGAGCCGGGAAAACCCAACTATTGACCCAAGACATGATTCGGAGTTGATGCATATAATGCTATAAGTTCAGGGTGCCGCACTGTCGAAAGTGTTCAGACTTCTCACGCCGTATTATGGGGTATGCTTAAGCCCCTAGCATATTGGCCATACAAAAGTGTACGGGTGCTGGATGTCATGAATGAACATATATACATATAAAAAATAAGAATGCAATAATAGTCTTAATGCTATGCATTGTTTATTAATAAAGGTGCGTTAAAGCAACATGATACAAGTAGTGCGATAAGCAAAAAGTGGGACTATTTGACATGTCCCCTCCAAGGGCAAGCTGAGGAATATTATTGAAAGCAGGTATTTCACTCATTATCAGAGACCACCTGGGAATTCCATGACGCGATGTAGCTTTCCGCCTCCTTGGTTGTTGTATCGTGTGTCCAGCAAACATACTACCGGGCGGTGTTTCTAGAGAGTAAAGTTCTGAAAGAGAGAAAAAATAATAAGGCAGGAAGCTCCTAGTGCGGTTGAGCCGCGTCTTGGGGCGTGCCATAGTCGTGCCCCCCTCTCCACCTGTGCCCATGGTATTTTCAATGCGTAATTATGTACGCGAGGCACAAATTTAGCCGTTTGGCTGGGATTGGGGTGGGGGCCGCATTGCTATGTGAGCTCAGAACGTGCCAGGCGGTCTTATTGCCGATTACTCCGGGCGCGCTTGAAGGTGTCTGGGTCCGGAATCGCCGAACTGGTGGATTTCCTTAAGAGGCTGCTTTGCGCTTCTGCTGCGAGGGCCGCAGTGTGCTCCTCCGTGCGGAGAGAGCGCTCTGTGTTTCCATTGACTGTGAGGACTCCCTGAGGTCCTGGCATCTTGAGCTTGAGATATGCATAATGCGGTACCGCATTGAATCTCGCAAATGCGGTTCGCCCGAGCAGTGCATGATAGCCACTGTGGGACAGGACTATATCGAAGATTAACTCTTCGCTTCAGAAGTTATCCGAGGATCCGAAGACAACTTCCAGTGTGACTGAGCCTGTGCAATGGGCCTCTACACCTGGTATGACGCCTTTAAAGGTCATTTTTGTGGGTTTCATCCTTGAGGGGTCTATACCCATTTTGCGCACTGTGTCCTGGTAAAGCAGGTTCAGGCTACTGCCGCCATCCATAAGGACTCAAGTGAGGTGAAATCCGTCAATGATTGGGTCTAAGACCAGTGCGGCAAATCCGCCATGACGGATACTAGTGGGGTGGTCCCTGCGATCGAAGGTGATCGGACAGGAGGACCATGGGTTGAACTTTGGGGCGACTAGCTCCAACGCATATACGTCCCTGAGCGCACGCTTCCGCTCCCTCTTGGGGATGTGGGTTGCGTATATCATGTTCGCCGTCCGCACTTGTGGGGGAACCTCTTCTGTCCTCCGGTGTTCGGCTGCCCGGGCTCCTCCTCGTCATCGCTATGTGACCCCTTATCTTTGTTTTCGGCATTTAACTTGCCGGCCTACTTGAACACCCAACAATCCCTGTTGGTGTGGTTGGCTGGCTTGTCGGGGGTGCCGTGTATTTGACATGAGCGATCGAGTATACGGTCCAAACTGGACGGGCCCGGAGTGCTTCTTTTGAATGGCTTTTTCTGCTGATCGGGTTTAGAGCCTTTGAATCCGGCATTGACTGCCGTATCCTCGGTATTATCATTGTTAATGCGGCGGTTATGTTTGTTGCGACGTGACCTGCCATTGCTGTCCTTGGTATTCGAAGTACCGTGGTTCTTTGATATGTTATTGCTACGAGCCAGCCAGCTGTCCTCTCCCGCACAAAAGCGGGTCATGAGTGTCGTGAGGGCTGCCATAGATTTCGGCTTTTCCTGGCCAAGGTGCCGGGCGAGCCATTCGTCGCGGATGTTGTGCTTAAAAGCTGCTAGGGCCTCTGCATCCGGACAGTCGACGATTTGATTTTTCTTTGTTAGGAACCATGTCCAGAATTGCCTGGCTGATTCCTCTGGCTGCTGAATTATGTGGCTTAAGTCATCAGCATCTGGTGGTCGCACATAAGTGCCCTGAAAGTTGTCGAGGAATGCGGCTTCCAGATCTTCCCAACAGCCAATGGACTCTGCTGGCAAGCTGTTGAGCCAATGCCAAGCTGGTCCTTTGAGTTTGAGTGGGAGGTATTTGATGGCGTGTAGGTCAACACCATGGGCCATATGGATGTGCAGGAGGAAATCCTTGATCCATACTGCATGATCTGTTGTGCCGTCGTATGATTCTATATTTACGGGTTTGAAACCCTCTGGGATTTGATGATCCATTACTTCGTCTGTGAAGCATAAGGGGTGTGCGGCGCCTCTGTACTGGGCTATATCGCGACACAGCTCAAATGAGTCTTGCTCGTTGTGTTCGTCCCGGCCAGACTTACTTTTACTGTATCCGGCGTGACGATTATCGTCTCGCATAGTGGCGCGCCCTCGTGATTCGTAGATCGATCTTGCATGTTTTGCTTTGTCCTCCAATACGTCTCGCAGGTCTGGCGTATTTCCCCATGCATTTTTATTTGAATGGCATCGGGGTGCGGGCTGAGCTTTTGGCTGGTATGCCTCTCTGCCGCGGCCACGAGGTGGCCGATCAGCCGCGTCATACATCGGGGATGTAGGTTTTGGTGCTTCCTCCTCCAGCCGTAATAGCAACCTGCACTTTGGGTAACTCTTGGAGGGGCGTTCGAGTTTATATTCCTCGGCCACAAGGACTTTGGTCCATCTGTCAGCTAGCAAATCTTGATCAGCTTGAAGCTGTTGTTGCTTTTTCTTAAGGCTATTTGCCATGGCTATAAGCCGGCGCTTGAAGCGCTCTTGATCGACGGGATCCTCTGGCACGACGAATTCGTCATCGTCGAGGCTTGCCTCGTCTTTGGAGGGAGGCATG
This sequence comes from Triticum dicoccoides, assembly GCF_002162155.2. Lineage (NCBI taxonomy): Eukaryota > Viridiplantae > Streptophyta > Magnoliopsida > Poales > Poaceae > Triticum > Triticum dicoccoides. The sequence goes on along the minus strand of NC_041390.1, from coordinate 31,017,060 downwards.
TAGTAATCATCTTCCACCTCTCCATATGCCGCTCTCTCAGGAGGGCTGGCTTCTCCATCCTCCTGCTCTAAAGCTTGCTGGAGGAGATTGTTGTTGTCTTCGGCACTGTCCGGAGTGCTATTATCTCCGGTGCCGGTATCACCGCTTTTGCCTTGGCAGGGCTTAGAGCGGCACCGCTGACGTCGGCGCTTGGGTTGCTTCTTGGAGGGGTCATCCTCCGCTGTCTCGTCGCCATTGCCTTCTTTCGGTGTGTCCACCATGTGTATATATATATATGATGAGGTGGCTGTCAAGTGCCCTGTGGGCAATGGTTCCTCTTCTCCTCCCGCATCGTCGTCCGTACCGTCGATGTCTTCAGAGTCGAAGTCGAGCATGTCGGTTAAGTCATCGACAGTGGCTACTAAATGGGTGGTGGGTGGGCGGCGAATTTCCTCGTCATCTGCATCCCAATCCTGTCGGGCATAGTTCGGCCAGGACTCTCTTGACAAGGAGAGAAACCTTAATGAGTTCAATATGTCGCCAAAGGGAGAGTGCTGAAAAATATCCACGGAGGTAAACTCCATGATCGGCGCCCAGTCGGATTCGATAGGCACGGGCGCAAGCGGTTCGGAGTCCGTGGCCGAAGAAGGATCCGGCAGTTTGGCAACACGGCTCTCGTGAAGGGTAAGGTCGATGTTCGGCTTGATCGCCAATGAGGATACGGCTTCAGTGGCGGGGCCTATCCACCCATCCATGGATGGCGCGATTGGCTTCGAATCGAGGGCCGGGGCAGTCGCCGGTGCGATCTCCTGAACATTGTCCGATGGTAGAGCTAAGTCATGCTCATCGAGACCGTGTGGCACACAAGGCAGGGGCTCGAATCCGTCGAAGATCAAGTCTCCGCGGATATCGGCCGTGTAGTTTAAGCTTCCAAACCTGATCTGATGACCAGGGACGTAACTCTCGATCTGCTCCAGATGGCCAAGCGAGTTGGCCCATAGTGCGAAGCCGCCGAATACAAAGATCTTTCCGGGGAGAAAAGTCTCACCCTGGACTGCATCGCTATCGATGATTGAAGGATTCATCAAGCCTAATGGTGACGACACATAGGAACTCTCAATGAAAGCACCAATGACGGTGTCAAAACCGGCGGATCTTGGGTAGGGGGTCCCGAACTGTGCGTCTAAGGCGGATGGTAACAGGAGGCAGGGGACACGATGTTTTACCCAGGTTCGGGCCCTCTTGATGGAGGTAAAACCCTACGTCCTGCTTGATTTATTCTTGATTATATGGGTAGTACAAGAGTTGATCTACCACGAGATCGGAGAGGCTAAACCCTAGAAGCTAGCCTATGGTATGATTGTATGTTGTCCTACGGACTAAAACCCTCCAGTTTATATAGACACTAGAGGGGGCTAGGGTTACACAAGGTCGGTTACAAAGGAGGACATATATGTAGGAGATATGCCCTAGAGGCAGTAATATCAGTTATTTTGTATCTCCAAAGTTTGTAATGAATGTTTAGCTTCCATGCTATAACTGCAATGATTCTCGAGTCTGCAATATCCACGAGGCTCGGAGGAAAACTCATGTGCACGTGTGGTATACTAAACGGTAAAATGTATTCCTAGTCTTGCCTCTAAGACTGGCTCATGTATTGCATGATGATCATGTTTTCCTGATCATGGGCATGTCTATGCTGGCAATTATGAGGGCACGATGTTGGTAGAACATTTGTGTTGAATCGACCCATTTTGATGTTATGCTATGAGATACATTCGTCACAAGTTAATGGTTAATAACACAGAGAAGTTAATGTTTGCATAATTCCTTAGACCATGAGAGTATCGAGTTCCTTCATACTTGCTTCGTGAACTTTGGGGTTTGTTAAACGTCATCCATAACTAGGTGGCTATTACGGCAGCTTACGGGTTCACGGAAAAGTATGGCATGTAACAAGATAGCTCAATATTGGGATTTGCTCCTCCGACGATGGAGAGATATACTCGGGCCCTCTCGGTGTAACGGTATCCATCATCGTCTGGCCAGACACATTGTGATTTGATCACTGGGATGCCGGAACATGGAAACGAGAAAAGAGAACAAAACCGGTAACGAGGTAACTTGCATGGTGGACAAATTGTTGATCCACACAAATGCAATAAATCTCACCTCGGGTGTTTGTGACATATCGCGAAGCAAAAGGAATAGCTCACTGCAACTGGAGGTTCACTCGAATATTTATTTGTGTGGGTATAGGGGTCAATATGGGTGTCCACGGCTCCGATGTTGATCATTGATCGGAAGGGGTTCTGGGTCATGTCTATACTTCACCGAACCTATAGGGTCACACGCTTAAGGGTCATCTATCTGCTGAATACTAGACAGGGAGTCTGAGAGAATATCACCGAAAAAGGGTTTCGGACACCGGAATGGTTTCGGACAGCGGAATCGTACCGCAGAGGGAGGTCATCGGATGAGTTTCGATGATACCGAAAAGTTGTTTCGGGATATACAATTAAGTCAAATTGGTTTCGGCAAATGCCTGATAATTCTTGGAAGGTGCCAAAATCATTCTGGAAGCTTTTTAGAATTTTCTGAGATAAAAACCGGAAATGTTCCGGAGCTGCCGGAGCCACTTCAGATGCGTTTCGCAGATGAAAATCACTAAAACCGGAATTGTTTCGGAACGCGTTGAAAATTATTATGGTGGGTACTAGAAATTTTCTAAGCCCACATAAATATTTTCAGTTCGATCAGACGCTGTAAAATGTCGTCATGAATAGTGAAAATCAGCTTTATGGTTACTTTATGGAAAGCCACCTTTTGGGGCTTTGCTCCAAAAGATCTTGGGGATGACATGGATGGATAGGAGCCATTTTTTGGGCCCCTCATGGGGGTGTGGCCGGCCACATGGGGTATCCCCCCTTCGGGACCCTCTTGTTCATTGGTTTCACTCCTAGGTCCTTGTGGAAGGACTTCATTCATGTGCATTTTGGGTTTTTGTGTGAAACTACCCTACCCCTTGGGATTTCCTATAAATAGAGGTGGAGGGGCAGCCCTCCACAATCATCCCTTGCTCTCATACACATGCCATGCATTATCTGGCTTCTTCTCTCCCTCCCACGAAAAGAGTTTCGTAGAGCCGTAAGGCTGTCTGGGTTCCGGCAGGAACTAGTTCTGGACGGCGAAGCCCTGCCGGATAGCTGACACCGTATGTGTGCAACCCCGTAGAGAGATTGTAGTTTCGATCTTTTGCCCGAGGGGCTGTTCGAGTGTCCTCCCGAAGGGCTGTCCGAGTTTCGAGAGTCCTCCCGAAGGGCTGTCTGCGACATCGTCCGGGGGACTGTCCGACCGCCTCCCGAAGGGCTGTCCGGAGAGGGAGTACATCCTCGCGGTTGGGAGGTTGTAAATCCTAGCTGCGGGGATCTGCACCGACGATCTACACCGACTCTTCTTCCGCTGCGCTTCGAGTCGGTACGGATCAGATCAAACCTTGTATGCAGTCTCCATAGTGGTCCTGGGCATGCTCGCTATACCGAAAATTTTCGTTTTCCATTGCGTTCCCTACAATATACATATCTGTATTGCCTAGCTTGCCTTCCATGCAAGTAGAGTTCCATCCGGACACGGGACAAAGTCTTCAATCTTGTGTCTTCATAGTCCAACAGTCCGGCCAAAGGATATAGTCCGGCTGTCCGGAGACCCCCTAATCCAGGACTCCCTCACCGGAAAACCCTAGAAAATCTAAAATGTCAGAACTCTATGAAATTGATCATCCATGCTTGGTGAAAGATTGTGGATGTCTCCTAGAGGGGGGGTGAATAGGCATTTTAAATTAATTATGGTTTAGGCTTGAACAAATGCGGAATAAACCTAGCGGTTAATTTGTCAAGCACAAAACCTAAAACAACTAGGCTCACCTATGTGCACCAACAACTTATGCTAAGCAAGATACGCAACTATGTGATAGCAAGAAATATGACAAGAAACAATATGGCTATCACAAAGTAAAGTGCATAAGTAAAGAGCTTGGGTAAGAGATGATCGAGGCACGCGGAGACGACGATGAATCTGCTACCTCTTGAGCACTGCGTTGGTTTTCCCTTGAAGAGGAAAGGGTGATGCAGCAAAGTAGCGTAAGTATTTCCCTCAGTTTTTGAGAACCAAGGTATCAATCCAGTAGGAGGCCACGCACGAGTCCCTCGCACCTACACAAACAAATAAAATCCTCACAACCAATGCAATAAAAGGGTTGTAAATCCCTTCATGGTCACTTACGAAAGTGAGATCTGATAGATATGATAAGATAATATTTTTGGTATTTTTATGATAAAGATGCAAAGTAAAGAAAGCAAAATAAACAGAAAAGGAAATAGCTTGTTGATGGAAGATTAATATGATGGAAAATAGACCCGGGGGCCATAGGTTTCACTAGTGGCTTCTCTCGAGAGCATAAGTATTACGATGGGTAAACAAATTACTGTTGAGAAATTGACAGAATTGAGCATAGTTATGAGAATATCTAGGTATGATCATGTATATAGGCATCACGTCCGAGACAAGTAGACCGACTCCTGCCTACATCTACTACTATTACTCCACACATCGACCTCTATCCAGCACGCATCTAGAGTATTAAGTTCAAGAGAACAGAGTAACGCTTTAAGCAAGATGACATGATGTAGAGGGATAAACTCATGCAATATGAAACAGAACCCATCTTGTTATCCTCGATGGCAACAATACAATACGTGCCTTGCTGCCCCTATACTATAACTGGGAAAGGACACCGCAAGATTGAACCCAAAGCTAAGCACTTGTCCCATTGCAAGGAAGATCAATCTAGTAGGCCAAACCAAACTGATAATTCGAAGAGACTTGCAAAGATAACCAATCATACATAAAAGAATTCGGAGAAGATTCAAATATTGTTCATAGATAAACTTGATCATAAACCCACAATTCATCGGTCTCAACAAACACACCGCAAAAAAAGATTACATCGAATAGATCTCCACAAGAGAGGGGAGAACTTTGTATTGAGATCCAAAAAGGGAGAAGAAGCCATCTAGCTAATAACTATGGACCCGAAGGTCTGAAGTAAACTACTCACACTTCATCGGAGAGGCTATGGTGTTGATGTAGAAGCCCTCCGTGATCGATGCCCCCTCCGGCGGAGCTTCGGAAAAGGCCCCAAGATGGGATCTCACGGATACAGAAAGTTACGGCGGTGGAATTAGGGTTTTGGCTCCGTATCTGGTAGTTTGGGGGTACGTAGGTATATATAGGAGGAAGAAGTACGTTGGTGGAGCAACATGGGCCCCACGAGGGTGGAGGGCGCGCCTGGGGGGGTAGGCGCGCCCCCTACCTCGTGCCCTCCTGGTTGGTTTCTTGACGTAGGGTCCAAGTCCTCTAGATCATGTTCGTTCCGAAAATCACGTTCCCGAAGGTTTCATTCCGTTTGGACTCCGTTTGATATTCTTTTTCTGCGAAACTCTGAAATAGGCAAAAAATAGCAATTCTGGGCTGGGCCTCCGGTTAATAGGTTAGTCCCAAAAATAATATAGAAGTGTATAATAAAGCCCAATAATGTCGAAAACATGATATAATATAGCATGGAACAATCAAAAATTATAGATACTTTGGAGACGTATCAGTATCCCGAAGTTCACACCCTTGCGGATGCTAATCCCCATTTGGAGTGGTGTGGAGGCACAATGCTCCCCAAGAAGCCACTAGGGCCACCGTAATCTCCTCACGCCCTCGCACAATGCAAGATGCTGTGATTCCACTAAGGGACCCTTGAGGGTGGTCACCGAACCCATACAAATGGCAACCCTTGGGGCGGTCACCGAACCCGTACACTTTGGCAACCCTTGGGGGCGGTCACTGATAACCCACAAGTATAGGGGATCGCAACAGTTTTCGAGGGTGGAGTATTCAACCCAAATTTATTGATTCGACACAAGGGGAGCCAAAGAATATTCTCAAGTATTAGCAGCTGAGTTGTCAATTCAACCACACCTGGAAACTTAATATCTGCAGCAAAGTATTTAGTAGCAAAGTAATATGATAGTAGTGGTAACGATAGCAAAAGGTAATGGGGTAATGGTAGCAAAAGTAGTGTTTTTGGTATTTTGTAGTGATGATAGCAATAGCAATGGAAAAGTAAATAAGCGGAGAACAATATATGGAAAGCTCGTAGGCATGGGCTCTTTTGTCAGATCAACAATAATGCATATAAGAGCCACTTCAAAAATTTAATTATGGTCTTCTCCTATCGACCCCCGAAGAAAAGAAAAGAAATAAAACTATTTACACGGGAAAGCTCCCAACAAGCAAAAAGAAGAACAGGAAATCTTTTTGGGTTTTCTTTTTAATTACTACCACAAGCATGGAAATTAAAATTAGCTAAAAGCTACAACTAATTTTTTTCTTAAGGTTTATTAAGCACACAAGAAGAAAGCATAAAAAGGAAATAAACTAGCATGGATGATGCAATGGAAAAGTATGAGCACCGACATCTAGCAATGAGTGTGTGAACATGAATGTAATGTCGGTGAGAAATATGTACTCCCCCAAGCTTAGGCTTTTGGCCTAAGTTGGTCTATGGCCACGGTTGGCCTGGTGGATATCCATAGTAATAGTTGGGGTCATACTGTGAAGAAGAAGACTCTGATTGCCACTGGTTGGCAATCATCTCCAGATCCCACTGGTAATTAGACTGTCGTGGAGGATCAACTTGTGGTTCCGACTCTGGCTCTGTGGCTGATGTAGGGTTCCGGTAGGCGTGAATAGCATCCGGCGAGACAAGGTACTGGCCTGTAGATAAATCAAACAAGGAAGGAGCAGTCAAGGTGATAGTCTCAGGATGACGTTTATCAAAGAACAATTTGTATTTAAGCTCCCCTTCCCTATTCTTTATAATAAAATCATGCACTACCATACTCTTATAGTCTAAATAAACAGTAGGCAACACTTTTTCTTCTTTTTCATAGTGCCTAATGGGTATGTTATAATATGCAGCAAGGCGTGAAGCATAGATACCACCAAAGATGGGGCCCTTTGTACGGTTCAGACTTAATTGTTTAGCAATAATACTGCCCATACTAACAGAGTCGTCACGGAATAAACCATGGAACAAAATAAAAATATTAGGAACACTATGGTTTCCACAGTTTCTGCGACCAACTAAGCAACGACTAGCAAATATTGCAAAGTAGCGTAAAACAGGAAAATGTATGCTAGTGATTCTTGCATAGGAAACCTTCCTAGTTTCCCCTACAGTGATAGTGTCAATAAACCCATCCATATCTTTACGATGTGGTTCCTCTAAGCTACCCTCGAAAGGTATTTTGCAAACCCTGCAAAATTCATATAGTGACATCTTCTTAACCACATCATATAAATGAAACTCTACTGAAGGAGGTGATTCCCTAGGATAATAGTAGAAGTTTTGCATAAAAGTATTGGTGAGTTAGAGATACTGTTCACGTTGGTCGCAGAGGAAGTCGGTGAGGCCTGCATTCTTAGCCAATTCATAAAAATCCTCATAAATCTCGGTGGCTCTCAAGAAATCATCAGAGGGCCATTCACACGGCCTAACCTCCGCGGTGCGAGGCAGGTTATACTTGGGCTTCTTTGCTTCTTCATTTTGCTTTTCCTTCGAGCTTCGGCTCGATGAGCCCCTCAAAAATCTCTTCATTATTTTCTGAAAAAGTTCTGAATTTTTTAGTAACTTCAAATAAAAGTAAACCAAACTCAACAAAATTGATAGCAACTACTCCTACAAGTGCCTGGAGCCTATATCATGCATCAAAACTACTTTTGACCATATAAATTTGACATGCAAGCTCAAGAACAGGGTCAACTAAGCAGCACAAATATGCAATGAATAAAGCACTAGAACAAAAACTAATTGGACCAATGGAGGAGTCACATACCAAGGAACAACCCCCCCCCCCCAAGCAGTTTTGTGAGAGGTGTGATACGTCTCCAACGTATCTATAATTTTTGATTGCTCCATGCTATATTATCTGCTGTTTTGGACATTATTGGGCTTTATTATCCACTTTTACATTATTTTTGGGACTAACCTATTAACCGGAGGCCGGCCCAGCCCAGAATTGCTGATTTTTTGCCTATTTTAGGGTTTCGAAGAAAAGGAATATCTAGCGGAGTCCAAACAGAATGAAACCTTCGGGAACGTGATTTTCTCACCGAACATGATCCAGGAGACTTGGACCCTATGTCAAGAAACAAAGGAGGAGGCCACGAGGTAGGGGGTGCGCCTACCCCCCCAGGCGCGCCCTCCACCCTTGTGGGCCCCCTGTTGCTCCACCGACGTACTCCTTCCTCCTATATATACCTATGTACCCCCAAACGGGTCAGATACGGAGCCAAAACCCTAATTCCACCGACGCAACTTTCTATATCGACGAGATCCCATCTTGGGGCCTGTTCTGGAGCTCCGCCAGAGGGAGTATCCATTACGGAGGGCTTCTACATCATCACCATAGCCCTTCCGATGAAGTGTGAGTATTTACCTCAGACCTACGGGACCATAGTTATTAGCTACATGGCTTCGTCTCTCTTTTTGGTCTCAATACAATGTTCTCCCCCTCTCTTGTGGAGATCTATTCGATGTAATCTTCTTTTTGCGGTATGTTTGTTGAGACCGATGAATTGTGGGTTTATGATCATGTCTATCTATGAACAATATTTGAATCTTCTCTGAATTCTTTTATGTATGATTGGTTATCTTTGCAAGTCTCTTCGAATTACCAGTTTGGTTTGGCCTACTAGATTGATCTTTCTTGCAATGGGAGAAGCGCTTAGCTTTGGGTTCGATCTTGCGGTGTCCTTTCCCGGTGACAGTAGGGGCAGCAAGGCACATATTGTATTGTTGCCATCGAGGATAACAAGATGGGGTTTTCATCACATTGCATGAGTTTATCCCTCTACATCATGTCATCTTTCTTAAGGCGTTACTCTGTTTTCATTAACTTACTACTCTAGATGCATGCTGGATAGCGGTCGATGAGTGGAGTAATAGTAGTAGATGCAGGCAGGAGTCGGTCTACTTGTCTCGGACGTGATGCCTATATACATGATCATACCTAGATATTCTCATAACTATGCTCAATTCTGTCAATTGCTCAACAGTAATTCGTTCACCCACCATAAAATACCTATGCTCTTGAGAGAAGCCACTAGTGAAACCTATGGCCCCTGGGTCTATCTTCATCATATTAATCTTCCAATACTTAGTTATTTCCTTTGCTTTTTACTTTGCCTTTATTTTACTTTGCATCTTTATCATAAAAATACCAAAAATATTATCTTATCATATCTATCAGATCTCACTCTCGTAAGTGGCCATGTAGGGATTGACAACCCCTTATCGCATTGGTTGCGAGAATTTATTTGTTTTGTGCAGGTGCGATGGAATCGCACGTAGCCTCCTACTGGATTGATACCTTGGTTCTCAAAAACTGAGGGAAATACTTACGCTACTTTGATGCATCATCCCTTCCTCTTAGGGGAAAACCAACGCAGTGCTCAAGAGGTAGCAAGGTGCTTTGAGCAAGGAGATCGAAAATGGCAGCAAAATGAGCTTGGACTCGGGTTAGAACTGGATAATCGTGTTTGTGGGAGGAAGAAGGAGTGTGTGGGTGCAGGAATAAGTGGAGGAGGGCCACCATGGGCCCACGAGGCAGGGGGCGCGCCCAGGGGTTAGGGCGCGCCCTCCACCCTCGTGGCCAGGTGGATGCCCCCCTACTGTGTTCTTAGTGCCAAATATTCTCAAATATTCCAGAAAAAAAACATATTTAAATTTCACGGCATTTGGAGAACTTTTATTTTCGGGGTATTTTTAGATTGCATGGATAATTCAGATAATAGACGAAAAATACTTATTTTTTATTTTATTTAATATAAATAATAGAAAGTGAAAGGAGGGTACAGAGAGTTGTGTTTTCTAAATTCATCCATCTCATGATCATCAAAAGGAACCCATTAACAAGGTTGATCAAGTCTTGTTAACACTAGGTTACCTCAACGGGGATATGCACATCCCCAACAATAAGAATATCATTCCGAATAATATGGAACCGGAGAATTTTTGAATAACACTAGGTTACCTCAACGGGGATATGCACATCCCCAACAATAAGAATATCGTATTTCTTCTTGACAGTAGGAAGAGGAAATTCAAAACCTCCAAAAATAATCGATGGAATTTTTCCAATAGAATTGATACTGTGGACTTGAGGTTGTTTCCTCGGAAAGTGTACCGTATGCTCATTACCATTAACATGAAAAGTGACATTGCCTTTGTTGCAATCAATAACAGCCCCTGCAGTATTCAAAAAGGGTCTTCCAAGAATAATAGATATACTATCGTCCTCGGGAATATCAAGAATAACATAGTCCGTTAAAATAGTAATGTTTGCAACCACAACAAGGACATCCTCACAAATACCAACAGGTATAGCAATTGATTTATCAGCCATTTGCAAAGATATTTCAGTAGGTGTCAACTTATTCAAATCAAGTCTACGATATAAAGAGAGAGGCATAACACTAACACCGGCTCCAAGATCACATAAAGCAATTTTAACATAGTTTCTTTTGATGGAGCATGGTATAGTGGGTACTCCTGGATCTCCAAGTTTCTTTGGTATTCCACCCTTAAAAGTATAATTAGCAAGCATGGTGGAAATTTCAGCTTTTGGTATCTTTCTTTTATTAGTAACAATTTCTTTCATGTACTTAGCATAAGGATTCATTTTAAGCATATCAGTTAATCGCATACGCAAAAAGATAGGTCTAATCATTTCAGCAAAGCACTCAAAATCCTCATCATCTTTTTTCTTGGATGGTTTGGGAGGGAAAGGCATGGTTTCTGAACCCATGGTTCTCTTTCTTTACCATGTTTCCTAGCAACAAAGTCTTTCTTATCATAACGTTGATTCTTTGATTGTGGCTTATCAAGATCAACAGCAGGTTCAGTTTCTATATCATTATCATTGCTAGGTTGAGCATCAACATGAACTTTATCATTAACATTATCACTAGTTTCAGGTTCATTACCAGATTGTGTTTCAGCATCAGAAATAGAAATATCATTTGGATTCTCAGGTGTATCAACAACAGGTTCACTAGAAGCATGCAAAGTCCTATCATAATTCTTTTTCTTCCTTTTAGAAGGACTAGGTGCATCTATATTATTTCTCAGAGAATCTTGCTCAATTCTCTTAGGATGGCCTTCAGGATACAAAGGTTCCTAAGTCATTTTACCACCTCTAGTCATAACTCTAACAGCATAATCATTATTCTTACTATTCAATTCACTGAGAAAATCATTTTGAGCTTTAAGTACTTGTTCTACTTTGAGTGGTAACCATAGAATCATGTTTGCTAATAAGTTTAAGTTCACCTTTGACATTAGCCATATAATCACCCAAGTGTTCAAGCATACCAGCACTGCGTTTTAATTCTCTACCAAAATAAGCATTGAAGTCTTCTTGCTTAACCATAAATTTATCAAACACATCTAAGCATGGGCTAGCAAACTTAGTAAATGGGATTTCAGCTTTATCATATCTATAGAGAGAATTTACCTTTACTACCTATGTCGGGTTATTAAGACCATGTATTTCTTCAATAGGAGATGGATTAAAATTATGCATTTCTTTGACATGCGGTAAATTAAGACCATGTATTTCTTCAATAGGAGGTAAATTCTTAACATCTTCAGCTTTAATACCCTTTTCTTTCATGGATTTATTTGCCTCTTGCATATCCTCAGGGCTGAGAAATAGAACACATCTCTTCTTCGGAGTTGGTTTAGGAATAGGCTTAGGAAGTGTCCAATTATTTTCATTTGTCAACATATTATTCAATAGAATTTCAGCTTCATCCGGTGTTCTTTCCCTGAAAACAGAACCAACACAACTATCTAGGTAATCTCTGGAAGCGTCGGTTAGTCCATTATAAACGATATCAAGTATTTCATTTTTCTTAAGAGGATGATCAGGAAAAGCATTAAGTAATTGGAGAAGCCTCCCCCAAGCTTGTGGGAGACTCTCTTCTTCAATTTGCACAAAATTATATATACCCCTTAAGGCAGCTTGTTTCTTATGAGCAGGGAAATATTTAGCAGAGAAGTAATAAATCATATCCTGGGGACTACGCACACAACCAGGATCAAGAGAATTAAACCATATCTTAGCATCACCCTTTAATGAGAACGGAAATATTTTAAGGATATAAAAGTAGCGAGTTCTCTCATCATTAGTGAACAGGGTGGCTATATCATTTAATTTAGTAAGATGTGCCCCAACAGTTTCAGATTCATAGCCATAAAAAGGATCAGATTCAACCAAGGTAATTATATGAGGATCAACTGAGAATTCATAATCCTTATCAGTGACACAGATAGGTGAAATAGCAAAAGCAGGGTCAGGTTTCATTCTAGCATTAAGGGATTGCTGCTTCCATTTAGCTAATAACCTCTTTAGATCATATCTATCATTGCAAGCTAAAATAGCTCTAGCAGATTCTTCATCCAGAACATAACCCTCGGGAACAACAGTCAATTCATATTTATTAGGGGGTGAGTCTTCATCATCACTTTCATCAATATTATCAGTTTCAATAATTTCATTCTCTCTAACCCTAGCAAGTTGTTTATCAAGAAATTCACGAAGTGGCATAGTAGTATCAAGAACAGAAGTAGTTTCATCATAAGTATCATGCATAGCACAAGTGGCATCATCAATAACATGTGACATATCAGAATGAATAGCAGAAGCAAGTTTAGGTGTCCCAAGCTTACTCAAAACAGAAGGTGAATCAAGTGCACAGTGATACGTCCATTTTGCATCATGATTTTATATCGATATTTATTGCAATATGGGCAGTTATTACACATTATGTCACAATACATATGCCTATTATCTCTTATTTTACAAGGTTTACATAAAGAGGGACAATGCCGGCAGCTGGGATTCTGGGCTGGAAAAGGAGCAAATATTAGAGACCTATTCTGCACAGCTCCAAAAGTCCTGAAACTTCACGAAAGTCATTTTCAGAATATATAAAAAATAATGAGTGCAAGAAGTTCTAGAGGGGGGCCACACCCTGCCCACGAGGGTGGGGGCGCGACCTACCCCCTAGGCGCGCCCCCTTGCCTCGTGGGTCCCCTGGTGGCCCTCTTATGCCCATCTTCTGCTATATGGAGCCTTTCGATGAGGAAAAAATCATAAGCCATCTTTCCGGACGGGACTCCGCCGCCACGAGGCGGAACCTTGGCGGAACCAATCTAGGGCTCTGGCGGAGCTGTTCTGCTGGGGAAACTTCCCTCCGAGAGGGAGAAATCATCGCCATTGTCAGCATCAAAACCGGCGGATCTCGGGTAGGGGGTCCCGAACTGTGCGTCTAAGGCGGATGGTAACAGGAGGCAGGGGACACGATGTTTTACCCAGGTTCGGGCCCTCTTGATAGAGGTAAAACCCTACGTCCTGCTCGATTGTTCTTCATGATATGAGTAATACAAGAGTAGATCTACCACGAGATCAGAGAGGCTAAACCCTAGAAGCTAGCCTATGGTATGATTGTATGTTGTCCTACGGACTAAAACCCTCCGGTTTATATAGACAGCGAAGGGGGCTAGGGTTACACAAGGTCGGTTACAAATGAGGAGATATCCATATCCGTATTTCCTAGCTTGCCTTCCACGCCAAGTAGAGTCCCATCCGGACACGGGACGAAGTCTTCAATCTTGTATCTTCATAGTCCAACAGTCCGGCCAAAGGATATAGTCCGGCTTTCCGGAGACCCCCTACTCCAAGACTCCCTCAGTAGCCCCTGAACCAGGCTTCAATGACGATGAGTCCGGCGCGCAGTGTTGTCTTCGGCATTGCAAGGCGGGTTCCTCCTCCGAATACACCACGGAAGAGTTTGAATACAAAGGATAGCGTCCGACCCTGCAAAATAAGTTCCACATACCACCGTAGAGAGAATAATATTTCCACAAATCTAATCTACTGATGCGCTTTGGCAGCATGACATCATGCCATGGCCCGATAATCATTAGAACCATTTTTATTTAACCAGCCCCGCACATAACGCGAGGCAGTTTCTTGACACGTCTTGTCAAAGCAGAGATCGTGTTCCCCTTATCACGGGATTCTCATCAATAAAAACATGGGTAACCCAACCGTGCCTGTTGGTATGACTCCTAGATCTTAGGTAAGTCTCGAACGGCCACGAGGAGGATGCCTGATATTCATCCCCTTTATAAAGGGACAAGGCTTTTTCTTTTTCCCTCCTGTGCTTAATCGAATCCTTCCCCTGCCTCAAGTTCTAACACCCAAAGCTCAGGTCAGGTGCTTCGGACCTTCAATCTTGTCCGGATCCAGCCTTCAAGGCCGGTGGGTGCGTTCCTCCGTCATGGAGGAGGACATCAAGAAGTTGAGGGAGGCCAGATATCTGACCGCCGAAATTTCGCATAGGCTGCCCGCCCGAGGGCAGGTCGTCCCTACTCCCGAACCCAACGAGAGTGTTGTGTTCGTCTCCCACTTCCTCCGAGGACTAGGCCTCGCTCAGGATCCCTTTGTTAGGGGTCTTATGTTCTATTACGGGCTGGATTTTCACGATCTGGCCCCGGATTTCCTTCTTCACATCTCGTCATTTATTGTCGTGTGTGAGGCCTTCCTCCGCATTACCAATCACTTCGGCATGTGGCTCAAGACCTTCGATGTGAAGCCGAAGATGGTCAAGGGGCAGTACGCAGCATGCGGAGGTGCTTTAATAATCAAAATTGCTGATGCTCCATGGCTAAAGGGTTCCTTTCCAGAGGTGTCCGAATTTTGGCAACGGGAGTGGTTTTACGTCACAGCTCCCCGAAGTGCCAAATGGGTAGCTGCCCCCACCTTTCGCTCGGGCCCCCCACCACAACTGATGTCATGGATCAGTAGGGGGCTGAGCTAGGATCCAGCCAAGGACGTGCCAATACTGCAGAGCCGTATCCAAGATCTCTTCGAGGGAGATTTCAGTCTGGTTATGCTAATGCAAGTTATGCTGGTTCGTCAAGCCCAGCCGTGCAAACGTCGGCCCCTCCGTATGTGGGAATTCAACCTGGAAGGACCGCGCACTATTCAGCATTTCCTCGGCATGACGCATGTGGAGATGTACAAATCGTTCTTCAGACCCCGAATAGAGTGTCCGGACACTACCGAGGACGTGGGCCTGAGCTGCAACCGCCTCGCTGCCCAAGTAAGTAATCCCCTGGCCGAACACACTGTCCTTTTGTTTATCATGACATCATTCTGACGAATCTCTCTTTGGCCAGGACTGGATAGCAAAGGCGAAGATGATCCGGTGTTCGGCCCCCCTTCTTGAAGGCTTGGACAATCCGGTGCTGGAAAAGATGCTCGAGACAGCACCTCGTCTAGTGCCCTCAAAGAAAGATAAAGGGGGGAATAAAGAGGGCGAAAGCAGGCATCCATCGCTACCTATTCCAATCAAAGGTATGAGCGCCTCCGCGAGGGAGGATAACCAAAGGGAAGAGTCTGACATTCTGCCTCCCCGGGGAAGGAAGAGGACTACCTCTGAAGATCCGGAAACTAAGGTTTCCAAACGGGAGAAGAAATCTCCGCTAGAGGGTCCTGCCTCGGAGGGTATTCTTGCCGCACAATATCCACGTGGGGATCAGCCCTCTACCGAGGTGTAAGTAATCAAAAAGTACTTAATAGTGAAGATATCCTATCTTACTTCCGAAGACAATAATCGATGCTTATAAATTATAGTCCGAATCGCAGCCCTTCTCGACAGAGTTCATCTTCGGGGGATCTTCTTCCGGAGATGATGGAGAGCGAAATGCCTCCCCCGGACTCCCCAACTCAAGAAGTGGGCGACCTTGAAGTGTTGTTGCGAAGGGTATCTCCGGATCCACTAGGGCCGGAGACTAACCCTTTGACTGCCCGGCATCCTCAGTATCCGGCTCTTGAGGGGAGCAACAACAAGGGTCCGTACAGTGTGCGGTCGGACGCGCTGAAGGATCTTCTGTGGCAAGCTGTCGTCTGGGAAGCGCATCGTACGCTAATGGGTACGGTGATTAAAAGGATTTCATCTGCTGAACGCAGTTTGCACGAAGCTTTTATGAGTCTGCTGAAAGGCTTAGGGGTACATGAAACAATGTATGCCTTTAACAGTACCGCATACATTAGGTATGCCCATGCAGATAGTAGCCCCTGAGACTCTGGTTGTCGTCGGGAACGGTGGCAAATAGAGGATCATAGTCCCAGGTAATAACCAGATCGCCTTTATGTGCAGGTGGTTGAAGCTCCGGTGGCTAGCCGGACTGATGGGTTTGCCGAAATAAAGCGGCAGCTGGATGCGGCAGATGCCGACATCGTGCTTGTCAACAAGCGGCTTGACGAGGCGCAGGGTGAGTGATTTTTCTGGTGGTCGTCACATAGTAAGAGCAGCATGATGCCAGTATCTTTAATATGTTGTGACTGCAGATGGAGCTGCCACCATGGAGACCCTTCGGGCGGAACTTGCCCGAGCCAAGGAGCAAGCGAGGAGTAGCAATGCGGCCGCTTTAAAGGCGGTCGAAGAGTTAAGGGCCGAACAGGCCGCACATTGTGAGAGCAAGGAGAAAATAGCCAAGATGGATGTAGAATTAAAAGATGCTGCTGACCGTTACCGGCTTCTTGAAGAAGAAGACCGGGCGAAAGCGACGGACCTGGAGAAGGCTCGGGTGGCTGCCAAGGAAGCCCGCTCCAAAATTAGAGCGACGAAGGAGAAGCTGAATCAAGCTGCAGATATCGTGTATGGGAAGCCCTTCTTGTTGCGGACTAAGTTCGGAGATCCGAAGTATGCTCCTCTGGACTGGCTATGGAGTTGGGCGGACGAGTACATGGATCTAGCTGCTGATGCAGCCGAGTACTTCAAGGAGCAGAAAGGTTTCGAAGTGGAGAAGCTGTTCTAGTCACAGTTTCACGCTCCAGTCCGTCCGCTGCTGCTAAATGAGCGATTGACCGGTTGGGCCGAGCTCCATAGATTGTTCGTACTTGCCATGAGGTCCGTTGTGGATCACCTGTGGCCGGGAGGGCCAAGGCCGAGTAGCTACTTTAGCTTAGTGCAACAATTCCTTGAAGTTGTGCCACGTATCGATGCTGTAAAGAGATCAGCGTGCATAGAAGGTGCGCGGATGGCCCTAGCCCGTGTCAAAACATACTGGGCGGAGATGGAGGCCACCGCTGTTGCGGCACAAGGTTCGGCCATAGGCCGAGTGGCTACCAAGCACTACTTTGAAGAAGTCCTTGAAGGCGCTCGCTCGATAGAGGCTCAGTGCTCGAAGAATATTATTTTCCAGTGACATGTAGTCCCATTGTACAAACAATGTTTTTTCTGAATTAATCAAGGCTGTATTTATACTTTTGCCCGAAAGTACTATGATGCCTCATGTGCGGCTGTTTATGTATATATGTATATAACCTGAAAGTTTGCAGTCATCGGCTTCCGCCCCCACGCATATAATGCGGGGGTGTTCGCAAAAGATGCATATCCACACTTGATCCAACGTATTGGTCTGTTAAGGAGGTGACAACGTAGCGAACGAGGCAATCAGACTATATTGCTTTAACACTTTCACTTAACCATAGGAGTTTGACAGTGGGCTACTATATAGCCCCTGGTACTTCTGCGCTCGTCCAAATACGGTGCACGTACATACATGACCGGGAAATGGCCCTTTGTTAATGCGGAGGAATCCCAAAGATTCCGATTAGTCATCGAGTGGTTGAGCAGTCTCTCGCTATATCATGACAGTCAGTTTTCGGCTTTCTCTACTGAGGTGCTCATCCGGACGAACCAGGGCACAATCGTAGTAGTTCTCCCAGTGCTACCTTAGCCGATATAACGGAACGTAAGGTACCAAAACGTGGGAGCCGGGCAAACCCAACATTTGACCAAAGACATGATTCGGAGCTGATGCATATAGGGCCAAACTCACGACGCCGAACACTCCCTAAGGTGTTTGGTCTTTATAACATATACCGGGCTAAACAATGCCCTTTATAAGAAACCCCATTTGTCCAGGTATGTGCAAAATCCTGGCGTGGCCACATGCCAATAACACCGGCATCCTTCTCGGTTGTGTGGAGTATCCGGGGGATGTGAGCAACAAGAGACAGTAAAAAAGGTTTTGGCAGGGCCTTAATCTAAAAAGAAACCTTTTGGCGGCACGTCTGCACCTGTGTCTCCGTTGTGCCGTGTCCTGGACGGGTGTAGCACTATTGTAACCGTGTCTGTGGTCTTGACGACCTGCCATTTTTATGGTTGGTGAGGCATCTAGTGTGCGGCTGTTAGAGTCGCCGCGTCCTCTTCCGTACATGAAGAACGGTTGGTATTTCCGCTAACTGTAATGGCGCCTCGTGGACCGGGCATCTTGAGCTTGAGAAAAGCATAATGTGGTATTGCATTAAAACGAGCGAAAGCCGCCCTTCCGAGTAGTTCTTGAAAATCACTTCAGAATGGAGCGATGTGAAAAGTTAACGTTTCACTTCGGAAGTTATCGGGAGAACCGAATACCACCTCTAGTAGTAGAGAGCCCGTACAGTGGGCCTCTTGGCCTGGTATTACTCCCTTGAAGGTAGTATTATTGTGGCTTATTTGTGTCGGGTCTATCCCCATTTTGCGGACTGTGTCTTGATATATCAGATTGAGATCACTGCCGCCGTCCATGAGGAACCTTGTGAAATGGTACCCATTTATTATTGGGTCTAACACCAAGGCCGTCAGTCCTTTGCGTCGGATATGTATATCATGATCCCTACGATCAAAAGTGATCGGGCAGGCCAACTAGGGGTTGGACCTAGGGGTGACGGGCTCGATGGCGCATGTGCATCGGAGTGCGTGATTGCTTCTCCTCCTTGTCACATTGATCATGTTTACTTTTTTAACCTCCGTTGGGAATTTATTCTGTCCTCTGGCGCTTTGCTGGCGAGGTTCATCCTCGTCTTCCTTGGTGTCTCCTCCCCTTTGTGTTCGGTGTTTATCTTACCGGCCTGCTTGAAGACCCAACATTCTCTGTGGGTATGATTTGCAGGTTTGTCTGGGGTGCCGTGAATTTGACAGAGTTTGTCAAGAATTTTGTTTAGGCCAGATTGTCCTTCTCTGCTGCCTTTGAAAGGCTTTTTCTGCTGACCTGGTCGGGAGCCCCTGAATCCGTTGTTTACCGCCGTATTATCTGGGCTACCTTCTTTATTTCGACGCTTGTTTTTGTTGTGTTGTGGCTTACCATTGCCATACCTTATTTCGGATGTGCTTGGGTCGCTGGTGCTGCTACGGGCCAACCAACTTTCCTCGATCACACAAAAGCGGGTCATGAGGCTTCTTAGAGCTGCCATTGTTCTTAGTTTTTCTTGACCGAGGTGTCTGGTGAGCCATTCATCTTGGACGCTGTGTTTAAAAGCTGCTAAGGCCTCGGTGTCCGGACAGTTGACTATTTGGTTCTTCTTGGTGAGGAACCTGTTCCAAAGCTTTTGGGCGGACTCTCCGGATTGTTGGATTATGTGACTTAAATCGTCTGCATCCGGAGGTCGGACATAAGTCCCTTGAAAATTGGCCCAGAAAGCGTCCTCGAGCTCCTCCCAACTTCCAATTGAGTTTTCGGGGAGGCTTTTCAGCCAGTGCCTAGCTAGCGCTTTAAGCTTGAGGGGAAAGTATTTAATGGCATGGAGATCGTCTCCATGAGCCATATGAATATGGAGGATGAAATCCTGTATCCAGACTCCAGGGTCTGTGGTTCCGTCGTACGCCTCTATGTTCACTGGTTTGAATCCTTCTGGGAATTTGTGATCCAGGACCTCATCAGTGAAACATAGTGGGTGTGCGGCACCCATGTATTGGGATGCGCCATAGTGTTCGGACGGTTGTTGTATTCGGTGCTGGTTGTGTATCGTAGCGCACTTCCTAGATCCATAGATAGATCTGGCCGCGCCGGATTTTTGACGCAAGTTCTCACGTATAACATGTGTTGACTTATGCGTGTCTTTGTTAGCCGCTCTATCGCGTTCACAGGGCGGTGGATCCGGCCGGTTGGCCGTATCACTTATCGGCTGTATGGGCTCTAAGGCCTCGTCATCGAATTCCGGTAATAGCTTGCGCTTTGGATAGCTATTTGGGTTGTAGCTTCTACCATACTTTGTTCCACTTGCTGTTGAGTGTATCTTGTGCGACCTTGAGCCTTTGCTTCTGTTTCTTCAGGCTTCTCGCTGTGGCAGTAAGCCTTCTGCGGAGGTTCTCTTGCTTCAAGTGTGTTTCCGAGATGATGGGTGCATCATCGTCTGGACTGTTTTCTTCCCTAGATGGGGATTGATGATGCTTATCTTTGGCGTCATCGTGTTCGGACGTCAGATCCGTACTATGTTTGTTGTTTGCATCTTGATCATTTTCTGCCACCGGGGTGGTGCAGCTGTCGTCTTTTCCGGAGTCGCGTGGACTATTGTTATCGTTGTTTTTGCTATGGCGGGACTTAGGGCGGCGCCGCTGACGTCCGCGCTTGGGTTGCTTCTTGGAGGGGTCATCCTCCGCTTTCTCGTCGCCATTGGCTTCATTGGGGGTGTCCACCATGTACACGTCATGTGATGAAGTAGCGGTCCAGCGCCCTGTGGGCGGTGGTTTCGGTTCGTCTCCGGCTTCGTCGACCATACCGTCAAAGTCCTCGAAGCCAAAGTCGAGCATGTCGGTTAAGTCGTCGACAGTGGCTACTAAGTGGGTGGTGGGTGGGCGGCGAATTTCTTCGTCATCCGCATCCCATTCTGGCCGGACATAGTTCGTCCAAGGTTCTCCTGAGAGGGAGAGAGACCTTAATGAATTTAGAACATCTCCAAAAGGTGAGTGCTGAAAGATATCCGCGGAGGTGAACTCCATGATCCGTGCCCAGTCAGACTCGACGGGCGCGGATACGAGCGGCTCGGAGTCCGTGACCGAAGATGAATCCAGTGGTTCGACAACATGACTCTCGTAAGGGGTGAAGTCAGTATCCGGCTCTATCGCCACTGAGAGTGCAGCCTCCATGGCGGGGTCCATCCCTCCACTCTCGGATGGCGCGACTTGCTCCGAATTGATGGACGGAGTAGCTGCGGATGCGATCTCCTGAATACTGTCCGACGGTAGAGTTACGTCATGCTCGTCAAGACTGTACGGTGCGTCCGACATGGGCTCGAATCCGTCGAAGATCAAGTCTCCGCGGATGTCCGCCGTGTAGTTGTAGTTTCCAAATTTGACCTGGTGGCCAGGGGCGTAGCTCTCAATCTGCTCCAGATGGCCAAGCGAGTTGGCCCGCAGTGCAAAGCCGCCGAATATGAAGATCTGTCCGGGGAGGAAAGCCTCACCCTGGACCGCATCACTAGCGATGATTGAAGGATCCATCGAGCCTTATGGTGACGACACAGTGGAACTCTCAATGAAAGCACCAATGTCGGTGTCAAAACCGGCGGATCTCGGGTAGGGGTCCCGAACTATACGTCTAAGGCGGATGGTAACAGGAGGCAGGGGACACGATGTTTTACCCAGGTTCGGGCCCTCTTGATAGAGGTAAAACCCTACGTCCTCCTAGTGGCCGTTCGAGACTTACGTAAGATCTAGGAGTCATACCAACAGGCACGGTTGGGTTACCCACATTTGTATTGATGAGAATCCCGTGATAAGGGGAACACGATCTCTGCTTTGACAAGACGTGTCAAGAAACCGCCTCGCGTTATGTGCGGGGCTGGTTAAAGAAAAATGGTTCTAATGATTACCGGGCCGTGGTGTGATGTCATGCTGCCAAAGCGCCTCAGCAGATTAGATTTGTGGAAATATTATTCTCTCTACGGTGGTATGTGGAACTTATTTTGCAGGGTCAGACGCTATCCTTGTATTCAAACTCTTCGGTGGTGTATTCGGAGGAGGAACCTGCCTTGGAATGTCGAAGACAACACTGTGCGCCGGACTCATCATCATTGAAGCCTGGTTCAGGGGCTACTGAGGGAGTCCTAGATTAGGGGGTCTCCGAACAGCCGGACTATATCCTTTGGCCGGACTGTTGGACTATGAAGATACAAGATTGAAGACTTCGTCCCGTGTCTGGATGGGACTCTACTTGGCGTGGAAGGCAAGCTAGGCAATACGGATATGGATATCTCCTCCTTTGTAACCAACCTTGTGTAATCCTAGCTCCACTACAGAAAAATGCAGTTCCGTGATGATACCTATTAGTCGCAGTAGGTCGCATTTTCTGTTATGCATGTACATCCATGACGATTTTATGACAGAATCAAGATAGTCATACATGTTCTGTCCTAGAAGTGTTCCATGACATTACCAAAATTATCATCACGGAAGTGTCCACTTCCATGACGATAAATCCCGCGTCATAGAAGTGCTTTCGTCAAGGGTGACTGACACGTGGCATCCACCGTAACGGAACACCGTTGAGGGAGTCCTGGATTAGGGGGTGTTCGGATAGCCGGACTATACCTTCAGCCGGACTCCTGGACTATGAAGATACAAGATGGAAGACTTCGTCCTGTGTACGGAAGGGACTTTCCTTGTCGTGGAAGGCAAGCTTGGCGATACGGATATGCAGATCTCCTACCATTGTAACCGACTTTGTGTAACCCTAACCCTCTCCGGTGTCTATATAAACCGGAGGGTTTTAGTCCGTAGGACAACATACACATCAACAATCATACCATAGGCTAGCTTCTAGGGTTTAGCCTCTCCGATCTCGTGGTAGATCTACTCTTGTACTACCCATATCATCAATATTAATCAAGCAGGACGTAGGGTTTTACCTCCATCGAGAGGGCCCAAACCTGGGTAAAACTTCGTGTCCCTTGCCTCCTATTACCATCCAGCCTAGACGCACAGTTCGGGACCCCCTACCCGAGATCCGCCGGTTTTGACACCGACATTGGTGCTTTCATTGAGAGTTCCTCTATGTCGTCGTCGTCAGGCTCGATGGCTCCTACGATCATCAATAGCGATGCAGTCCAGGGTGAGACCTTCCTCCCCGGACAGATCTTCGTCTTCGGTGGCTTCGCACTGCGGGCCAATTCACTTGGCCGTCTGGAGCAGATCGAAGCTATGCCCCTGGCCGTCGGGTCAGATTTGGAAGTTTAAACTACACGGCCAACATCCACGGGAACTTGATCTTCGGCGGATTCGAGCCACTGCCGAGCGCGCCGCACTGTCCCGACGAGCATGATCTTGCTCTGCCACCGAACAGTGTCCTGGAGGCCGCACCCGCATCAGCTTCGACCCCTAATTCGGAGCCAACTGCCGATCGAGGATGGGCGGTTGGACGCCACCTCGGGGGCTGCGATCCCAACGGCGATTGAGCCAAACACCAGCCCCGTACTCTGCGAGACTCGTGACTCCAAGGAGCCGGACTCCTCTCCGGACTCCGAACCCTCCGTGCCCCTGCCGATCAAATCCGATTGGGCGCCGATCATGGAGTTTACTACCGCGGACATCTTTCAGCACTAGCCTTTCGGCGATATCCTAAAGACACTAAAGTCTCTCTCTTTATCAGAAGAGCCCTGGCCGGACTACGGTCAGCAAGGTTGGGGTACGGACGATGAAGAAATTCAAAGCCCACCCACCACCCACTTTGTAGCCACTGTCGATGACTTAACCAACATGCTCGACTTCGACTCCGAAGACATCAACGGTATGGACGCCGATGAAGGAGATGATGAAGAACCAGCGCCTACTAGGCCCTGGAAAGCCACCTCGTCATATGACATGTACAAGGTGGACACCCCAAAAGAAGGAGATGGCGATGGAACAGCGGAGGATGACCCCTCCAAGAAACAGCCTAAGCGCCGGCGTCAGCGGCGCCGCTCAAAATCCTCCCAAAACAAATACGGTGATTCCAGCATGAGAGATAATAATACTCCGGAAAGCGCCGAAGAAAACCCCCTCCAGCAAGATTTAGCACAGGAGGATGGAGAAACCAGCCCTCATGAGAGAGCGGCAGATAGAGAGGTCGAGGACGATAATTATATGCCTCCCTCCGAAGACGAGGCAAGCCTCGACGACGACGAATTCGTCGTGCGAGAGGATCCCGTCGAGCAGGAGCGTTTTCAACGCAGGCTTATGGCCACGGCAAGAAGCCTCAAGAAAAAACAGCAACAGCTTAGAGCTGATCAAGATTTGCTAGTCGACAGATGGACTGAAGTCCTTGCAGCCGAAGAGCATAAACTCGAACACCCTCCAAGAGCTACCCAAAGCGCAGGTTTGGTACCCCGATTAGAGGAGGAAGCACTTGATGCGGCTGACCGGCCACCTCGTGGCCGTGACAGAGAGGCCTCTCGGCCCTCCACTCAAGCCGCACCCCGTACCAAGGCACGGGAATATGTGCCAGACTTATGAGATATGTTGGAGGACAAGGCAAGGCAAACAAGATCGATCTATGGATCGCGGAGGCGCCCCACAGCTCGAGACGGTAACCGTCACGCCGGCCACAAATTCGGCAGGGCCGACCACAGTAGACAAAGCTCATTGGAGCTACGCCATGATATAGCCCAGTACAGAGACGCCGCACACCCACTATGCTTCATAGACGAAATAATGGATCATCAAATCCCCGAGGGTTTTCAAACCCGTAAATATCGAATCATATGATGGCACAACAGATCCTGCGGTATGGATCGAGGATTATCTCCTTCATATCCACATGGCCCGCGGCGATGATTTCCACGCCATCAAATACCTCCCACTCAAGCTTAAAGGACCAGCTCGGCATTGGCTTAACAGCTTGCCAACAAGATCAATCAGTTGTTGGGAGGACCTAGAAGCCGCATTCCTCGACAATTTCCAGGGCACTTATGTGCGACCCCCAGACGCCGATGACCTAAGTCACGTAATTCAGCAGCCAGAGGAATCGGCCAGGCAATTCTGGACACGGTTCCTAACAAAGAAAAATCAAATAGTCGACTGTCCGGACGCTGAGGCCCTAGCAGCCTTCAAGCACAATATCCATGACGAGTGGCTGGCCCGGCACCTTGGACAGGAAAAGCCGAAATCTATAGCAGCACTCACGACACTCATGACCCGCTTTTGCACGGGAGAAGACAGCTGGCTTGCTCGTAGAAACAATATGACCAAAAACCCTGGTAGTTCGAACACCAGGGAGAGTAGTGGCAGGTCGTGTCGCAACAAGCAGAAGCGCCGCATTAACGGCAACAATGCAAAGGATACGGCAGTTAATGCCAGATTCAGAGGCTCTAAATCCGGTCAGCGGAAAAAGCCATTCAAAAGGAATCCTAGGGGCCCATCCAGTTTGGACCGAATACTCGGCCGCTTGTGCCAGATACATGGCACCCCCGAAAAGCCGGCCAATCACACCAACAGGGATTGTTGGGTGTTCAAGCAGGCAGGCAAGTTAAACGCCGAAAATGAAGACAAGGGGGTGCATAGCAATGACGACGAGGAGCCCCGGCCGCCGAACAACAGTGGACAGAAGGGTTTCCCCCCACAAGTGTGGAGGGTGAACATGATATACGCAACCCACGTCCCCAAAAGGGAGCGGAAGCGCGCGTTAAGGGACGTATACGCGGTAGAGCCAGTCGCCCCAAAG
Organism: Triticum dicoccoides; assembly: GCF_002162155.2. NCBI lineage: Eukaryota > Viridiplantae > Streptophyta > Magnoliopsida > Poales > Poaceae > Triticum > Triticum dicoccoides. Next base: position 30,991,433 of record NC_041390.1, on the reverse strand, counting down.
TTCAACCCATGGTCCTCCTGCCCGATCATCTTTGATCGAAGGGACCATCCCACTAGCATCCGTCATGGCGGATTCACCGCATTGGTTCTAGACCCAATTATTGACGGATTTCATCTCACTAGAGTCCTTATGGACGGCGGCAGCAGCCTGAACCTGCTTTACCAGGATACAGTGCGGAAAATGGGCATAGATCCCTCGAGGATTAAGCCCACCAAAAAGACCTTTAAAGGCGTAATACCAGGTGTAGAGGCCAATTGTACAGGCTCAGTCACACTTGAAGTGGTCTTCGGATCTCCGAATAATTTCCGAAGCGAGGAGTTAATCTTCGACATAGTCCCGTTCCGCGGTGATTATCACGCACTGCTCGGGCGAACCGCATTCGCCAAGTTCAATGCAGTACCGCACTACGCATACCTTAAGCTCAAGATGCCAGGCCCTCGAGGAGTAATTACGATCAATGGAAACACCGAACGCTCCCTCCGAACGGAGGAGCACACGGCGGCCCTTGCAGCGGAAGTACAAAGCAGCCTCTCCAGGCAGTTCTCCAGTCCGGCCACTAAACGACTGAACACTGTCAAGCGCGCCTGGAGTAACCTACAACAAGACCGCCTGGCATGATCCGAGCAGGCGTAGCAATGCGGCCCCAACCCCAACCCTCGCAAAAAGGAGACGCCAGTACTTCGCGTACATAACTACGCTCTAGAGATACCATGGGTACAGGGGGAGGGGCACCATCACGGCACGCCCGAAACACGGCTTAAACCGTACCAGGGGCTGCCGATTTTTTAATTTTCTCTTACTTTCAGGACTCCATCCTTCGGAAGGCCTGTTCGGCAGTTCAATTGCCGCACAAACGATGCAAAAACCAGGGAAGCAGACAAGCCATGCCACATTACGGAACTCCCAGGTGGTCTCTATCACGAGCAGTATACCTATTCCGCATACTATTCCGCAGCTTGCCCCTGGAACGGACATGTTAACTAGTCCAACCTTTCACTTATCGCATTATTTGTATCGTTCTGCTTTGATCGCAACCCTTTTTAATAAGCAATGCATAGCTTTCATCTATTTTTGCATTACCTTTTTTTCTTTATATATGTTCCTTAACGACATGTTGCACCCGTACACGTTGGTACGGCCAAAATACGCCAGGGGCTTTAGTACCCCTCAATATGGTGTGAGAAGTCCGAACACTTTAACAAGTGTGGCACCCCAAACTTATAGCATTATATGCATCGGCTCCGAATCATGTCTTGGGTCAATAGTTGGGTTTCCCCGGCTCCTATGTTTTGGTGCCTTACGTTCCGCTATATCGGCTAAGGTAGAACTAGGAGAACCACTGCGACTGTGCCCCAGTTGAGCTGGGTCGAGCACCTCAGTGGAGAAAGCTAAAACTGACTGTCATGATGAAGCGAGAGCTGGTCGCTGTTCGAGAGGTTTTTCAAGTCCCTAAAGACTTATGCCGCTTAGGGCGAGGAGCCGGCTCTGTCCGGCCAAGGCGTGGATAGCACCTCGAACTTGGTCTTTCGAATACCAGGGGCTTCACCAAAATTTAAAATTATAGAATTCTATGGCTAAGTGAGAGTGTTCACGCATTATAGTCCAATTGCCTTGTTTGTTGGGATGAGCGCCTCCCTCGAAGGACCCAAACATGGAAAAAAGAGCGCTCAGGTTTATCCCCGAACACCCCAGCACTAGCGGCACGGGGGCAGAAGCCGACGACTCGCCATCTCTCAGAATTGATAAACAGCCGCACAGGAGGTAATATTTTAAATTCCAACAGCATTGCTTAGCGCATATGAACAAGTTTTCAGTGCACAGGACAAGACGAGCAAGTCTCAATCAAAAATTACATCCCTAGAACATTCATCCGCCACAAGGCAGGCACCCTTCAGAACATCCTTATAGTAATTCTCAGGCTTGCGATGCTCTTTCCCCGGCGGTGGCCCGTCCTTCACAAGCTTCTCAGCATCCAGCTTGCCCCAGTGCACCTTAGCACGGGAAAGGGCCCTACGGGCACCTTCAATGCAGACGGAGCGCTTGATGACTTCGATCCTTGGACAGGCCTCCACCAGCCGCCGCACCATCCCGAAATAGCTCCCAGGCAGAGCCCCTCCTGGCCACAGCCGAACAATGAGGCCCTTCATGGCCTGTTCGGCCGCCTTGTGGAGCTCGACCAGTTGCTTCAGCTGGTCGCTCAGGGGCACGGGGTGTCCGGCCTCAGCATACTGAGACCAGAACACCTTCTCCGTCAAGCTGCCCTCCTCAGCTCAATAGAAAGCGGCGGCATCGGACACACTCTGGGGAAGATCTGCGAACGCTCCTGGAGAGCTCCAGATTCGGGTAAGTAACAGTAACTCACGTTTATGTGTTTGCTTTGCATAAAGAATGCCTTACCCGTCACTATCTTCTTCACCTCATCCAACTCTTGGAGGGTCTTCTGGGATTCGGCCTTGGCAGACATGGCATTTTCAATAGCCACCGCGAGCTCGGACGCTCGCGTCTTTGAGTCAAGCTCCAAACTCTTATGTTTTTCCATGAGAGCCTGGAGCTCTTGCCGTACCTTGCCAACCTCGGCCTCGTACTTCTCCCGCTCGGTGCGCTCCGAGGCCGCCCTCTTCTCGGCCTCGACCAGCGCTTGCTTAAGGGTCGCCACCTCAGACGTGGCCCCTATAATAGCCACGATAATCCTATCATTTTTTGCAATTGCACCTTTTTATATATATTTAAAAACAAGGTATTTCTCACCTTCATTGTCCTCGAGCTGCTTCTTGGCACACCCGAGCTCTTGCTCGGACCGCTTGAGGTTCTGCTTAAGCGTGTCCACTTCCGCAGTCAGTGCGGCGGACGCAAGCAGAGAAGCCTGCATACGCATATTGACTCATTTTTGTTAGACTCCTGCGAATTTTATTTGATCCTCTATTCGGCTTTTCTTCTCGAACGCCAAACAGAGCATCAGGGGCTACTGTCTATGTGGTAATATTATTTACACATTCTTTACTTACCTCAAAGCCTGTTAAAAGGCTAGTACAAGCTTCAGTCAGTCCTCTCTTGGCGGACTGAACCTTCTGGACCACCGCACTCATAATAGTGCGGTGCTCCTCGTCGATGGAGGCACCTTGGAGCGCCTCCAACATATTGTCCGGTGCCTCCGGTTGGACGGAGGCCACCAGCACGATGGGCTTGCTCCTCTTGGAAGGAGGTCCCCCGCCGGACTCCGGAACCTTTGAAGGTTCCGGAGCAGTGTCCGGCCTAGAGCCGGACTTGGAGCCCTGGGGGGATTCATCCCCTTTACTCCTGGAGTCCGGGAGGTTGCCTTGCGGCGCCTCCAGGACCACCTCCTCCCAGCTTGGAACCTGTTGGGACAACACTTCGGTGTCGTCCGTAGGGCGGGGGGAGGAAGCCGTCGGAAGCGAGTTCACATCCGACGAGTCCAGTGAGCCGCTCGACGACGCGTCGAGCCAGTCTTTGGGTGGGCTGCATAAACATATTCGACGTAAGGGAAAGCTGCGTAATAAACTAATACTATGAATTACTCTGGTATCCGGATAACTTACGATTTTGCCAAGGGCTTGGCCCTAGGCCGCCACTCCTCTCCGCCATCTTCAGCGTCGGTGGAGTAGTCCGGAGGAAGGGTTTTCCCCTTCTTGGACCCTCTGGCCTCCCCAGAGAGGGCGGCCTTCCTTTTCTTCTCTCCTCCCGTTGGGGGGGGGGGAGAGGTCTCTTCTTCTTCCTCCTCATCTTCATGGGAGGAATGCGCCTCGGACCCGTCGGATGATGGATCCGACACCCCCTGGCGCCGGGCACTCTTTCGAGTCCCCGTGGCCTTTTTCGCGGCCTTCTTCTCCGGCACCATGTAGGGTGCCGGAACTAGCAGCTTCGCCAAGCGAGCGTCCGCTGGGCCTTCGGGCAAAGGAGCTGGACAGTTGATTTGTCCGGACGTCACCTGCCAATCCTATCAAAGGTAAGGGAGTTTAGAACCCGCATGTAGTCAAACTATGAAAAACTGATACCCTGTAAAAGGAAAAAAAACAGCTTACCGCATGAGCGTGACGCTGCGTACTGAATCTGCGATCCTCGGTAGCGGATGCGGGGGCCTCGGCGCCCTTGAAAAGCACCTTCCAGGCATCTTCGTACGTCGTGTCGAAGAGCCTGCTCAACATTTGGTGCTGCGCCGGGTCGAACTCCCACAGGTTGAAAGCCCGTTGTTGACACGGGAGGATCAGGCGGATGAGCATAACCTGGACAACGTTGACAAGTTTGAGCTTCTTGTCCACCAGGGTTTGGATGCATGTTTGGAGTCCGGTCAGCTCTCCTTTTTTACCCCACGACAGGGCCGTCTCCTTCCAGGAGGTGAGCCGCGTAGGGGGCCCGGATCGAAACACGGGGGCTGCGACCCATTCGAGGTCGCGCGGCTCAGTGATGTAAAACCACCCCGATTGCCACCCCTTCAGGGTCTCCACAAAGGAGCCCTCGAGCCATAAGACGTTGGCCATCTTGCCCACCATGGCGCCTCCGCACTCCGCCTGGTTGCCGCGCACCACCTTCGGCTTGACGTTGAAAGTCTTGAGCCATAGGCCGAAATGGGGGCGGATGCGGAGGAAAGCCTCGCACACGACGATAAACGCCGAGATGTTGAGGACAAAGTTCAGGGCCAGATCGTGGAAATCTAGGCCATAGTAGAACATGAGCCCCCGGACAAATGGGTGAAGAGGGAAGCCCAGTTCGCGAAGGAAATGGGGGAGGGACACCACCCTCTCATGGGGCCTAGGGGTGGGGATGAGCTGCCCCTTTTCGGGAAGCCGGTACGCGATGTCGTTAGACAGGTATCCAGCCTTCCTCAGCTTTTTGATGTGTCCCTCCGTGACAGAGGAGATCATCCACTTGCCTCCCGCTCCGGACATGGCTGGAGAAGGTTGAGGTGGGGAGTGCGGACTTGGGCGCTGGAGCTCGAGTGCGCAAGAATGGATAGGCGAAGGAGGAAGAAGGCGTAGGTGAAAAGGTGGATCCTTATCCCCTTATATGGGTGGACACAACTACGTGTCCCCACCAGCCTGGTAAAACTCGCTTATCTCCAAGCACCGTAATCAATGGCGCGGTTGGGTTACCCACGCCCGTATTGATGAGAATCCCGGAATAAGGGGACACGATCTCTGCTTTAACAAGACATGCCAAGGAAACCGCCTCGCATGACGCGCTGAGGTGGGATAATGAAACGACTCGGATAAAGGCTTGGCCGTGGTGTGTCACGCTACGGAATACGTCAGCAGATTAGATTGGTGTAAATATTATTCTCTCTATGGCAATATGTGGAAACTTATTTTGCAGAGCCGGACACTATCTTTGTGTTCAAAATCTTCTATGAAGTACTTGGAGGAGGAACTCGCCTTGCAATGCCGAAGTCAATCTGCGCGCCGGACTCATCGTCATTGAAGCCTGGTTCAGGGGCTACTGAGGGAGTCCTGGATTAGGGGGTGTTCGGATAGCTGGACTCCTGGACTATGAAGATACAAGATGGAAGACTTCGTCCCATGTCTAGAAGGGACTTTCCTTGTCGTGGAAGGCAAGCTTGGCGATACGGATATGCAGATCTCCTACCATTGTAACCGACTTTGTGTAACCCTAACCCTCTCCGATGTCTATATAAACCAGAGGGTTTTAGTCCGTAGGACAACATACATATCAACAATCATACCATAGGCTAGCTTCTAGGGTTTAGCCTCTCCGATCTCGTGGTAGATCTACTCTTGTACTACCCATATCATCAATATTAATCAAGCAGAACGTAGGGTTTTACCTCCATTGAGAGGGCCCAAACCTGGGTAAAACTTTGTGTCCCTTGCCTCCTGTTACCATCCGGCCTAGACGCACAGTTCGGGACCCCCTACCTGAGATCCGCCGGTTTTGACACCGACAGCCGTTAAGCTATCGGGTCGGGTTTTGGATCCGATAACCCGTTAACAGCCCCGACCAATGGGGATTTTCCACGTGTAAAATCATCATTGGCTGGAGGAAACACGTGTCGGCTCATCGTGGGGACATATGTCATCCACTCATTGGACAAAAGGCGCCTATGATACGTCGACATGTGGCACGACCCAACAGAGGCCCATTCCTATGAAAAGGCCGGCCCGTTTGACTTGGTCAAAAGGTGGCGGGCCGGCCCATGTAAAGCCTGTTAACGGCATGTTCGCATATAGCCCATTTATAGCCCGCTAACCCAAGGCCCGTTACGCCCTATCCGAATTAGGCCCAGTAGCGTCATCTGGGCCACCCAATATGATTCCATCCCGTTTTCACTTCTGGCCCATGTATGGCCCATGACGTCTTTCAGTCCATATGAGGCCCTATGTAACTCTTGGCCTATTAACGGCTTGTGGTGAAACTGGCCCGTAATGAACAGTGTATCACTTTACACCCATTAACGGCCCATGGTGAAACTGGCCCGTAATGAACAGTGTATCACTTTATACCCATTAATGGCCCGTTATTCCGTTGGGCCGTTTCCAGCCCATGCTATCTTTCGGCCTTCTCAGAGCCCATTTATTCTTGGGCTCATTTCCAGCATTCGTTTACTTATGGCCCGTTACTGTCATTTTCTGCTTGAGAGCCAAATTCAGCATGTGGTTACAGTCGGCCCGTTTGTGGTCCATTAATATGTTGGGCTTTTTCATAGCGTCATCAAATATGGCCTATTAACGATGGCCCGTTATGGTCGGACCATGAACGAACGATTCCAACTCTAGCCCGTTTACAGCCATAATGCGGTCTGTTTGGCCCATGTTTGGCCAATCGATCATACAACCCGTATAAGGCCAATTGATGATACGACCCGCAGAAGGCCCATTGTTTCTACGGCCCGTAGAAGGCCCACTGTTTCTACGGCCAGTAGGAGGCCCAGTGTCACTACAGTAAATATTAGCCCATGGTTATTGTGGCCTAGTTTTAAAAAATAGGTTATTGTAGCCACTAGCTAACCGCGGAAAAAGAACTGCAATGACTACAAGCAAACTAATAAACAAGACAACAAGGAAATAAATAAGCAAGAAACTAACGCTAGGCTATCACGGCTATTACACATATTACATCCACTGGGCATCAAAGTTCATCACCAGTGCAAATATAGGGAACAAAGCAGCATATCATATACACTGGTTGTCAAAGTTGGCGACCAGCGCAAATAAACGCCACAGCAAAACAAATCCAGAACTGAAACCACTTCATAAGATCTCAAGAAACAATATCCTAGGTACCCATAATGCTGGCAAGATGCTTAGCAAGCTTATTAACTTTCTCTTGTTTGGCGCTTAAATCCTCCAGCGCTTGCTGTTGCACCAGAAAATATGCATCTGAATTCTGCAGGGACTTCCTCAGTCCTTCAGCTTCCTATCGCAGCACATCTGATTGATGTCTTTCAACTTGAAGTTGAGACTCAAGAAGACGAACTGATTCAGGCAGCGAGTTCGAAGAGCTCGTGCCAGTAGTAGTGGCCAGTAACTCGAACACTACATCAAGACAGGACTTTTGGGTTCCCTCACTGTCATCAAGATAGTTTTTATCAGCTTTCTTGGAGACCAACAGGGATGTCTCACTATCTTGAACCTTATCTGCATTACTTCCTTTACCATTGGATAACGCGGTACTGTTCTCCAATATTTTGTCCGCATTCTAAAAGAGAAACAAGCAGACGCAGACACATCACATGTTTACCATGTTGTATATGAAACTCATTTTGGTAAATGAGTTCAGTAGTAAAGTGGACAGGATAATAGCATGAAACAAACATATATCTATGTACCATGGTCACTTTATGGTCTATATCATTCTAGTTTTTGTTGCCAAATCAAGATAGAGACACAGTTCAAATAATATTTGTTCAAGACAAAGCAGAATAGACAGAATATAAGTGTGGGTAACTATAGAGCAATAACAACACTTGTAATGTGCATGACATGAGAACATAACTATTTATTCAATTGAAACTGAAATCAACATATAGCAGGTTACAACAGCAAACCAGTTAAAGAAACAGGTTTAAAACATACCTGTTGTGCCATTGGAGTTTCAATTCCATCCTTCAAATTTGAAAATAGTTGGTATGAGTAAATACAGTAATGCAAGAGCAAAGGAGTATGAACCATAGCTACAGAACCTGACCTGAGAACAAATCTTCTTCTCCTTTAAGCGTTGAGTTGGGATTCGGAGTGGTGGTACTCGTGCTTTGGGCACTGCAGTTCCCTTACTAACTGCTCGTGTTTGGGTGCTCTGTGGTGGAGACGGTGATGTGTCAACTGGAACTGGGTTACTATCTGCCGAGGTTGGGGTTAGAAGGGGTGTAGCTGGTTCTCTGTCCAACTGGGTAGGGGTACAATCTGTGAGAGTCTGGGTTATGTGTGGTGGATCTGGTCCTTGGGCAAGTACAACCGTGGTTCTATATGCATCAACTGGTAGCACTATCTTTTCTGAAGACCGTGTTGTTACTCCCTTAGATACTGCCATCACGCTCTCCAATTCAAATGGCTGATAAACAAGAAAAGTAATTGAAAGTAGGTGCAATGGATAGTGGGGAATAAAAGAGGGCATGAAATAATTCATATTTATGTTGTCTAACTAAACAGGATAGCATGACACAATTTCACATATATGATGGCTAACTAAACAGGATAGCATGACACAATTTCACATTATGATGGCTAACTAAAAAAGATGGAAAGACATAGTTCAAAATATGAGACTATGTAAACAGGATGACATGACATAACTATATAATGTGTTTATTAAATAGGTTGGCATGCCATAATTCACATACATTCACGGATAGAATGCCATAATTCAAAATATGATGACTGTAAACACTAAACAGGATGAGATGATATAACTATATGATGTCTTTATTAAATGGGTTGTCATGCCATAATTCAGATAGATGATGTGTATGTACTATGTAAACATGATGGCATGATATAATTCAAATATATGATTTGTATAATAAGTAAGTAAGCAGATGGCAATCCATATATGATGTAAAAACTAAGCAATGCAAGACAACATGCATGACATGGGTAATATAACACTGCCAAGTTTGAGCATAGACCTCAGGGGGGAAATAGGACTGGTCATCAGTCTCTGAATCCTCCTCTGAGGAGCTCTCTGTAACCAGCAAGATGTCTGCTTCAGCAGGTAGCATTGTCTGCTCTGAATACCTTGTTTTCACTCCAGATACTTCCATCACCGCTTCAAATGGCTGATGCACAGGAAGAGTAGTTGAATATACAAACATTGTCGATAAATGGAACACGTAATACAAAAAAATGATAGCATGATATAATTCACATACATGATGATTGGCTAAACAGCATGGCATTGCAAAATTCACATATATAATGCCTTTGCAACAAGATAGCATTGCATAATTCACATATATAATGTCTTGCAACAAGATGGCAATGCATAATTCACATATATGGTAATTAGACACTGAACAGGTGGCATTCACACAAACCATGTCTAAACTAATCAAATGACATAGCAATGCGAGACACCGTACGCACGATATGAGCAACATAACCCTGCCAAGTTAGAGCATACACCTCGGGGGGGAATAGGACTGGTCATCTGTCTCTGAATCCTCCTCTGAGGAGCTATCCATAACCAGCGAGATATGCGCTTCGTCAGATAGCATAGTCTGCTCTGAAGACCTTGTTTTCACTCCAGAATTTGCCATCACCGTGTCAAATGGTTGATGCACACAAAGAGCAGTTGAATGTACTAACATTGTTGACAAATGTAATATGTAACGAAAAAAAGGATGGCCTGATATAATTTACATATAAGTTGACTGGTTAAGCAGGATAGCATTGCAAAATTCACATATATGATGTCTGGCTAAACAAGATGGCGTTGCATAATTCACATAAAGGATGAATAAACTAAACAGATGGCATTCGCACAAAGGATGTCTAAAGTAAGCAGATGACATATTTGATGTATAAAGTAAGCAATGCAAGACACCATATGCATGATATAACCAACATCAGCATGCCAAGTTAGAGCGAAGACCTTAGGGGGTAAATAGGAGTTGTCTTCTCCTTCTGAATCCCCCTCAGAACAGATATCTTCCTCTCGATTACAATCCAAAATGCGTGGAGGGGGGCTGCCTTTGCGCCTACCATGGAGCGACGTCTACATGAAATTTTATTGCCACGCAAGGCTCGTCTCTTTTGCTCTACATGTTCAGTTCCATTGTTTACAATAACTATCATGCATAGGAATAAAACATAGTGAGATTATGTAAGGAGTGCATGCAGAAATCCAGAGTGATGGTAGCAACCTGTGGATAGACCCAAAACCAATAATAGCAGGCAGATAATGGCTTCAGTTAAAAAATATAGATAATGGCTTCTTTACTGTTTGTTTCCCACCCAACATGAAACTCATAGTAGACACCGGAGATTAACCAGATAGTAGATAGATAATATTGATAGCGGCCCCGATATGTACCCCACAACCATTTAAAAACTCAAGTTTGACCATTAGTTTGGAGCTGACTCAGAGTCTAATCGGTGAACAGGACGATAAAGTAGCATGTAATATTAAGCGATGCATAACGTAAGCAGACACGAAAGAGTGCGACCTCTCTTGCGGACCTGTGTAGTCCTCGAGGTCATCTGCTCGGTTGATGATGGTAATACAGTTTTCATGGTTGCCAGCGGCGGGGAAGAAGATCTGAGGCGGCGAAAGACAGTCTGGAGGCCGGATCCCTGTTGTGTTGGACCCTTCTGTCGTTGGAGCAGCTGAGCTGGGGTGGACGACGGCGCAGCAGGAGCGGGACAAACCACACAAGGTTTTCTTTGACAACTATCTGTAAGAGAAGTAATTCTGTAAGGGCTCGTTTGAATTGGAGGATTCCAACAATGCAGGGATAGGAAATAGACAGGAATGGGGTAGGAATGCACGTGCAAAACAGAGAATTTAAAAACACAGGATTTCTGCCAATCTGGGTGTTTGATTCACAATAATTGGAAGATCACAGGATGCAAAGAAGCATGGTGAGATTAAGTCAAACCACAAGAAAATGTACGGTTATAATGCTATTATGCTACTATCTCTTAGTCTTGTGCTTCATGAATAGGAATTTGAAAAGGAGGACAAGTGAAAATTAAAATTCTTACATTTTTTCTTTCAAGGAGACACTAAAGGAACAAATCTGTGTGCTCAGTGGACAATATATATAACATGTAGAGTAAAAAAGAGATGCAACAAGTGTACAACCTCTTTGGCGAGGCCATGTCGATCTCAGCGTGATTGGGTTGGCCGGTGAGGATGCTCCTGCTAACTTTGCTGTCGGAGGAGGGAAAGAAGATCTTAGGCGTCTGGAGATGGAGCCCGAGGTACTGCTCCGCTGTGATGGAGGGTTTCGTTGTTGGAGCAGCTCCGGTGAGTTGTACGACACCGAGGCTGAAGCAGGAAAAGAGAGACAACGAACAACGTTAACCTGAGTGGAATTCTAATAGCATCTCCAATACATGACGTAAAATACATAACCACAAAGTGCTAGAAGTAAAATACATTAGCCGCTCATCTCTGAACTTAACTGTCGAAACTGAACTTAACTGTCGAAACTGAACTTAACTATCGAAACTGAACTTAACTGTCGAAACTGAACTTAATTCTCGAAACTGAATTTTGCTATCGAAACTGAATTTTGCTGTCGAAACTGAACGCACTAGCAAGGTGAGGCTACACGTCGGTCGACTGACTTTTTCATCTCTGGTCAGTCGATTTTGCAGCCGTTGGATACGAAATCAAGGGCATGCGGTTCATCTTCAACCTCCACCCCCCTGAGCCGCCAGCCACCACAGGCCAAACAGCAGCCCCCCCACCGCCCGCGGCCGGCGGTGCGCCGCCCTGCCCGCCCCGAAAACACTCCCCACCGCCGGTCCGCCACCGCCCCGGACATCCCTCTAGCCCCCCCCCTCC
>NC_041390.1:30976259-30978995 GCF_002162155.2 Triticum dicoccoides | reverse complement strand
AAGTCGATTTAGTCGACTAAAGTGTAGCTAAATCGGAGTAGATCGCAAGCATGAGCAAGAGCGAGAGCAGCAGCATGAGCAAGAGCAATAGCAAGAGCAGACCAGGCAGGGGACCGAGAGCAAGAGCAGAGCAGCAGCACGAGCGAGAGCTAAAGCAGCAGCAGCTCCTACTAATGTGGACGTCACCGCCGAGGGAGCGACGCCGTGGAGGAAGTGCCCGGCAACGCCGTCGTGGATGAAGTCGCGCCGTGTCGTCTCAGGACCAAGCGCCGGCAGCACCGTGAGATCGGATCAAGAAGAAATTGCGGTGATTAGTGTACAACCTCTTTGGTGGCGCCGATTAGGCCGCAGCTTCATTCGAGGAAACGGTGATGATGATGCTCTTCCGGTGGTGCAGGTGAAGACGGCAGTGTGGGAATGGAGGTGGCGCGAAAGACGAGGGGAACATCGGGGCAGCTCCTTGGAGGCGGAGGACGGGGTGGCTGAACCGGCGGGACGATGAGATCGACGACGGATCCTCATCCGGTACGGTGGATGAGGGACGTCGAGGTGTTGCTGTGGATGACGTCGTCGGGGAAGAGGCTCCGGCTGGGTGGCGGATGGAGCAGGGTGTGGGGTTTCGTCGCGGGTTTTCGCAGCATCGGTGTACGAATGGGTGGGCGGATGGGATGGCAGTGGGGAACCATGGCTTAGAGACGCGCTTGTCCGAAATGTGGGGTAAGTTACGAAAGTACCCCCACCGATTTGAGGCGGTTCTTTCGGTTCAGGGGTACCACGGGCATTTCGCGTGTCGGGATTTCACAGGAGGTGGGAGTTTTCATGCGCGTTGTAATTTCGGAATAGCAAGGCGCGGGTTGAGATGGAGGGAGTTGTCGGAGCACAATGAGACAAAGATATATCTTAAATATTTCGGGCTAACAAGGCACGGGTTGAAATTTCCGGACAAGCCTAACGTGTATTGCATCAAATCAATGTGCACTACAAATGTCATTCAAAACTTTGAATTCATGTTATGTTCAATTAAAATATTTCGCTAAGTGTATAATGCATGCAACCTACTACTCAAATGAACGTTTTAGTGCATTCCAAACGTATATACTACCGCTTCAATATGAACTAAATTTGAATTCGTTTCTCTATTTGAATAAGATCTACAGTAATGATTGTTGTGAAGTTAAAGCATTTGAATTCGTTTCTCTGTTTTAATAAGATCTACAATCATCATTATTGTCAAGTTAAACCATTGTTTGTGTATTATCTTCACAGCACACCACATGATTAGTCTCGAGTTACATATAAACTATGTGTACTATATGAACTCGAACTAGATTTTTTGAATCCACTTTATTTTGATTTCAAGTCACATTACATTTCTAGCTCTAGCTAAATCTTCATAATCTAAACCATGTCTCATATGTATAATGTGTTTATCACATTATGTATGGTGCCCCGCCCCCTACGCCTACAAGTATTTAGATGTGAGTTGCAAACACCACACATTACCACAAATTCAAATAAAATGTGAGAATATTCGATATATAGTATTGTTTAGATTGTTTGATATTTAGTTGTAAGATGCAAATGCCACACATTATCACAAATTCAAATAAAATGTGAGATTGTTTGATGTATAGTATGGTTTAGATTGTTCGGCATTTAGCTGTGAGTTGCAAACGCTATGCATTATCACATTATGGTATAACATGTGCACATCACGTGTATCACCGCTATATTCATGCATGCAATGTTTAAAACACTATGATCTCCTATTCAAATATATGAATTCGCTTTCATATCAAATTATGATCTTTGTTAGTCTTTTACATCCACACAATCCTCTAACCTTTTTAGCTACCACTAACTTTCTCTCGTGCATGCACACGCCCTCCTCGCCCTCCCCCTCCCTCGGCATTCTATACACCGGGCACATTCATTTTTTTCTTTAGCTCGTTCTCCCAGAGTCTCCACAACTCCTTTCCGACACACACCGATCGGTAAACCTCTCCAGCGATGCCTGCCTACAACATACACACACACCTTCAATCTCCTCCTTTATGTGTTCTTGCCTCGTGTCTCTCATACGGTCAGACACACGTGTAAACTCTCGTCCCTCTTTTCATCAATCTCACAACCGCACACTCCTCCCCGTATCTAGCTAGTAGTTGGGCCTCTCGCACCACCTCCTAGCTCCATTCTCTTTGTCTATCCGTCTCGCTGGGCCCTATTTGCCTCTAACAAATGGACGTACACCAGCTGATCTCTCGCTATACATATAGCTAGCTAGGTCCTTATAACTCGTTTTTACCCACACGTCAATTGATCTACCTCATTAGTTGTGTCTCTCCCTTCCTCCGACAAACAACAATTGATCTACCGATCTAGTTAGGTTTGCTTACCAAACACATGGTTCCCCTTCATCATCCATGGATGCGTCCCGACAGATCTATCACGCACAGGCACACATAGAAACACATCCCCATTCTTATTGATAACATTGCAGTTCCACCTTCAGTTTGTCTAGTAGGCCTCTCCCACCATCTTCGAGAAGCAACTCCATCACCCATCCAGCACTCTACCCCTCTCCCTCCCTCCCTCTCCCTCCCTCTCTCTCCTCTCTCTCTCTGTCCCATCATATTTCCCGTCCTTCAGTTATGTATGGATGTTGACCGATCTCCCTCAAGACATAGCTGGGTCTCTCCTTCTCAACACATATACGAGTCGTTCTACCTCTATAGT
>NC_041390.1:30955164-30975855 GCF_002162155.2 Triticum dicoccoides | reverse complement strand
TGAGCGCTCTAGTCATGTCTCCCTACCACACACAAACTTGACATGTGCCCTCTAACGTTTCGGTAGGCCAGTCGCCCTATATCTTTGACTTGCACACACACACAATTTCGATGGCTCTCTTCATCGATCTCGCACCCACCCACTTGATCCTCTCTTCAACTCTATCGATAGCTATGACCCCTCCCTCTCTTCTCGTGGATTGCCCGACCCTCTATGTATGATATGGATAGGCCTCCATTTCACACACATTGCATGCAAAAATTTGTTTGAGATGTCATCGACACATATTCCCACAAATAATTCACGAAATCAACCCCCCACCCCAAAACAAAAAACACTCACGAACGTGGTTTGTATCTCTCACACACACACACGTAGGTGGGGGGCGTGCACGAAGAGAAGAGGTGCATGCACGGCCACTACACCATGGTACGTTATTCCCTACCGACGTGTGCTGGGAAAGTTGTCAATTACCGACCGATCGTTGGTTGAGAAACCCCTAGTCAGACTGTTGGTTGGGAAAGATTTCATACGCCGACCAACAGTCGGTCGGGAATGCATGCACAAATGCCATCGAGCGGTCGGTCGGAAATTCTTGTATACACTTCGAACTATGGGTCGGTAAATAACGCCGACTGACCGCTTGTGGCTAAATGCGCCAAGCGCGCGCAGACGAAAAATTTTAGCACCAAGTTTTGGCCCAGCCCGCGAACCTCGCTGCTCTTTCCTTCCCAGTACCGTGAAATCCCTAATTCCCCACCACTAGCCGCCGCTCACGCCGCCCCCAACATCGCGACGCTCACTGCTCTCTCCGGTCGGCCGCTGCACCGCGTCGTCGTCCTCAAACCCTCCTGCCGCCCCCACAGCACCCATCCCCCCCCCGAGATCGAACCCTCTCCACCACCAAGGTGCTCCATCCCCACCCCGTCACCAAGAACTCCAGCCTCTTCGTCATCCTGGGTGCCGGGCAGATCCCGGGGAAGACTATGTCGGCCGTGGAGAAGCACTTCCCATGCTATCTTGCTCCTCCACTGCCGGCCCCACGTCGTCCTGCCTACCAGTGCCCCCCACGCGGCCCTGCTCCCCGCCGTTGCCCCTCCAGGTTGCCGGCGGCGGAGATTTATGTCCGTGCGAACATCTCTCTCTCTCTCTCTCTCTCTCTCTCTCTCTCTCTCTCTCTCTCTCTCTCTCTCTCACCTGACAACCAAATTCATCTCACAGATCGGAAACATCAGTGCCAGTGGGTTCTTCTTCAGAGACCATCCATTTGACGTTCTGCCCCAAGTCCCGATGACCTTCTTATGTGCGGATGTCAAAAGACATGCCTTCTTTGTACCATTCGCGATCTGAAGAGACCAAAGTGAGTTCAGAGTGTACGTATTTCTCAAATTAGTTCTTGAGTGGACTATTTGCGTCTACGCTCTTCAATCATTGCAAACCTATTTCTGATATTCCCGTTGTGCTTCTGTTGGACAACTTCAGATTTGTGGGCAAAAAAATTCATAATCAGACATTTATATGTATAAATTTATTCAATACAAATATCCTTTGTCCTTGCCAACGGGCACCCAGAAAAGATTATTTGTTTGAAGTAAAGTACCCACATGTAGCATTTGAGAGGGGATACAAAATAGTTTTGTAAAATAAGCTGGCCATAATCTGAAATCTGATTCTGAACTCTGTCATGTTTTCTACAGCACTTACATGTTAATGTAGATGGAATTGGATTATGAAACCAGCCTTACCATGATAAAAGTGATGAACCTGACCTCTACAAAATATATTCCTTGCATAATCTCTTGCTTTTCCTTGATGAGTAGCCTTATGTTCAACTTGTATATTTCAGATTTTGTTTTTTCAGGTTATTTTTGTATGGACAATGTATGATACAACCTTATAATATTGTTGGTGAACATTTATAGCAGTGCCTGACAAAAGAACGCAGCCAAACCTACTAACCAGCGGGATCCGAATGATGTGTGGATTTCCAAAAGGTATTTTCTTATACTGTTAGACCATGTTTGATATTGATTTCATGAATTCCTGCTAAAACATCATTGTTTCCTGTGAAGTTCAATTCCTGTAGCACCTATTTTGTTTCCTGTGATCCACATGTTAGGCAAACAAATGGTTCGATTATGTAAAGTGTAGTCCTTGAAAACTAAATTAAATAGCTAGATAAGCACTGCCCATTAGTTTCCTCCTCCTCCCCTCTCTACCTACAGTGTACAGATTTCAACCCCCGGCGGCGGAGTCATGC
The DNA here is from genome assembly GCF_002162155.2 of Triticum dicoccoides. Lineage (NCBI taxonomy): Eukaryota > Viridiplantae > Streptophyta > Magnoliopsida > Poales > Poaceae > Triticum > Triticum dicoccoides. The sequence continues at coordinate 30,973,595 of NC_041390.1, read as the reverse complement.
ACCACATCGGCACAGCGCGCAATTTTATGTAAAAAAAACTAGCACTACTTTGATTCATGGATTAATTTTTCTATGAGCGAGCAGTAGCGTTTCCTGCTTTCAGCATGTTGTCTATTCTACATATATCTATTTAACTTGTGTGAATCCTTTGTTTCAGACCTAAAATGTTTCCTCAAAATTAATAATGTGTGCCCTGTGAATCATTGCTGCTATCCTCTGTAGAAATGCCCAATTTGAAGCGGGGTCACTAACCATATTGATCACCATCTAAACATATTGGTGTCGCATTTCAAGATTGATCTGTCATTGAATGCCATTTAGTGGACGTGTGTCAGCTTAAGAGTACAAATATATGAAGCATTTCTCCTCTTGTTATTGTACTTAGTTTTCCACCGATGACAGGAAGAAGAAGGCCATTCACAAGACCACGACCACTGATGGCAAGATCACGACCTTGAAAATGGTAGTAGTGAACACCATTCTTGGTATCGAAGAGGTCAACATTGTCAAGGATGACTTAGTTATCCAATTTCAGAATTCAAAATGTGAAATGATGACATGTTATACCATTACTTCTATAGAATTGAGGATCCACTTACACAATTCTTCTAACATTGGTGATTCTTGATTTCTCCCAGTGCAAACATCCATCACAACACATGGGTAGTCACTGGAACACCACCGATGAAAAGTAACTCTTGCTTTAGAATCTTCATGGCTTAATTGTTTCGTCGAGTAGCCTTATTTTTCTAGAGCAACATAAATATCTTTAAGATATGTCAAACTGCTTTCGCAGGCAGTGATCTGAATTTTATTTGTACATCTACTTTTAAGTTTGATGGGTATGTAAATATTATTAATGTACATGGCATAATATGATATCCACTTGAACTCCTTGTCAATATTCAATATCAAAGTTGAATATGTCCGCCTTGCCCCAAACTCCACAGGCTTAGTCACTGCAATTTAACTTTATTTATATATGCAATAAAAGTAGTTGAAAACCAAACTGGTAAATTCTAGTTGTACCATATTTGTTCTTTGAGAGCTGTACTACATTCTTTGACTTGACATAACTGCAATTTCACCTTTGGCCCTTTATTTTTGACAGAGCTGCAAGATATTCTGGCAACACTTATCAACCAACTGGTAAGTCCCTTTACATTCTCACATTAGTCCAATGGTTGCCTATGTTTCCGGCAAAATATCGCCATACTTGAATTGGAAGACAGTAAAACATTTGAACCAAACTAGTGCCTCTATACCATGCCTCAATAGGAAATTCCTTTTCGACAGGGCATGATAACATGGATAGCCTGCGAAGCTATATAGAGATGTACCTCTTCTGGTTGTTGATTATTAAAATTTTATTGTTTGACACTCATCTCCACCCAATTAACTTTCAATGACCAGGAGCTAGTCATCCATGGTGGCAACGGCATTGGTAAGATCTCACCTTGCTTTTTTACTTGGATTTATAGCCTGGGTTTGTTGGTGAAGTAATGATCGAAGGAGATATTAAATTGTTGTCTGTGATAGCAAATGGCTTGCCTACAACAGAGGACTTTAAGCATGTCACTGATTTGGAAATATTGAAGGTTCCACCTGCCCCCATGGATAAATTCCTTTATCTTTTTATTGGGTTAATCTCTACAGCAAATAATTTTAAACGTAGAATGGTGGTTCGTATAACTGGGGTATCATGCGTGGGTAGTGACCACCTTATTGAAGATCCTTCTTCCTGTTTTGATTGCATTTTCGTTCACTATGTATCTTTTTATTCTAGAATTACAGCTCCTCACTTCGTGGTCAATACTTATGTGCCTCTTTTGCTGCCTTTGATAAAAGCATAAAAATAAGGTGGTGAACGAGGAGCTCTCGAATGAAGCACAAACATATGGAGACATCGAGTTGCGTCTGTTTGTTGATTATTATAACAAGTGGTACATAAATTCATATGTATCTTTTTATGGCACAGGGAAACTCTTTGCGTGACGGAAACTAAAAAAACTAATGATGGAAACTTACTACCACTGGCGTTTTGGATGGCCATGTGTACTATTATCATTTATCATGTTGCAGATGCTTAGCAAATGCCTTCGTAGCTATCTGTTCTTAATCGTCTGATTTCTTGCTCCTTTCACTTATGTAAGAATGGCAAGTTATCCCCCATGGGCAATAGACCAGGATAAATTGTATGTCAGGATATAGCAAAAGAAGTTTACAGGAAACACAAAAGAGGGGAGCAAAAGGTACATGCTCTTCTAAAATTTGTACAAGGGCTTCCCCTTTTCTCGTTAATGATAATGAATTCTCTTCAGTTGCTTTCATATGAAATGATATTGAAGGAAGCTTATAGAAAATACAATGTTCTCCATTTGTGGTGCAGAATATTAACTGTGGATTTTGACTTGCAGATTTTCAAGCTGGAGGATGTCCTCCAAGATGAAGAATGAAAGCTTTGATGTCAAGTATGAGAACGATGCAAGGATCTTTTTCGAAGGCTATGAGGATGGGCATGTAGTTGCTTCCCCACTAGTAGGAGCCAAGGCAGACAATGTGCCTCTTAGACAAATTCTAGAAAACAAAACAAGGAATATTTGCTCTCAGACAATGAACCATAACGTTTCCTTTATTTAATTACTTACATTAGTTTATAGGAAACTTTGATGGTCATCAGTTCATAACAGATTAACTATATATATGTGAAAAAATAATGAATGTGTGTTATTATTGTTTGATTTTAGTTTAATATTGTTGGATGACATGCACCTTATACTATTATGAATTATGTAACTTGATTGACATTCTATTGGTAATGTGAAATCTAACAATGGGAGGGCTAACGGTTGTTGGTCGCTAAAACAACAAACCCCGTCAGACAGTTGGTCGGGAAAGGTTAATGCCAGGCCCAACTGAACGTTGGTTGGGAAATAATTTGCAATCTCATAGTCGGTAGGGAAAGGCCCATGGCAACCCCAACAGATTGTTGGTCGGGAAATATTACCCTGTCCAACAGTCGGTCGGGAAAGGCCCATGGTAGCCCGAACGGACTGTTGGTCGGGAAATGCCCATCACAGGCCCAACAGATCGTTGGTCGGGAAAGATATGCCATAGCCGACAAGCAGTCGGTCGGGAAAGGTATGTCGGTCGGGAAAGGGTTTTCCCGTATGGACTTTCCCCAACAGACAGTGTTGATCGGCAATACTCTTTCCCATCCGACTGTTTGTTAGGGGAACCTGTATTCCCGACCAATTTGTCTGTTGGGGATGTAGTGCTATGGTGTAGTGGGCGCACGTACTCTCGTCTCTTTCCCAACCACACCCGCGCGGGTACACTGTGGAGCTCATTTCTGTATGAAAAAGGAAGCCCGCATGGTAATTTGGCACGTGCACTGGTTGTCCACTTGGTGGAGGGAGGATAGTCTACCACGGGTGAACAAATAAATTGCGACTTGACGTGTTATGTTAAAAAAGAGGCAAACCATGTGGGGCCTACCTTAGAGGCAAGGCTCTATACACTGGAGTACTTTTGATGTGTCCCGTCAACTCGCAGAACGAGGAGAAGCTTGCTTAGTACGCCGTCTCCCCCGTTCCTAAATATAAGTCTTTGTAGATATTTCACCATGAACCACATGCGGATGTATATAGATGCATTTTAAGTGTAGATTCATTCATTTTGTTCCGTATGTAGTGGAATCTCTACAAAGACTTATCTACTAGTAATAGCTAGCCCTCACTACTAGGAATTCTCTATCCTCTCCTTGAGCCACATCATCAAAATTGATGTAGTCGTTAGATGAACTAAATCGGTCCATAATAGCCGTCTGATCTAGACGTTGAGAGGCTCCGCACTAAGCCACATGCAAGCATGCAAAAATACCATGGCACATGCATGTGAGTGGGTTTAAAATCACATCAACATGTCTACATGCAAGCATGCACCGGTAGCATGCATGTAAGTGAGCTTTTAAGTCCCATTAACATGTCAAAAATATATATAATCCCATTATGCGGTAGGAGTTGGCTGATCTTTTTTCCTTACGTGGGATGATCTAAATGATGATGGGAGTTTATTTAGTTTGGCTACGACATTTGTCATGCGGTTATAGAGTTTTTTTAGTTCTATGAAATCGATAAGTTTGTGCAGAGAGATATACCGCTGTTCCGTGGCAACGCGCGGGGACTCATCTAGTAATATTTAGGAACGGAGGGAGTACTATGTAAAGAGTTAGGTGTCGCACGCTGATAGTGTGAGGTGGGCCATGTAATCTAGTAGTAGTACCTCCTTTCGCCGAAAGCGTGGGACATCCAGCAGTCCTACCACCTCAGTAATAAAGACCAATGAGCCGTCAAATCACATAGACCCAGCAGTAACCATCACTCTTGCGCCAGTGAGAGGTCGCGTCCGCTCTGCCCGGGCATGAATGCGGCACCGATTCTTTGGAGCGGCGCTGACCGTTTCGGGCGGGAAGCGCGCGGGCGATGGAGGGGCTTTGGGTGGGCCAGGCTGGTCAGGAGCGGGCGTGGCAGCTGTCCGCATGTCCCTACCGGACACGCCCAGAAACGAGAGGATGCACCGACTCTCGCAACTAAAATCGTACACTACACAACATCTCTCTGTAGGAGTAGGTCGATCTGTCGCTCTCTCTAACACACACATGATGTTAAACACACACACACACGCACCTTGGTCCCTTTGCACCTTCTAACTTGAGGTCTCGGGTTCGATAACTATACTTGAGCATAATTTGTGCCAGGAGGATTCTTTGACTGGTCAAAATGTTTTCTAGGGTTTGCACGCTTCACACTCTCTCTCCACTATATATATACACGCTGGAGCCTCAGCGCTTGTAGTTGCTCTCTTCACACTCTCTCGCCCTCTCCCTCCGCTCCGAATTACTTGTCGCGGGTATGGATGTATCTAGATGTATTTTAGTTCTAGATACATCCATTTCTTCGACGAGTAATTTGGAACGGAGGGAGTAGTTGCTCTCTTCACACTCTCTCGCCCTCTCCAGATCTAAACAAGACTTTGTTGGCCTCTCTCTCCCCTCACTGCTGCTCAAAGAGCCGGCAGGATCCGTCCGCCGGGAAGGGAAGGAGGCTTAACGCTGTTGCCGTTGGCGAGAGACTACCGGTGTAGCTGCTCACTTTCAACCCAGTGGCGGCGCAGGAGGGCCTCCAACCCCTTCTTCTTCGCCATCGTCCCGTCGCCCACCGAACCACGCCCCAAGAACCTTAAGGTATAATTTACTTACTCCACATGCATTGCTCTAGCTGCATGTATACCATGAATCTAGGACGTGGTTCAAAGAGGAAAGGAGTGGGGGAAAGTAGTGGGAAAAGTTGTATATAGCATGAATCTAGGACGTGGTTCAAGGAGGAAATGAAGGGGGAAAGTTGTATAGCATGAATCTAGGACGTGGTTCAAAGAGGAAAGGAATGGGGGGAAGTAGTGGGGAAAGTTGTATCGCATAAATCTAGGACGTGGTTCAAAGAGGAAAGGAAGGGGCGAAAGTACTAGTTCAAAAAGGAAAGGAAGGGACAAGGCTGTAGAGTTTGAGCAAGACTAGATTTGCTGCACTCACATAGGGAAAGGTGTCTAAAGATAACAAAACTGGGACCAACACAAATATGCTCCTTGGTTGTTTGTTCTTTGTTGCAACAGACTGTGCATGACCACAGTACATCGGTAGATGCACATGCTGCTGGTGCGTCCACTGTCCTGTGCAACTCATTAGCTGTTGTTAATCTAAGGCCATGTTTGGTTAAAAACTACCTAGTCCCTACCTGCTTGGTTCCAGGGACTAAACATGGACTAGAGGTTATTAAATGACATGCTAAAAGACCATGTTACCCCTAGTAATGAACTAATACAGACAAGGTGCGATGCGTGGCAGGGGCAACTGTTGGAAAAAGTCCCAAAAAGACTCCCTTGGGGTCTTCTTTCTTTAGTCCCAAATGCCCACGTTTAGTCCCTAAAAGTCCCTCATGTTTGGTTTAGATGGGACTGACACGGGGTTTTTTTAGTCCCTACACCAAAATGTCCCTGTAAACAAACACCCTCTAATAATGCCGCTGGAAAATTGATGCAATGCCAAAGTTAAAAGCAAATTACATGTTTAACGAATTTTATTGTTAATATAATCTCTACGTTAATATTAATCAATGCCACCGTTTGAGAAATGCTACTGTCTTGCTTTCTTTCCCATTTAGATAAGGTAGATGCTTCTTTTTGTTGGCTTCTGTGTCATCCACCGTTATTGACTACTAATTGTTTCCTTTGCACCTCTGTGTAAATAGGGTTATCTACTTCACCTCGTTGCCATTGTGACCTTTTGTTGCACTGCACAAAACACTTCTGTTTTAAGAGTGTTTTGTGCAGTTCAACCAAAATGTCACACTGACAACGTTACTTGATTGCTTGATCTTAGTTGAACTGCACAAAGAGGAGATCTTACTTCCTATCCGTTAAGGCGAATTTGGTTCAGATCTTCTTCTTGTGAGTTGTTTGAATTCCGCATCATGAGAGGTCAGTACTAGCCTTCTTTCACATGATTCTGCAGTGTGCTTTCATATGTTGTGCTACTTGTACGATAATGTTGCTTGATTTTAGTGAACTGCACAAATGGAGACAAGACTTCCAATCTATATGTGCACCGTAATATCCCATTGAGGTAAGATAAGGATATTGCACAACTGCTGGCCTGTATTTTGTCACTTTCATCAGAAAATTAAGTTTAGTACTATACTTGTGCTCCCTAATTGACATGCCAAATCTTACATTGAAGGCGAAGCTTGTCTATTATTGAACCAAGTGGTGAAGGGGAAGAACAAGCGGAAGAAAAACAAAAATCAACTCCCGGTGCTGTAATGAAGCACTGGAACTGTGATGACACAAGTAATGATATAGTTTTGCATCTTAATTTATTGCTATCGCTGGAACGGGCAATTGTTTTGCCACTGATTTGATGCCACTCTTAATGTAATATGTAATTATCTCAACTTGTGCAAACAGGGATCTTCTTTGAAGATACCATATATTTTAGTGGAACTGCACAAGAAGATGTTGGAAACATTAAACTAATCGAGGAGTATATAGTAAGCATGGCCACCACCGTAGATAGCAATAGATGGTTCCGGAGAAGTGCTTCATCTGTATGCTCTACACAATAAGCCTCCTGACAAAGGTTGGTACTCACCCACTGATTTCATCCATATGATTGAGCTTTGTCATCTCTATTGGTGTTGTGCTACTGTTTAGATACTGTCATGAAAAAGTGGTATTGTCCTTGAGAAGTGCTTCATCTGTGTTGTTTTAAATATTTCCTTTCCTTTTTTTCGAGCAAACAGGGATGCTAGCATTTAGTAGTCCTCTTGCCTTTGCACAACAGGATCATCTTCCTCTGAAGAAGAATATGGAGTACGTGAAGTGACTAGTTCCGATTATGCCAGGATGAAGAAGCCATGTCTATCTTCTCATCAGAAGGAGCAGTTGAAGGATGGTTACATTACTCCCCACAAGACCAAACTAACTTCAGCTCAGAAGGACTGGAAAATCTCCATCTTTTTGCTGTGATGCGCGAGTACAATGTTGTTCTGATTCTTTCTGGTGAGTTTCGTTTTTCTAAAAGTGTGCTCTACATGGACCATGTATGTGCGTGTTGAAACTGTCAATTCATAGTATAGTTTGCTTTATACTAAGCACGTTTTTGTATTTGTGCAAACAGGGGTGCTCGGCTTGGTTTCAATGGGAACTGCACAAAATGTTCATGAATACATCGAATCATTCATTTCCACCACAAGAAAGGAGGTGCCGATAAGTTCAAGGCATTGCAACATATAAGGGCGAAATCATACAAGCTACGCGCGAATTTGGTTGATTTTGGTGGAACTGCACAACAAGAACAACTGGTTTATTTAGCACGAGGTGCCATGTCAATGTCCGAACTGATGGCAAACCCTGCTCATTCCACAATCGTAGGCATTTGATATTTTGGAATGGGACAACCTTGTCAAATTTTTCTCATTGATTTTAGCAAGACATGTGTTTGATATTTTCGAATGGGACGCCCTTTGCTGTCAGCAGCGTCGATCAATTTTTTTTCTTTATTCTTTAGTTGTGAAGTAAATATTGCCTCTGACATGTGAGTCGCTGAGATGCATAATCATCGATTGTTTTGAATATTCTCTATGAATTGTCAGGCCTGTGTGTTTGATTGCAATGTACAGAAACGCTAAAAAGGTGCTCAAACTCTTTTTATTCCTTCTGTTCCTTTTTACTTCGCACATTGTGAAAGTGCATACTTTTTTGTATAAGATTGGTCAAAGTAGAGATACTTTGACTGCAGACAAAACTTATATGCAGACTAGAAAGGACCGGAGGGAGTACATGTGAAACTGCTGCAAACGAGGTGATCACCCTGGGAATAATGCTAGTACGTATTGTTTTGCATGTTCATCCAATGCTAGTGATACAGGAATTCGAACTAATCGAAATAAATTCATTCATATACGGTCGGATTTCATATAAACATGCCGGATTTCATTACATTTCAATATTTCATACATTCTTCAACTAAAAAGGGGTGCGCTGGAGGTATAATTAATTAACCAAAGCTACCCACCTGTGTCCCGCTGAGCCGAACAGAAGGTTCAGTGACTTAACTGCAGGTGCAGTTGCGTAACTGACATGTGGCCTGTTGGGCCCACGTGTCAGTCAGCCAACTGCACCAGCAGTTAAGTAGAAGCAGCGTTCTTCTCCAGCGCAGCTCTCCGACTCCACGTCGCCGCAAAGAAGCTAACCGGCCATCAATGGTCAACCTGCCTAGCTTGGCTTCAACCGAAGGGTAGTAGCAGTGGCCTTACTTGGACCCGAGCGGAGGCGACCTACCGTGTTCTACTCTTCCTCATTTTCTGTGTGGTGCGGCCTCATTGGCAGCGGGGCGGGGCCTCGGCGGAGCCGGCGGTGTCCTCTGCCTCGTTGTTGGCGCCACGGAGCCTTGGCGGAGCAGGGCCTCATCGACGCCAGCGGAGCGGGGACTCGTCGGAGCCGGCATTGTCCTCTGCCTCGTCCTCGGTCTCGCCAAACAGCGCCTCGCCCGCTTCATCGCCCTCTTTGCTAGCCTCTTTGTAGGCGGCCGCAGCCTCCGCCACCTGCATGCGGTACCGCCAGCGCTCAAGGCGGCCCTTGCGGGCGGAGCGGTACGAGTCGAGCAACGCCTCCTGCTCCGCCCGCTCCGAGGTGATCTGCTCCTCCGCCTGCAGGTGCTCCTCAAGGAGATGGTGGTTGTAGGCGGCGTCGGCATGCGCCTCCCGGAACTTCTCCTCATGCATCTGCCTCACCCTGTCTATATATTGGGCACGGGCCTCGCCGATGGTCATGGTGCAATGCACCGGCGAGGATGGCGCGGAGGACGTGGTTGGCGCTGGATCGTCGACTACCATGTTCTCTATTGGGACGTCGTCATCCTCCGACTGCCTGCCGGCCAGCCGGTCGGCAGCAATGGCTGCCATCTCTTTGTGGTCCGTTGTCCGCCCGTCCCAAAGAGCGTTGGAGCGCGAGGAAGCCATGGTGGGCAATAGTGGTGTGGACAGGAGAAAGGGAATGGATGCGGATGACTGCGGATATGGCCGGCGCAACAGTTTATATAGCAATGGTGGGCGGGGAGAGGGACGGACGTGTGGCGTTGGAGTAGCCGCCTCGGCAACCGTGTATCATTAATGTGGGCAGCAGATGGACAGACGGACGGCACTTGTGTCGTTTGAAGGCGGAGCAATCGCCTGCACCGGGAAGCGGGGAGGGCGGCGCTGACTGTTTCGGGAGGAAAGCGTGCACGGGCGAGGAGATGACTTTACTTGGAGAGGATGACAATGGGGACCCACCAGGTCCATAGCCTCACGTAAGCAAGTGCCTCCTTATTATATATATATAACTATAATTTATTTTGCTTCCTCCTTGTTTTCTGACATCACGGTCCCACACCATTGTCAACCGATGTAGTACTCCCTCCTTTCCGGTTTATAGGACTTATCTCAAAATTTTAGTTTTTCTATTTTATAAGGCTCAATTTGGTTGTTCCCCATCACATGTTCAGACTTCAAGGTGCATTAAATCATTGCATGCAAGTATTGAGAGAAAACTGACCAATGCAAGCACTTTATGCATGCATGCATTGTAATTAATGCATTCGTAAACATAATTTTTTTTAGGAAAACAAGAGCATTAATTGGGTACTTTTGCAAACTATAAAAAATATTCCACCACTCATCATCTACCTTGGTTGGTGAGATTTTTGAATTGAGCCTTATAAACCGGAAAGGAGGGAGTTTTCAATAAATGAGAGAATTGCACAAGAAGCGGCCGACAGCTGGGACCAAGCAGGTCGAGCAGTATTTGTGTTTTTGAGGTGTGAGCACTGCAGAGTTTTTCGATGTTTAGCCCAGATATTATTTTTTTCTCCTCTGAACAACAACGAAAACATCACTGCAGGTATTAACTGGGCGGGCTGTGGCCCGTCTAGCCCAGGCCAGATATCCAGCCCAGATATTAATTTTTTTCAAGCTGGAAATGGCTAGCCCAGCTATACTTTTTTTAGGAATACCCAGGCAAGGTCAAGTTGTTATTCTCTGCCCCGCTGGGCTGCAAATCTTTCCTAGGAGGGATGCATTAGGCTTAACAAGAAAATGGGCTTTAAGAAATAATAAATGGGATGTAATTATAAAAAGTGGGCAGTAACTATAAAAAATGCACCAACCACGTGATTACTTTATAAAATATTATTTTTGGATATTGAAAATTTTAATTTCATTAATTGTTGTGAGCGCAATGTTTCGTTGGATTTTTACGTAATATAAATTCATATTGAAATTGTATTTAATCTGACTAGAAATTTCGGGATAAAAATATTTCGGATCCCATTAAAATGTGGGGAATTTTATTGAATTCAGTTTTGAACGGTTGGTTGAAATGGACTGTACTGTTAACAAACTGTAAATGGGCTGTAGTAAATTCCATTAGAATTCAAAAATGGGCTACACATTCTTACAAATCTCAAATGGGCTATAAGTTCTCTGCCACACACTTCTGGCCTTACTAAGTTGACGCGTCCCCTAAAAAAATAGAGTTGACGCGTATGCAAGGCTTTGCCAACTTATAGTCAACACACGGTTCTAGTAGCAGTGGTCGTTGGATGTCCATCCAATGGATGTCGTGCTTCTTCTTCAATCTCGGATATTCTAGCTTCACCCGCCCAAAAAATGATTCCTCCCCCTGACATCTGGGACGCACTGTTTCAGAAGCTGACCTATGGGCCTACTAAGTTGATGTACCAAGGGCTTTGTCAACTTACTCAATATAAACGATTCTAGCTGCAGTGACCGTACAATGTCCATCCAACGGCCGTCGTGCTTCTTCAACCTTTGGTCTTCTTGCTCCAGCCGCCCAAAGCAGCGCCGGTCATGCCGTCTACTCCTGCCTCCCGTGGCCGGCTGTGCTGCCGCGGAGGCCTCACCGCCCCTTACTACTCCCACCACTGGCCAGGCCATCCCTCCACTCACCCACACCCCCTGTTATTCTGCGGCGACGACAGCGCAACCGAAACAGTGAACCCTCGTACTCCTCTCCGCGTGTGCATCCACTGCCACGTCTTCCCCGGCTCCACGTTGTCCCCTTCCTAGACCTCGCCGTCGTCCACCGCCCTGGTGCTCTCGGTGCGGCATGATCAACATGGTCAAGGAACGACTTTCATCGGACATGGACTGTACGTGGAGAGGCTGACAGCTGGGTCCACGACAGCCGCAAGGAAGTGCCTCCTTATTACGCGCAAAATAATTATTCCTCCACCTGACAGCGGGGACCCATCGGACGGGCCACCGTATTTCGCAAAAAAATGATTCGCCCCCTGACTGCTGGGACCCATGAGCTACATCTTCGCACGCAAGGAAGTGCGTCCAGAAAAAATGATTCACCCCCTGACTGCTGGGACCCACCAGCTACATCTTCGCACGCAAGGAAGTGCGTCCAAAAAAAATTGATTCACCCCCCGACTGCTGGGACCCACCAGCTACACCTTCGCATGCAAGGAAGTGCGTCCGGGCAAAAAAACGATTCGTTCCCCTGACTGTTGGGACCCAGCAGCTACACCTTCGCACGCAAGGAAGTGCATCCGGGCAAAAACAAAAAACAAAACGATTCGCCCCCCTGACTGCTGGGACCCACTAGCTACATCTTCGCAGGCAAGGAAGTGCCTGACAGTCGGGACCCACCTGGTCGAAGCGTATGTAGCGTTGTCATTCTGGTCGCGAACATGTACGTACATACTGGTCGATGTAGAGGCGCGCACGTGTCATAGTAGAGGCGTGCACGTGTCGTAGTAAAGGCGCGCACGTACCATGTACACGTACGTACAGCGGCTAGGGTGCAAGAAAGAAAATACGGCCACGTATATGTACATACGGGCAGGGTCTCGAACGCCTACTCGCGCATACGTACGGCCAGGGCTCGTGTACATGGCTGGGTCAGAACGGAGAAACAGCGTTGTCGTCGTGTTCATGGGGAGGCAACGGAATGCGTCGTGTTCATGGGGAGGCAACGGAAAGCGTCGTGTTCATGGGGAGGCAACGGAATGCATCGTGTTCATTGGGAGGCAACGGAATGTGTCGTGTTCATCGGGAGGCAACGGAACGCGTGGGAGCCAACCGGCTGGGTCGGAACGGAATGCGTGGTCATGTTCATCGGGAGGGCTTGGACGGAACAGGCGATGGAAACAAGGCCTGGCGTACCGTAGAACGGAGGAAACAGACCTCCTACGGTCGAAACGGGGGTCCTACTGATCGGGAAGGGTGTGGCGTACCGCAAAACGGAGGAAACGGACCTCCTACGGTCGAAACGGGGGTCCTGTTGATCGGGAGGGGTGTGGCGTACCGCAAAACGGACGAAACGGACCTCCTACGGTCGAAATGGGGGTCCTGTTCATCGGGAGGGGTGTGGCGTATCGCAAAACGGGACTCCACGGGATACTGTTCATCTCCACCGTCGACCTCCTCCAGCCTCCACGGGCTACCGATGACCTCCTCCAGCCTCCACGGGCTCCTGTTCATCCAGCCTCCACCACGCGCTACTCCACCGGCTACTGTTCAACCACCCCTCCACGGGCACCCCTCAACCGTCTACTGTTCATCCAGCCTTCCACACCACGGGGTCCTGTTCAACCACCCCCCCACGGGCACCCCTCCACCGTCTACTGTTCATCCAGCCCTCCACCACACCACGGGGTCCTGTTCATCCAGAGGCAACGCCACCGCTCACTGTTCATCCAACCCCCCCTCCCCGGCAACGCTCACTGTTCATCCAATCGATTGGCTTCAGTTAGCACCAGTAGCGGAGGAATCGCTCGATCGGGTTCAGTTAACAGCCGTCGATCGATCGCCCGGGTTCAGTAACGCGTAGCCTGCAGTGCAATCGCTCGGGTTCAGTTAGAGTCCAACGCCTCGCTTCGGTTCAGTTAGAGCCAACGCCTCGCACACACGCGCGCACGTGTACGAGAGAAAGGCGCATCGCTCGGCCCCGACCTCCCACCATAACCGGGAACTCTCCGAAATTTTCCTCGCCCTCACTTCTATCATGGTTTTTTCTGTCATGGACGGCCCAAAGAATGTCATGCAGCTGCGTCTCCGGCCCGCCCTGGACGAAAAGCCCATTTTCTGTCATGATTTTTTGTCATAGAAGTAGGAGGCCACCACATCTATGATGATACCGGGTTTTGTCACAATTATCGTTATAGAAGTGTCATATGTATGATAGAAAAAAATCGTTCGGCCCAAAATGTCATGGTGTCTTTTTTTTGTAGTGCCCCTCCGGTGTCTATATAAACTGGAGGGTTTTAGTCCGTAGGACAACATACAATCATACCATAGGCTAGCTTCTAGGGTTTAGCCTCTCTGATCTCGTGGTAGATCTACTCTTGTAATACTCATATCATCAAGAACAATCGAGCAGGACGTAGGGTTTTACCTCTATCAAGAGGGCCCAAACCTGGGTAAAACATCGTGTCCCCTGCCTCCTGTTACCATCCGCCTTAGTCGCACAGTTCGGGACCCCCTACCCGAGATCCACCAGTTTTGACACCGACAGCCATCGTCGTCGCCAACGATCCTCTCATCGGGAGGGGGTCAATCTCCATCAACATCTTCACCAGCACCATCTCATCTCAAACCCTAGTTCATCTCTTGTATCCAGTTCTTGTCTCTAAGTCCGAGATTGGTACATGTGGGTTGCTAGTAGTGTTAATTACTCCTTGTAGTTGATGCTAGTTGGTTTATTTGGTGGAAGATCATATGTTCAGATCCTTTATGCATATTAATACCCCTCTGATTATGAACATGAATATGCTTTGTGAGTAGTTACGTTTGTTCCTGAGGACATGGGAGAAGTCTTGCTATTAGTAGTCATGTGAATTTGGTATTCGTTCGATATTTTGATGAGATGTATGTTGTCTCTCCTCTAGTGGTGTTATGTGAACATCGACTACATGAAACTTCACCATTATTTGGGCCTAGAGGAAGGCATTGGGAAGTAATAAGTAGATGATGTGTTGCTAGAGTGACAGAAGCTAAACCCTAGTTTATGCGTTGCTTTGTAAGGGGCTGATTTGGATCCACATGTTTCATGTTATGGTTAGGTTTACCTTAATACTTTTGTTGTAGTTGCGGATGCTTGCAATAGAGGTTAATCATAAGTGGGATGCTTGTCCAAGTAAGGACAGCACCCAAGAACCGGTCCACCCACATACCAAATTATCAAAGTACCGAGCACGAATCATATGAACGTGATGAAAACTAGCTTGACGATATTCCCATGTGTCCTCGGCAGCGCTTTTCTCTATATAAGAGTTTGTCTAGGCTTGTCCTTTGCCACAAAAAGGATTGGGCCACCTTGCTGCACTTTATTTACTTTTGTTACTTGTTACTCGTTACAAATTATCCTATCACAAAACTATCTGTTACCTATTATTTCAGTGATTGCAAAGAATACCTTGCTGAAAACCGCTTATCATTTCCTTTTGCTCCTCGTTAGGTTCGACACTCTTACTTATCTAAAGGACTACGATAGATCCCCTATACTTGTGGGTCATCAGAGAGCTAGATGGTAGTTCCTTACCTCCCCTCGTAGTTGAGGGATAAATCTTGGTTTTTGGATCTCTCAAGTTCTTCATAATGATAAGCAGATATAAATCCTAAGTGACTCAAAGAATAGAGCTATGCTCCCCGACAACGGCGCCAGAAAATAGTCTTGATAACCCACAAGTATAGGGGATCGCAACAGTTTTCGAGGGTAGAGTATTCAACCCAAATTTATTGATACGACACAAGGGGAGCCCAAGAATATTCTCAAGTATTAGCAGCTGAGTTTTCAATTCAATCACACTTGGAAACTTAATATCTGCAGCAAAGTATTTAGTAGCAAAGTAATATGATAGTACTCGTAACGATAGCAAAAGGTAATGGTAGCAAAAGTAGTGTTTTTGGTATTTTGTGGTGATGATAGCAATAGCAACGGAAAAGTAAATAAGCAGAGAACAATATATGGAAAGCTCGTAGGCAATGGATCGGTGATAGAGAATTTTGACGGATGCGGTTCATCATGTAACAGTCATAACCTAGGGTGACACAGAATTAGATCCAATTCATCAATGTAATGTAGGCATATATTCTGAATATAGTCATACATGCTTATGGAAAAGAACTTGCATGGCATCTTTTGTCCTACCCTCCTGTGGCAGCGGGGTCCTAGCGGAAACTAAGGGATATTAAGGCCTCCTTTTAATAGAGTATCGGACCAAAGCATTAACACATAGTGAATATATGAACTCCTCAAACTATGGTCATCACCGGGAGTGGTCCCGATTATTGTCACTTCGGGGTTGCCGGATCATAACACATAGTAGGTGACTATAGAGTTGCAAGATAGGATCAAGAACTCTCATATATTGATGAAAATATAATAGGTTCGGATCTGAAATCATGGCACTCGGGCCCTAGTGAAAAGCATTAAGCATAGCAAAGTCATAGCAACATTAATCTCAGAACATAGTGGATACTAGCGATCAAACCCTAACAAAACTAACTCGATTACATGATAAATCTCATCCAACCCATCACCGTCCAGCAAGCCTACGATGGAATTACTCACGCACGGTGGTGAGCATCATGAAATTGGTGATGGAGGAAGGTTGATGATGACGATGGCGACGGATTCCCCTCTCCGGAGTCCCGAACGGACTCCAGATCAGCCCTCCCGAGAGGTTTTAGGGCTTGGCGGCGGCTCCGTATCGTAAAACGTGATGAATCCTTCTCCTTTATTTTTTTCTCCCCAAAAGCAAATATATCACTACTGGAATCTGGCACTTTGCCATCTGCCATGGCAGATGGCAAAGGCATGGTCGGCGGATGGCAAAGGCTTTGCCATCAGCCAGCAGATGGCAAACAGTTTGTCTGAAACCCTACCGGCAAAGGCTTCTTTGCCATCTGCTGGCTGATGGCAAAGAGCCTGTGGCTTTGCCATCAGCTGGCAGATGGCAAAGCCTCTTAACGGGGTTAGCCCCGTTAGAAGGCTAATGGCATACTTTGCCGTCAGCCAGCAGACGGCAAAGGCTGCAGGCTCTTTGCCGTCTGCCAGCTGATGGCAAAGTATGCAGGCTCTTTGCCGTGAGCCAGCAGATGGCAAAGGCTGCATGCTTTGCCGTCTGCCAGCACATGGCAAAGAGCTTTGCCATCTGCTGGCAGATGGCAAAGAGCCCAAATAGGCCAGACCAAATTTTACGTGTAGATGACACGTGGCCTCTTTGCCATCAAAGTATGCAGGCTCTTTGCCGTGAGCCAGCAGATGGCAAAGGCTGCATGCTTTGCCGTCTGCCAGCACATGGCAAAGAGCTTTGCCATCTGCTGGCAGATGGTAAAGATCCCAAATAGGCCAGACCAAATTTTACGTGTAGATGACACGTGGCCTCTTTGCCATCTGCCATGTAAATTATTTTGTGCTTATAGTGTGCGCTGGCTTCACTCACTACTTTATTCAAAACTTGTAATCAAGCAAATACGTAAGACAATTCAAACTTCGGATCACAAGGCACAAAAAATCCCACTTGCACTAGTGTCATGCATATCTTTTTTTTTGCGAATATATCTGATTTGGTTGGGTTCTGAAAAAGATAGCCTTCTTAGACTGTAGTCATTACTCCAACAGGTAAACTTGTACATGAAAACAAGTTCTTGTAGTTAGGGGTTTAAGCAAATCTTTAGCAGTTTCTACAAGAACGCTTTCACTACACATTCCATGCATATCACGTGGTCATTTCCATGCGTAGAAAATAACATATACTAGTATAGACAGATTTATGGACCGATTTAATACAAGAGGCCAAGTTACTGCATTGGATCGCACACGTCATTCAGGAGAGCCACACCATCTTTGATGCCGTATAGGAAACCGATGGAGCATGGCCCCAAGAGATTGGAATGACTTGCAAAGGAGGTTATGGCCCTGTTTATTTGGGCTTTTACTTCTGCTTTTGCAGCTTTTCTATTTTGGTAAAAAAGACACAAAAGCTCCTAAATATGGGCTTTTTTGCTTCAGATTGTGGCTTATAAATCAATATTGTTATATGATGGTATAAGCCAAAAGCCGAAGCAAAAGGCACCCATTTAGAAGCTTTTTTTACTTTTTTACCAAAGCGAAAAGCTGCAAAAGTAGAAGCAAAAGCCCAAACAAACGGGGCCTATGTCCCGGCTTGGGTGACATCCATGTAACTTGAATTTTAACCATTGCTTTCATGCTCGGTATCACACTGTTTAGATAGGCCCTCATTGATTTCAATGATGCAACAAACAGTTCTAGTAAATATGTAATGTAGGTTTACATATTTATGATACGGTGGTTGGGGAGCTAATGCAAGTAAGGAATCCACTTTGTAGCTAATTAGACAGTGAGCTAGCTGCTCAATGACTACATATTAATCACGTCACCGGCTACCTCCACCCATAATATATCCATCTCTAGATGCTTTAGAAATGGATTTAGTTGAGAATGATACAATAGTCGATCTACTCAAAAGAACGTAAAATAGAGCAACACTAATCTTGGCCAGCTAAATTAAAACAAGAAAAACACATTAAGGGTGCAAGGGAGATAACATTTAAGAGAGAGGGGAAGAGATCCTTCTCGGGATTCAGTTAGACTTGAGAGAGGGGAGACGGTTGCTCACAGGAGGATGGCGCGGTGGCGGGAAGGGGGCGGCGCCGCGGCCTGGCTCGGTGAAGGGGCGGGCGCAGGGGCGGACTCCGGTGGCGGGGAGGGCCATGGGGCACGCCGCGGTGGCCGTGAGGGCCGCGGGGAGAGGGCGGCGCCACGGCCTGGAATAGTGGAGGGGC
>NC_041390.1:30941214-30954861 GCF_002162155.2 Triticum dicoccoides | reverse complement strand
GTGAGGTGGGAAGAGAGAGAGAGGGTGGGCCGGGCTGGGAGAGAGAGGGGTGGGGCCGGGCTGGGAGAGAGGGGAGGAGATTTTTTTTTGAGAGTTGGGACAGGATATAGTCCCACCTCTTTGCCATTAGCCAGCGAATGGCAAAAGCCCACTTCTTTGCCATCAGCCAGCGGATGGCAAAGCCCCACCTCTTTGCCATCAGCCAGCTGATGGCAAAGAATCTTTGCCGTCAGCTGGCAGATGGCAAAGAGGTGGGGCTAGTGGGCCGTTACAGCGCCGTTATCCACTGGGCCCACCCACTTCTTTGCCATCTGCCAGCGGACGGCAAAGATTCTTTACCATCCGCTGGCAGATGGCAAAGAACTGGCTGATGGCAACCAGGTTCTTTGCCATCTGTCAGTTCTTTGCCATCTGTTTTTTGTAAGCGGATGGCAAAGACGTTCTTTGCCATCCGCTGGCAGACGGCAAAGAGATGACTGATGGCAAATTCCCTGTTTTTAGTAGTGTATAGAGTTGGAGTTGAGGTCGGAGGAGCTCTAGGGGGCCCATGAGGTAGGGGGCGTGCCCAGGGGGCACGCCCCCCCCACCCTCGTGGCTAGGGTGTGGGCCCCCTGGTCTTCATCTTTTGCAAGGATTTTTTATTATTTCCAAAAATATGTTCCGTTAAGTTTCAGGTCATTCCGAGAACTTTTGTTTCTGCACATAAATAACACCATGGCGATTCTGCTGAAAACAGCGTTAGTCCGGGTTAGTTCCATTCAAATCATGCAAGTTAGAGTCCAAAACAAGGGCAAAAGTGTTTGGAAAAGTAGATACGACGGAGACGTATCAGTCACCGGTACCCGTCAAATTGCTCGGGGCGATCTCCACAACCTAATTGGAGACCCCGACGCTTGCCCGAAGCTTTGCACCACAATGATTGAGCTTCGAACACCACCAACCGTCTAGGGCGCCCAAGCACCCAAGAGGAACAAGCTCAAGGGTACCAAGCACCCGAGAGTAATAAGCTTCTCAACTTGTAACTTCCACGTATCACCATGGAGAACTCAAACCAATGCACCAAATGCAATGGCAAGGACACACAGAGTGCCCAAGTCCTTCTCTCCCAAATCCTGCCAAAGCAACTAATGCTACGAAGGAAAAAGAGAGGAAGAACAAGAAGGAGAACACCAAGAACTCCAAGATCTAGATCCAAGGGGTTCCCCTCACAAAGAGGAGAAAGTGATTGGTGGAAATGTGGATCTAGATCTCCTCTCTCCTTTCCCTCAAAAACTAGCAAGAATCCATGGAGGGACTGAGAGTTAGCAAGCTCGAAGAAGGTCAACAATGGGGGAAGAACACGAGCTCAAGAGATGAGGTTCATTGGGGAAGAAGACCCCCTTTTCTAGAAGGGGGAAAATCCAACCGTTAAGTGCTCAATCCGCACACGAGCGGTACTACCGCTCGGGCGGAAGAAGCAGGGAAAAGGAGCAACAAAAAATGAACCTTGGGGCGGTACTACCGCTCGGTACTACCGCTCACCCCAGCGGTACTACCGCTGGAGGAGCAGAACACAGGACCAAAAGAGGCAGGGCAGAGCAGAGTACGACGGCAGTAATGCAGTAGCGGTACTACCGCCCGACCGGAGCGGTACTACTGCTTATAGGCGGTAGGCGGAACTACCGTGCCTTACTGCCGTGCAACTACTGCTAAACCCGACATGAAAAGTGCATGATCCGAAATCGAGGCGGTAGTAGAGCAGTACTGGAGCAGTACTACCTCTTGACGCTACAAGCGTTACTACCGCTACCGACCGCAGTACTACTGCAGGGAGAAAACCAGAACTACCATAACTTCTTCATAAGAGCTTTGAATTGAGCAAACTCAAGCTTGTTGGATACAAGACGACGAGTAGCATCAAAACAGAGGAGTGAAACCTCCAACCGAGAAGAACCGGCAAAACCTCCAACATCGAAAACATCATAGAAGATGCATGTGAACTCCGTTTTCGATGAACTCGAGCTTGTCATCAAGATGACCAA
Source organism: Triticum dicoccoides (assembly GCF_002162155.2). Lineage (NCBI taxonomy): Eukaryota > Viridiplantae > Streptophyta > Magnoliopsida > Poales > Poaceae > Triticum > Triticum dicoccoides. The sequence goes on along the minus strand of NC_041390.1, from coordinate 30,952,840 downwards.
AAGCTCCAAAACTCACAAAGAGAACCAAAGAAGAACCAAGAAAGATGATGCAAGGATGCAATGGTTTGAGCTCTCTACGAACGATACGATCAAGCTACTCATCGAGAGCCCCCCTTGATAGTACGACAATCAATCCTATAACCTGGTCTCCCAACTACCACTATGAGACCGGTAAAATAGAAAACCTATCAAGGGCAAACCTTTGTCTTGCACATAGTCCACTTGAGCTAGATGATGATGATCTTGACTTCCTCAAGTTGGACCACCTTTCTTGATTGCGTTGGCTCGATGAAGACTAGTTGATTGCTCCCCATACTCCATTATGGGTGAGCCACTCTTCCGCACATCTTCATGAATCCATTGTTACCACAATGGATGGCAAGCTTCAAGCATTTGATCTCTTCATGATGCTCCACTTGAACTTGCACACCGCAACCTAACCCCACAAAGAACTCTCATGAAGAACATGGGTTAGTACACAAAGCGTAATTGACAATGCTTACCATACCATGGGATCACTTGATCCCTCTCGGTACATCTTCTACGCTTTGTGGGTTGATCAACTTGATTCACTCTTTGACATGGTCTTGATCAACCTCTCACAAGACCAATCTTTAGGTAATTCCTTGAATAGCACCTTGGTCGACACAAACTCTCCTTGAAATCAACACATGTACTCCAAGAAAAGCCTATGGACAAAACCTTTAAATAACTCAAGGCAGCCATCAGTCCATAGAGATTGTCATCAATTACCAAAACCAAACATGGGGCACCGCATGTTCTTTCACTTGGCATGGTGATGCTAGTGTGTGGAAAAAAATTGGGTCCCTTTTATTGTTGTGGAAAAAAAGTGCATCTAGACTTATCGTCTCGGCCTACTAGAACCACCACATGTGAGCATGTGGTCATAGTAATGGTAGGCCTCGACGCGGAAATTGAAGGAATACGGACACCGAACGCACGTTGCATCAAGTTCCGCTAGTGTTTTAGGGTTTTTTTCACAAGGAAAACCTTAGAAAATGCATAAAATGTCATAACTCAATGAAATTTATCATGGATTCTTGGTATGGTGATGCTAGTGTGTGGAAAAATTTGGGTCCATTTTATTGATGTGAAAAAATGCATCCAGACTTGCCCTGCCTGCCTACCCAAACCACCACCATTGAACATGGTGTGCTTCTTGCCATGCATGAAATGACACCAAAACTTGCCAGCATGTGGGCATGCTCATGGCAGGCCTCCATGGAAAATTTGAAGGAATTCAGATACCGAACGCACGTTGTGTCACGTTCGGCTAGTGTTTTATGTTTTTTTACCGGGAAAACCCTAAAAATGCGTAAAATGTCAGAGCTCAATGAAATTTATCATGGATGCTTGACATGGTGATGCTAGTGGGTGGAAAAAAATTGAGTCCATTTTATTGTTGTGGAAAAAATGCATCCAGACTTACCATATCGGCATACCCGAACCACCTCCTTTGAACATGGTGCACTTCTTGCCATGTATGAAATGACACCGACTTTTGCCTGTGTGTGAGCATACTCATGGCGGGTCTCCATGCAAAAATTCGTCCAAACTTTTCTGGTTCGGGTTGTTTTCCGGTGTTTCTCATGAAAAAAAATTCATCGAAACTTTCTAGCATGAGATCTAGTTTCGAAGATCTCGACATGAGAAATCCAATAATGAAAACAGTTCATGATTTGGACGCACAGTTTAAGAAATAAAACATTTTGAATAAACAAATCTAGAAAAAAGCGAAAACTTCTAGATTGCGACAAGTGCGTCACTTTCACAACCTGAGAAGTTAGGAGCGACCTTTGCAAGGGCGCCCCTATATCTCGCGTCCAGCGAGAGGGTGGGACCCTTGCTAACTGGTGGTGCGAGTTGGGCCGGCCCAGGCGCATGGGAACATTAGGCTCATTTTTCTTGTTTTGTTTATACTTCCAAAATATTATAAATAAATATATTAAAAAAATCACCCCACATAAAACATTTGAAAAATGATAAATTTGTATAGAGAAAATGTTTATCACATATTCAAAAATTGTATACAAAAAATATGTTTGAAACAATCTGATCATGTATTTAAAAAATGTTAACCATGCATTTGAAAAGAAAATGTTGAACAAGTGTTTGAAAAGTGTTAAATGTGTATGTAAAAAATGTTTACCATGTATTATAAAAATTATGAATTTTTTCTGATCATGTATGTAAATTTTTTAATTAAGCTTTTGAATTTTTTTGAAAAAGTTTTTGAATTTTTTAATCAAGCAGTTAATTTTTTTCAATATGTATATTTTTTTGACCATATATTGAAAAATGATAAACAAATTAGAACATGTATATAAAATTGTTAATCAAGCATTTGAAAAATATTAAACAAGTATTTGAAATGTTTTAATCAATCATCAATAATGTTGAACATGTATTAGAAAATGTTAATCTTGTATTTGAAAAATGTAAATCAAGCATTTAAAAAAGTTTAAAGTGTTTATAGAAAAAATGTTGATCATGTAATTAAAAATTAATCTTGTATTTAAAAAATGTAATCAAGCATTTAGAAAATTAGAAAATGTACAAATGTTTACCATGTATTAGGAAATATATAAATTTGTATTGGAAATATACTAATCACGTAATATAAAAATGTTGTTGACATATGTAAAAAATATAGAATAAAATTAAAAAAAGAAACCAAAAACCAAAAATGTAATAAAAAAGAAGAGACAGATGTAAAAAAATTGATAAAAAGGAAAAAAACAGAGTAGAAAAAAGAAACAAAACAAAACCAAAAGAACTGAGAAAACCAGTTAGAATTGCTTTTAGTAGGTCGCACACCATACTACCAACCATTAAGGACGTGTTTGGTTGCCTGCATACACTTGACCAGGCGCGCGCAGGAAGAATCCGGACTGTTTGGTTTTCTGTATACACTGCTGGGCCTACATAGCACGAAACTTAAAGCACCTTTGGGCCCAGCTCGCTGGAAACGCTTAGATCAGCAGTTTCTCACGAGCCAGGCCGAGCTGAGCGCAAGCGAGTGGGCCCTTGTACCAGTGGAGACAGAGGGATGCAAGGTGATTATTTGAGGTCTTCTTCAATATTCATTAAGCCCCTATCTAATATCCTCCCTCCGATCTATAAAATGGTGCTTCGGTTCGAGATAAGCTCTACATAAAAAAGATGCACCTCGATGCTATGGTTCCATTCAGGCGATCGGTTAGTAGTTTCGTCGACCGTAAGTTCTTAATTTCGTCTTCCCGTTTGGATCTATTCTGGACAAATTTTGTCAGATTCGTCGCACACAATCGATCATTTGAAAATTCCTTTGACCAGCAGCCTAATCTCACAGTTCCTCACAACATTCGTGTTGTAAATTTTTGGTTTCGACGATTGTAACTTCATCTCTCTTTGAGCAGCAGTCTACTGCACTCACGCCATCATGTCGAGCTCCTCTGTCCTCTGCTCAGAGCCCTCCTATTCGTCCCTCTCGACGCCGAAGCTCTTCTCCTTGATCTCCTTGCCCACGTCCTACTACATTAGAGTCATTTTCGGCGTCACTCATCTAGGACTACTCTCTGTCATCCTCCTACTGCACTGACGCTGCAATGGCGCGCACACTGCTTTCTTGTGTCCTCTGCCTCCATGCACACTGCAATTCGCCGCGCCGCCGACGGGGTCGATCATCTTGACCTCCTCTCTCTCGCCCTACTACACTGGAGTCATTTCTGGTGTCAATCATCTCGGCCTCCTCTCTCGTCCACTGCACTGACGATACCATGGCACGACACTGCATTCTCCTCCTCTACCGACTGTCTTTGTGCGAGCACAACAATTAGTTCGCTGACGGCGTCGCTCGCTGTGCCGCCGACGGGGTCGCTCATCCATGACTCCATGCTCGTCATATTGGACACATCGCCTTGGCCACTATCCATCACAGTCGCCATGGTCCGGCGCACACTGCATTTCTTCTCCCCCTTCCTCTACTAGCTCTTTAACCCTATGTGCTAAGTGCAAGTGCTAGCTCTTAATTATACCCCATGCGGACAACCAAACAGCGTGTAGTTGTATGCGCCGAGACAATGCAGGCAACCAAACAACATGGCAAAGTTGACCCACTAATGCAGACAGTCCATATGCAGACAACCAAACAACTTGTAGATGTTGCATATGAGACTGTTTTTCGAGAGCCAGACTAAGTGGAGAAGGATATAGAATGCAGGTACTGTAGCCGACGGCAACAAACACGTTCTAAAGGAAAGCAGGCGAGTGGTTAGCAGCGTCTTCAATCTCCCTGGAGACACGCTTGCGTTCACCCCCTCTTCATTTTCTTTTTTCTTTTAACGTGCACGGATGGGCTGGCCCAACTACTGTAGATGCTCCAGCGAAGTTTCTATCGTGTCGCTGAATGCGAGATATAGTCGCTGCGTCTGAGAGCTCCTATTGGCCCGCATGCCTTCAATAGTTAAGCTTTCGCTGAATGGCGCACAAATGGGCCGACCCATTCGAAGGCGTCTGATGTAAAATTTCACAAAAAATAAATCCAGGCGCGTGGAGCCGAAATAAAGACCTCACGCTACAATGCACCGACAGCAGACAGTCGAGGTGGCTACTATGGCTGGATAAAACGCAGCGCTAACTTATAAGTAACAGCTACAACAGCAGATTCATTTTTTTTTCGAATTTTGTTGACATTTCTTCGAAAAAATGTGCACAAATTTTCTTAAAACTTCGGATAATATTTTAAATTTTGAAGAAAATTCAAAATTCGACTAAAACCTTTAAGCACGAACAATTTTCAAAAAGGTTGTCAAAATATTTTAAAATCTGAAGAATTTTTTTGCTGGAAACGTGAACAATATGTAATACTCCCTCCGTTCCTTGATATGAGGTGTATAGATTTTTGAGAAAAAATCCGAAATATAAAGTTTATTGCGTTGCACCACTCGTTTGGATAATTTTTTTTAGGGATTTGATTACATTTACTTATATCATGCAAGCTCCTCTATTTTCTCATGTCAATTAGTCAGGCGTAATCTCGCCCAAAACTTGTGAAATTTTCCCTCCACGTGTGTTCTTTAATTTCTGTGCCAAAAACTATACACCCTATATTTAGGAACGGAGGGAGTATATGCTAAGCAGTTTTTAAATATACATCAAACTTTTTTTAAATATATGCTGAGCATGTTTTAAATACACACTGAATATTTTTGTTATATATGCTATTTAGAAAAATACACATTGAACATTTTTTGATATATGCTGAACATTTTTTAATTTCACATTGAACATTTTTAGAAATTTTTTGAATATTTTATTAATATAGGATGAACATTTCCTTCAATATACATTGAACATATTGTATATAAACAATTAATGAACTTTGTATAATACACACGAGAAAATAAAAAATAAAGAAGGGCTAATAAAAGGAATAGAAAATAAATAGAAACAGAAACAGAAATAGATTAGAAAAGAAAAAAAGAAGAAGGAGCTGAGCGACCGTGGGCCAGCCCAAAATGGGGCGTCCGGAGCCGAGCTTCAGCGAAGACTCATCCTTTTGACGCCTGCGGGCGTCAAATAGGATCACAATAAAAGGCTTTTGGGCGCTGTTTTTGTTTACGTGGTTGGGCCAGGCCCACTATCAAATTATCGCCAAGGAAACCTAGAACCCACAGGCATCTTCTCTCCTCTCTCTTCGTCCAGGCTCCCCTCATCCTCCAAAAAAAAAAAGGAAAATTCTTCGTTCAGCCGCCGCACCAATCCATTCCCCCGCTCAGGGAGCTGTGCGCGTGCGTAGCCATGGCCTGGCTGCCCTCCGGCGCGGCGGCCGGCCCTGCGCTGCGGGGAGCGCGAGCCTCTCCGGCGCTGTCGTCGGGGGTGGCGGCCGCCGTCATGCTCTACAAGCGCGCCCTGCCCCCGTCTTCTCCACTACTCTCCGCCCGCCCGTCCGCCACGGCTCATAGGTCAGCCCCCGATTCTCCGCACGCCTTCTCTCTGGAGCGGTCCGCGTGCGTGTCCCCTGAGCTGGATTTTCGCTGTCCCATTACTTCGACTTGGGACTGGAGGCGCCTTCTTCTGTAGTTTGGGGGAATAAAAATGACTGCTTGGGCTATGAGATGAGGTTATACAAAAGCGAAATTACCAGTAAATTGAGCCCCCTTTTGCTAGACTAGCCAACGGTGTTTTCATGTTAGGCTTCATTGTTAAATCTTGATATTGGTTGAGTATTCATGATTTCCAACTAAAGCCAATAACCAAGAGCCAAAAATCAGCAGCAGGTTAGCAAACATAAAAGGTTCAATATTGGCTGAGCTACAGGACCAGAGGGAGCTACTCTACTGGAGAGGGAGAAGGAGGAGGGGGAGCACCAGAGCAGAAATCATATCATGCGTTGGTGCTGTTGCTGCCGGCGAGCTGCTTCAGGAGCCCTGAGCCCACCACAACCGGACGCTGCTGCTGCTTGCTGCCGTTAGGGGAAGTCAGGGACGAGGGAGGAGGTGAGGAGGAATGAGGAGCATTGCAGCAGGACTGCTGGAGCAGTCTGCAAGCTTGCCGGCGGCAGTACTGGAGCCTGAGGGGGAGGAGCAGAGGAGCACTCCACCACCTGCTGGCCTGCTGCTGGATACTGAGAGACTGAGGTGGGGAGGATGCGAGGAGCAAAATGCCATCTTGCCATTGATGAGATGCTACTGGAGCCTGAGAGGGGGAGGAGGTGAGAAGCCCACCACCATCTTGTCGCTGGTTTGCCGTGAGCTGCCAAGATTGAGTATGAAAGGGAGGAAGAGGTTCGGGAGTTGGAGTCTGTACACAGGGATTGGGGTAGGCCAGGGTTAACATATGCTCCTTACTGAGTTTTGACTGGGCTGGACCGTATCAAGGAAGTATCAGGGAACGTATCTGCATTCATTTTATTGCCTATATTCACCGATACTGGCATTGATACATATCGGGACGTTGGGAACGGATCTGTATCGAATACGGTAGACACGCTGTATCGCTGTTTTTTAGATGTACTAACGAACCCCCTTTTGAGAGAATACAAAACTATTTAGGTCGATTCAAACTATTTAGTTTGTGTATTTCCTGTGTTTATTGCACACATTCTTTTCTTCTACATGTGTTACCTCTGGAATTCATATTTATGTGATATTTTCTGTTGTTTTGTTACTCTGAAATAACCACTAAGCATATCATATTTATTTTGATAGGCCGTGCCATTGTAAATCATTTATTCTTTTTATCCATGGTAATTAGCTAAATATAGAATTTTACAACTATTGACAATCATATGCTGAAACAACCACTAAGCATATCACAGGAATTCAAATATAGAATAATCTCCTGGTCTTGAATTTTAAGAAATGGTCTTGGGCTAAATCTTTGAAATTCGACAGTATAACTAATATACTACCTCCGTTCCTAAATATAAGTCTTTCTAGAGATTTCAATATGAATTACATACAGATGTATATAGACACATTTTAGAGTGTAGATTCACTCATTTTGCTTCGTATGTAGTCCATATTGAAATATCTAAAAAGACTTATATTTAGGAACGGAGGAGTATATAGCATGCTGTTCTCCCCCTAATAATATTATTTTTCTGTTTTATTCCAACCCTTTGTTGTCAGTTTTTTTGTGTGGTAATTCCCTTTGCTTGTGTGTGCACATAATCAAATCGTAGTTACAGTGGACTGAAAAACAACACCATCAGAAATGAGCCAAAGGCAAAAAAATGGTTTATGTCTTGTTTTTATTGATATGTGACCGCAAAGATCTTCTTTAACCATCCAATCCAAGTAGCTCTTCCTGTTTTATTCTAGATTGTAATTGTATGTCAAGTGTTAGATGACAATGAAGATTGATAACCTATTAAGCTTCTCCAGTCTGAATATACTTTCAGAATATGGACTCTGTTGATGCAGCTATATTTATCTTTAAACTATTCATTTCGTTATGCTATTTTGAATATGTCTTCATCTTTGGTACTTGGAACTCAGGTTTTTTTGTCAACTCTTGGAACGAGGGGCTTCTACAGTCTACTTGGGTCGTTGGGTCCATTCTGCAACATGCAGTGTTTCTGTAGATGACAGACCACATGTAGAGTTAACAGATGGATCAAATGTACATTTCTTCAAACCCTTCGCCGAGCATGTCTTTTTGAAATTTATGTCGTGTTCCATATTCAGAGATTTATTGTCGCATGCATTGCTGTCATGAAAAAAGTACTTGTATAGTGTGCTTACCTGTTGTTTCCTTATTTTTATTTCACATTTTGGTAGTCATCATTTTGAACCAAAATTTTAGCATATTCTTGATTGCCAAGATTCCTGTGTGTTATTTTTATTTTGAGACCATATTTTGTTGGTGTCAATTTGTTCCTCTAACTTCTCTCACCTGACCGATCTGATTCTTGTATGTGCACCTACATTCATATTTAGCTTCCTCAAAGTCTTAAGATCCTGTTTCTCTGTATAATGTATTAAAAAATAATCTCATGTGTATTGTCTAGTTTTTTGCATTTTCACTTGAATTTTCTTTATAGCCAGAGTTTCTGCTGTGCTTAGTGGTTATATGATAGGAGTGTAGCTGGGCTTACTTTGTGGGTGTCACAGGGGTTGTTCGTAAGCATATCGAAGCTGCATAATCTACAAGAACCGTGATGCTGCAGCTGTAGTATACTTGACCAGTGCTAAATAACAAGGAGCTGGTTAATAGTGTAATATATATATAAACCTCAAGTGCTGTGAAACTGAGTTTCTCTGCTTCAGGCCTAATTAATTCTTGGCACCTCAAGAGCTGACATGTACTTGGTGCATTTTTTAATGTTATATGAAATTTCAGCACAAAGACATATACTAGGCAAAAGTTACTTCCATTAGCACTGTATATTACTATCAGATGCATCATAAGTTTCTTTTGTTTGCTATTATATATTCATTCAGGGAGATCTTGTGCAAAAGCGTGAAATGGTTGGTGCATTTCAAAGAATACCTATGGTGATGCCTGCAACTGATATACTTATGTCAGCACAAAGAAAATCAAGAAATGTGCCACCCACAAAGGGTATTCTTCAATTTAACATATATTTTAGCATTTTTTTCCTTGTAGCTACTATGACATTTCACATACAGTTCTGGGTCACCTATTTTGTTTTAAGATCCATATATTCTGTAGGTATACAAAACATAGCCAAGCGTGAAAGAAACAAAGGTGCAAAACAACTTGATGCCTTAATGAAGGTAAGTCCTCTATGTTGTTGCACTGCCAATGCAAATAGTTCAACTTGGTTACTGAGAGCTGTTTTGTTTTTTAGGAACTTTCGGTGCCACTGAGAACTTATACAGAGAACTTCCCTAGAAGGAGAGATTTACATCCTTATGAGAGATCTCTCATTGAGTTGACCTTTGGGGAGGGATATTATGAAAAGGTACAGTTCTTATGTAAGTTGCCCCTCCCGGTTCTGAGTATAAGCACTGGACTAATGATTACAGAACAAATGTCAAAACTAGCAGTGTTGCTAATTCTTTCAATTGTATTTGTCATGAAAGTTCTTCATTTTACTTCTAGAGTTATTGTGATTTTATTGGTAGTGCTATGACAGGTACTAGGGCGAGTGGATGCTCTTAGGAAAAAGATAACTTCTGTCGGGAAGCAACATGCTTCTGTCTGTGCTAAGGTTAGCGTAGATGCAGACCTTGTGGGGCAATCCCATCTTCATTTGTTGAAACCAAACATTATCCTGTCTTTAATAATTCAAAGAAAAGGAAATGGCATGTTGAGAAAAAGCACCACCAAAATTCAGTAATCACATAATGAAGTATCCAAGTACAACAGCCTAAAGAACAAATGCAATAGGGTAAAAGAGTGAGTGAATAGAAATTCAATGCGACACGAACATTACAAAAAGGACAGAATCAGACCATCTGCCTCCAAACTGGCCACACCCATATGCTCTGTTAACTTCATTCCCACCTGTATCAATATTGTACCATTGCAACTATTCATGTATTGTTTTTACTAAGCATTTGACAAGTGTCTTACAAACACATTTGGAACTAGTAACTATAACCATTGATGACACATAAAGTCATTTATGTTTCAAAGTTAGATTGGCATTCTGATAGGAAATGATTACAATGAGCACATAATGTAGGGAAAATTATCACACCGTATATGCACCGACATGCTCGGTAAGGTACTTCGGTCGTCCACTATGGGAACGAGGACAATTCAACAGCCTTTTAGTATGCTATTCATTGTTGTTCACTTACTAAGCCTAGATAGCCAAACCCTAACTGTTGCGAGCTTCTTCTCTTTCAACAAAATAGTAGCATAAATTTTGTAAATTTGATTCACGATCTACATTTGATATTGACAGTCTTTGACGAAGCGTGAAGCAGAGGAGCGACTCACTGAGGTTTGTTCAAGTTTAAGCACATATAAATAAGTGTCTTCCTAGACCCTACTATCTTTTGTTTTTTGTTCAAATGTATAATCAGTTTATTTACACTTCTTTCTCTGCTTGATGAGTTCTTTGGTTGCATCTAATATTTTTTTAGGGCCGGAAGGAACTTGAGGAAGTTTTCCAGCGTGGTCAAAATGCAATTGAGGATTTAATAAACGTTGCAAAGGTAATATTCCTTACTTTGTCATTGGGGATTGTTGTGTGCGAAAAACCAAGAAAATTATTATGGTGTCTCATAATTTATTTTTTCACACTTATTTAGGCTTCTAAGATTTCTATTTCACTTATTATGTTATTAGCACTGACTGATCAGTAAACTATTACAGGCTTTGCGTTCTATGCCAGTTGTTGATCCACATATACCGACACTTTGTCTTGTTGGATCACCCAATGTGGGGAAGTCATCATTAGTTCGAATATTATCCACTGGAAAACCAGAGGTGAGCATATTTCTAAGCAGTGAATAATGCTTATTGCTTAATTTATCTGTAGTGTAGTTTGGTGGTAGACATAGCTTCCTGATAATTCATGTATTACTGGTTACTCCCTCCGTCCCATAATATAAGAGCGTTTTTTACACTAGTGTAGTGTCAAAAATGCTCTTATATTATGGGATGGAGGGAGTAGTAATTAAGATTCTAAACAACTGTGCTCATTTACAATTCTTTGAAGATGGCAATTCTTAGTACTCTTGTCTTATTCAGTATTAATGCTGCTTTTTTCTTATAGTTCCTCCATTGTATAGCACTAAGGCTTCTTGTTTTTGATTAACATCAAAGCACAAATGTTTTAATTTACTTTTAACCCATGTTGACAAGTTCTTTGTCTGGCCTTAGCCTAACTGAGTGTGTACCTTGTAGCCTCATTCTACTCTCCTTTCTTTATTTCTATAATTTTGTGTTTCTGTTTTCTTATTCTACCTCACCTTTCTGCAGGTCTGCAGCTACCCTTTCACAACAAGAGGGATTCTAATGGGTCATATAGTATCCAATCATGAACGTTTTCAGGTTCAAACACATGCATTTCTATTTTCTCTACTCTTCAGACAAAATGCTTATTTCCTCCTTCCCATCTAAGACCTGATGCCACTGAACAACCAAAATATTTGTAGGTTACTGACACTCCGGGGCTTCTCACAAGACATGATGGTCAGTC
>NC_041390.1:30908963-30940845 GCF_002162155.2 Triticum dicoccoides | reverse complement strand
TACTGAATATGTGATTCCCTTTTTACATAAAGTTTGCAGCAGTTTTCCCGTAGAATGTACATCCATAACAAAATGTTCTCTAGTAAGTAACAGTGACATTTGCCAACACTATATAAGCCTTTCTTGGTTGGGAAATGCCCTTTGGTTCCCGTGTGTATATACACCCGATATGGGATTTTTTTAAAGAAAAAGTCAAGTTTATTTGCCCTGAAGGCAACGGGGTTTTTTCTTTCGTGGATTTTTTTTACGATTACAATGGATCGTCAAGTTTATTTCAAAAATATTTTCAGAATTTTTTTAGTTCATATTGAATTAGTAATTTTTTTCCAAACGTCTATATCCTGGGTGCTTATATGTTCTCCGCTCCGTACTTTAACAAAAATTCCATGTTCTGTGCACCTGTATTATTCTGGCATTTCCTTTATCACATCCCTTTTGATCTATTCCAAATTTTGTGGTTGACAGATGACCGGAATAACATAGAGAGATTGACACTGGCTGTCCTTTCTTACATGCCAATTGCTGTTCTGTATGTCCATGATCTATCTGAAGACTGTGGGACTAAGGTGGCTGATCAGGTGCATCTTTTATTTACCTCTCCATTTTTATTTTCTTTGTCACTTATAGGTTCTAGCCTCCCAATACCAAACAGATGACGCAGTCAGCCGGTCAGCCCATTGGTTTTGCATTCTCCCACTTGATTGGTTGTACTAAACACAACTTCTTCCTCCTTTGCAGTACATCACGTACAAGCATATAAAGGAGCGGTTTGGCGACCGTCTTTGGATCGACGTCGTGTCCAAATGTGATCTTCTGGACAGGGCCACGCCCTCCAGGTTCGACGATGCCACTGATGATGGCGTCGATGATGAATTAAGGAGATACAGAGAGTTTGGACCGGAAGACGCCATCCGGGTGTCCGTGCAGAGCCAAACCGGAACACAAGAGGTCAGCAAAACTCATGGCTGCCTCGCTAGTCACGAATCGTCTTATCGGTCGGACGGTTATCCGCCTCTTTATGAGATTGTGAAAGTCATGACCGTGTCCGGGCTAATATGTTGTATATGTCTCCTTTTTTTCCCAGCTGAAGCAACGGGTACATCATCTGCTAACCTCTCAGAGGGCTCGGATCAAAGCCGACACGGGCGACGATGAAGCCGTCAGTGAAGTTAGATAAAAAGGGATTCATGTTGGACTATCGTTATAGGTTAGATGTTCTTGTGGAGCTGATCTGGTCAGCCTTATCTCATGCAACATGCATGGCGCATCAGTCACGTTGTTGGAGGCATTCAGTCAGCCAGGTTCCCTCACTGGAGCGTCGATCAGCTCGAGCGTTTTCTTCACGAGCTCTAGTCCAGCGCCGTCCTTCGGTGGACGCGCGTGGTTAGGCTGGCTGATGCTCTGGAAGTTGACCTCTTCAAACTTCTTCACCGACCTGTATGTACGACATTTATATAAACGAAACGGCCCTCCATATGTATGTTTGTACTCCCTTATGGCCTTTTAGGGATCGGTTAGAAATGCCCTAAATGCTCTTATATTTCTTTACAGAGGGAGTATACTATCATATAAGAGCAACTTTAGCAGAGTTGTCGTATCAAACCGAACTTCATAATAACCTCTGGGGCATTTTTCTTTCAGAAAGTAGGTGGAGAGTAGCCACCCCGTCCTCCATCACGGTAGTAATTTTTTTGAGGGCGCTGCAATAATAAAGGACGCTGCAATAACAAGGTGACGGACATCCGAAATCACTAATTTAGGAGTACTTTCTAGTTGCGACAAGTGGTGCACATGTCACTTGTTGCAACTTGAGAGTTTTTCCTTTTTTTTTGGAAAAAAAACCTTGCCTTTTGTGGAAGCAAAAACAAAACGTGTTTTCTTTATGAAAGGAAAAAAAAAAGAAACACGTTTTGTGGGAACAATTTTTTTTTGTCAAAAAGCTAAGAAAGACCGGTGAAAAGTCGAGAAAACCATCTAAAAACTGAAAACGCGTGCGAAAAAAATATAAAATAAAATCTGAAGAGAGCACCCAAAGCGCGAAACATGGCGGCGGCTGAGTGTTGCGCTCTCAGCCCATCCCAAATGATTGTTAGGAGGATCCTGAAGGAGGCTCCTTAATTAATTGCTCTCACGGACACACGCACAAAACAAGTTTTTTTTGAGGTAACACCAAGTTTTATTGTTCAAAATCCACACGGGATGGGATGCAAATGGGATCGTCCCTGATCAAAAGAATAAGAAAACTTAGCTAACCTATCTGCATCAATGTTTCACAACTCTACCTTCATAAGTGAATGTACAATTGAACATTAAAGCTCTACTCTTAATTTCGCTAATAATATTACTATACGCGGCCAAACAAGTTGATGATCTATCCTAGACAAGCCGCTCCACATGCAGGCTCGCCTATACGACACCACACAGAGGCCCGGCGGCACACATTTCATTCTTTTCCTCTCTTAAAAAACTAGCTAGTAAGTTACACCAACCTAAAAAGAAGGTAGTAAGAGCATCTCCAGCCGTTGGCCTCCCAAGCGGCGATTTTACGTGCCCCTTGGGCGAGCTAGCGCAAAAATCGGCGCGGGGGCGAGCGGGTTCCCAGCCGCTCGCTCTAGGGTCGGCCCCCAGACGCGATTTTTTATTTTGAAAAAAAAAACAAATTCAACAAAGTTTGGCTAAATTCGACAAACTTGACATAAATATTGGACATGTTCGGCGTTACATAAGTTATATTTAAAGAAAAACCAACTACGGGGCGAAGAAGTCGCTGAGCGCGGCGAAGTCGCCTACGTCGCCGCCGTCATCATCGGCGGTGGCGGCCTTCTCCTTCTTGATGGCGCGGCCGCCCCTGCTGGACCCTTGCCCGACGTCTCCATGACGGACCGCTGGCGGCGGCGCGTCCTCGTCGTCGCTCTCGTCGAGGACGACCACGCCTCCCTCGTCCCGGCCACGGCGCCGAGCTTCGAAGCTCTCAAAGGCGAGGCGCTGGCGCTACAGCTCCGTCTACGCCCAGTCATCGCGCGCCCACTTCAGGGCCGCCGCGTTGTCGAGCTCCTCCTCCTTGACGCCGCCGGAGAGCTCGGGCTCCGTCTTCACGACAGGGAGCCCCGGCTCCGTCTTTGGCTTGACGTACCGCGGAGGAGCCGAGGAGGGGGCGCGCCTGCCACCCTAGTTGATGATGATGCCGGCGCTGCGGGTGCGCCGGCCGAGCGATGTCTTCATGGCGGGCTCGGCCTTGACGCCGAGCAGCGCCGGCGAGCTGGAAGAGTGGGAGGAGGAGTGGGAGGACGCCTGAGATGAGGAAGAGGAGGAGGAGCCGAACCTCCTGGGCGCCCATGGCCTGGCGCTCCGGAGGGGGGAGGGTAGGATATGCCAGCGGTGGGTCATTGCCGCCCTCGAGGTACGACAGTACCTCGTGGAGCGTGCGACTGGGGACGCCCCACCAGATGCAGCGGCCGTCACTGTTCTTGACGCTGCCCACCACCGGCGCCCCGTTCGTGGACGCCAACCGCTGTGCCTGCCGGCGCCGGAAGTACTCCGCCCACGCCGTGTGGTTGTCGGCGGTGTACTAGGGAAGGGCGCGTTGCTCATGCGTCAGGGACGATCGCACACGGTCGACCTCGGCGGCGAAGATGCCGGGCCGCGCGTCGATGTCAGGCACCGGGGGGATGGGGACGCCCCCGTTGCTGAGTCTCCACCCCGTCGGCCCGGAGTGCATGTCCGGCGGCGTCGGGATGTTGGCCTCGAACAGGAGCCATGCTTCCCACTCCTGGAGCGAGCGGCGGCCGAAGCAGTTGGCCGCTGCGGCGTCGCCGGGGAAGCATTCGGCCATGAAGAGGGAAAGGGGAAGGGGAGGAAAGGGGAGAGAGAGCGGCAGAGCTCGGTGGTGGACGGCGGCTGGTTTGGCTCGGCGGCTCGGGCTGGTGTGGCCAGCGGAAAGGGAAAGCCTCTGGTTTTATAGCCTCACGCCATGTGAATGCGTGGCGAAAGGGGAGGCGTCGCCGCTCTCGCCAGCCCGTGACGCGTCGCCTGTGAGGAATCAATGGCAAGGCTGACCAGCGGCAGCCTTGCCATTGATTCCCGCGCGGGAAAACGAGGCGTTCTGGGGAAGACGAGGCGCCTGCCGCTGACTCGGCGGACCCACGGCTCTTTCACGCCAAAACCGCTCGCCCTGGCGCCCCGGGGCGCCCCCAGCTCGCCGGGTTCGGCCTGGGGCCGCCGACGCCAATTTCGGCCCAAGCCGGCGAAAAACGGGCTCCTGGGGTCGCGACTGGGCCGATTTTTGGGCGCCGACCCGGAAAAAATGCCTGGGGAGGGCCTGCTGGGGGCGCGGCTGGAGATGCTCTAAGTTACACACGTGAGAGCATCCCTAGCCAGACCCCGTAAATGTCGTAAATCCACATAAATCCGGCGAGTATATGGGCTTGGCCCAATTTTCTGGCCAGAACAGAGCCCGTACAAAATTATACCGCGGCTCACAAACCGCCTAGCCGAAGCGGTATATCTACGGGTTTGCAGGGGGATACGGGTTGAAACCCTATCCCTCCACCGCGATTCCCCACTGCCCCCTCACATTTCTCGCCGCCGGCGAGCCCGCTCCGCCTCGAAACTCCATGTGGAACTTTGGATGCGGCTCCGGTGGTTGCCGCGACCTCGAGCGCGAGCGTCGTGTCCGCTCGGATGACGCGAGGAAGCGCACGGACAAGAAGTGGACGAACCGGGGCCTCTGGCCGCCGTCGAGGTTCCTCCGTCGCGAGACGAAGGAGTATGACCGTTAGCAGGCCGCGGGGTCCTCTGCCGCGGGCTCTAGATCTGTCGCGTGGTTCACCCGCACGGCGAGCTCTTCCTCTTCCGGCGCGAGGCTTCTCGCTGTGAAGAGGGAGTGGTCGGAGGAGCCCGAGGAGATCGTGCGCCACGGCATCATCAGGCCCGAGGACTTCGTCACTGATGTCGACGCGGTCGCGGCCGCCATTGCCGAAAGCAGCTTGCGCGAGGAGGCGGAGCGCCGGCGCCACCATGAGGAGCTCGAAGACCTCGTGTTCCAGCAGGCGGTCGTGGCGTACCTTGCCGCCAAGGATAAGGACGACGAGTGGCGGCTGAAAGATCATGGATGTCGCCTAGAGGGGGGGTGAATAGGCGTTTTAAAATAATTATGATTTAGGCTTGAACAAATGCGGAATAAACCTAGCGGTTAATTTGTCAAGCACAAAACCTAAAACAACTAGGCTCACCAACAACTTATGCTAAGCAAGATAAGCAACTATGTGATAGCAAGATATATGACAAGAAACAATATGGCTATCACAAAGTAAAGTGCATAAGTAAAGAGCTCGGGTAAGAGATAACCGAGGCACGCGGAGACGACGATGTATCCCGAAGTTCACACCCTTGCGGATGCTAATCTCCGTTTGGAGCGGTGTGGAGGCACAATGCTCCCCAAGAAGCCACTAGGGCCACCGTAATCTCCTCACGCCCTCGCACAATGCAAGATGTCGTGATTCCACTAAGGGACCCTTGAGGGCGGTCACCGAACCCGTACAAATGGCAACCCTTGGGGGCGGTCACCGAACCCGTACACTTTGGCAACCCTTGGGGGCGGTCACCGGTACCCATCAAATTGCTCAGGGCGATCTCCACAACCTAATTGAAGACCCCGACGCTTGCCCGGAGATTTACACCACAATGATTGAGCTCCGAACAACACCAACCGTCTAGGGCGCCAAGGCACCCAAGAGGAACAAGCTCTAGGATGCCCAAACACCCAAGAGTAATAAGCTTCTCAAACTTCACTTCCACGTATCACCGTGGAGAACTCAAACCGATGCACCAAATGCAATGGCAAGGGCACACGGAGTGCCAAGTCCTTCTCTCTCAAATCCCACTGGAGCAACTAATGCTAGGGAGGAAAATGAGAGGAAGAACAAGAAGGAGAACACCAAGAACTCCAAGATCTAGATCCAAGGGGTTCCCCTCACATAGAGGAGAAAGTGATTGGTGGAAATGTGGATCTAGATCTCCTCTCTCTTTTCCCTCAAAAACTAGCAAGAATTCATGGAGGGATTGAGAGTTAGCAAGCTCAAAGAAGGTCAACAATGGGGGAAGAACACGAGCTCAAAAGGTTAGGTTCAATGGGGAAGAAGACCCCCTTTTATAGGAGGGGGAAAATCCAACCGTTATGTGCTCAGCCCGCACACGAGCGGTACTACCGCCGGGACTCACAGTATACGTGCAGAACCCTACCAGGCGGTACAACCGGGCGACCAGGCGGTAGCACCGGTTGAGAAGAACAACCGGACCAACCGCCCAGCCACCGCTCAACCACCGCATAGGAACAGAAGGGAGTCACCCCTGAGTGCGGTAGTCGAGCGGTACCGGGCCGGTGCAACCGCATGGCCTTGAGCGCTCGGGCGACTAAGTCCTGAGCGGTAGAACCGCTCCGGACACCGGTGGTACCGGTACGACCGGACCAACCGGGCCACCACCGCCCGAGTACCACATCAAAACAGAGGCCTGACCGGTACTTGGGCGGTGCCTGGCCGAAACAACCGCCCAAGTCTTTGCTGAGCAAGTTGGCGGTACCACCGCCCGGAAGCAGCAGTACAACGGCTGAGAGCTCCAAGCGGTACTACCGCTGGGGCACGCGGTACTACCGCTGGGACCAGACAAAAACCACTTTCAAGAAAACCAGAACTGCCATAACTTCTGCATATGAGCTCCGAATTGAGAAAACTCAAGCTTGTTGGAAACAAGACGACGAGTAGCATCAAAACTGCGACTGGATATAGTAAGAAGAGTCAGGGGAGGTATGCCAACAAATAGAGGAGTGAAACCTCCAACCGAGAAGAACCGGCAAAACCTCCAACATCGAAAACATCATAGAAGGTGCATGTGAACTCCGTTTTCGATGAACTCGAGCTTGTCATCAAGATGACCATAAGCTCTAAGACTCTCAAAGAGAACCAAACAAGAACCAAGAAAGATGATGCAAGGATGCAATGGTTTGAGCTCTCTACGAACGATACGATCAAGCTACTCATCGAGAGCCCCCCTTGATAGTACGACAATCGATCCTATAACTCGGTCTCCCAACTACCATCATGAGACCGGTAAAATAGAAAACCTATCAAGGGCAAACCTTTGCCTTGCACATGGTCCACTTGAGCTAGATGATGACAATCTTGAATCCCTCAAGTTGGACCACCTTTCTTGATTGTGTTGACTCGATGAAGACTAGTTGATTGCTCCCCCATACTCCACTATGGGTGAGCCACTCTTCCGCACATCTTCACAAGTCCATTATCACCATAAAGGACGGCAAGCTTCAAGCATTTGATCTCTTCATGATGCTCCACTTGAACTTGCACACCGCAACCTAACCCCACAAAGAACTCTCACAAAGACTATGGGTTAGTACATAAAGCGTAATTGACAATGCTTACCATACCATGGGATCACTTGATCCCTCTCGGTACATCTTCTGCGCTTTGTGAGTTGATCAACTTGATTCACTCTTGACTTAGTCTTGATCATCCTTGAACCTTTCCATCTCTCTTCATTTGAATGCTGTCTTGAAGGTAGACATGAATGATCACATAATCTTCTTCTTCAAGACATGCTTGCAATAAGCTCAACTCTCACATGACCAATCTTTGGATAATTCCTTGAATAACACCTTGGTCGACACAAACTCTCCTTGAAACCAACACATGTACTCCAAAAAAAGCATATGGACAAAACCTTCAAATATAACTCAAGGCAACCATTAGTCCATAGAGATTGTCATCAATTACCAAAACCAAACATGGGGGCACCGCATGTTCTTTCAGCGGCGCATCCGCGAGGAGTAGAGGGAGAAGTACATCGACCTCATTAGCTCCGACGAGGAGGATTGAGCTCCTCCACCGCGTTGTCCATGGCCGCGAGCTCGGCGCCGTGAGATCCCCACCCCCCTACTACTAGTAGTGAATGTAGTATGTAATATGAACTAGTGTTTGATCATGTAGTATATGTAGTATGTGATGAACTACTATGGTTGCAATTTCTCCCGCCAAACTTTTTTTTTCAAATTATACAGTTTCATATATGGTTTCTGTTCTGCCGCGCACATTTTCGACCCGCAAACAAGATCTTCGTCGACCGGGAAATGGCTTATGCGGGTCGGAATTTTGCAGGATCTGCTAGAGATGCTCTGAGAGTAATTGTGACTGGATATATAGATTTTGAAGTCGCACATCCATGAAATATAAGAGTAGGTTTAAGTTACATCGCTCATTCCATTAAAAATTAAATTATGACTACCGAATATGCGATCATTGCGTGGTATATACTACACCAAACTCATGTGTAGTCCGAAAACACAAATGGACTTTAGGAAAGATGCTGCCATAGCTTGGAAATAATTAAATAAATCATAGAGTAAAATAAATGCCAATCGTTTAGAAAGAAAAAATATTGGAGAATTTATGCATTGTATGCAAGTCTAGAACAAACGATAAGTGGTTGTGTTTTGTGCATATTTTACAATGTGAATGATATTTCTACTATTTAAAAAGAATGTAAGGCTTCATATTTCATTTTTCTTCCCACTACCCCTTCCTCCAACCATCTCCGTATTGTAATCAATTATGTTAATAAACTTACCTTCTGAACCAATTTCACTTTAATTTACTAGTAAATCTCTTTCTCTATCTCTACTGTTTAAAAAGAATGTAAGGTTCCATGTTTCATTCTTTTTACTACTACCCCTCCATTCAACATTTCACGTATGATAATCAATCACCTTAATTTACTTACCTTCTTAACCAATTTCACTTTAATTTACTAGCAAATTTCTCATCAAAATATTAGGTAAATCATGAACAAGATTTGATAAAAAATTTATTTATATGTTGGCGTTAATATGGGCAGGTAAATCACAAGCTAACTAGAACATTTACATCCCGTTGCAACGCACTGGCTTGTCCTATTAATAAAAATAATACTCCCTCTGTTCCACTATATAAGGTGTATTGTCGTGCAACTCAAATTTGTCTATGTTTGATCAATATTATAGAATAAAATATTGACATATAGAATAAAAATAAATAAAATATGAAACTACTTTTTGTGATGGATCTAAGATACAAATTAGGTACTATAGATATTCGTATTTTTTTCTAACAACTTGGTCAAATATACACATGTTTGACTTTTCAAAAAACTAATACACCTTATATTTTGAAACAAAGGGAGTAAGTTGGCAACATTTGGCAAGTATGCATCTCCAACAGCAAAAAGAAAAACAATCGCTAAGAAAAAAAGCATACAAGTAACTAAAATTTAATAATGATTGTTGCAGCCGCTTTCGTTAATATCCTTCAACCAACAAATCCAGTGCATCTCGCTATGTATATAACCTTTTGTTGCAAAAATGACCAGATCTATTATAAAGTTCATCAAAATTACAAAGCATCTCAAACATAATAAAAATTATATTGAGATTCTGAGACCACTACTATTGTCAGAATGATCCGCCGACGCGCCTTTGTCACCGCTCACTTACCGGAGCCGGCTTGACCTTGTCAATGACAACCGGGAAGTCTTCGTGCATGTGTCCCTAAGGACTAGCGTCCTGAATCTACAGTCGTCGCCGTTGAACTCTTGAATAGATCTGAAACACCTGTCACCAGATCTCTTCACATGTAAGAAACACTGACCTCACCACCCGAAGGAGATGACATGAATCTACGCCGGAGGTTTGTCGACTACGCCAAGACAGGCAAACTCTTCATGCTCTGAAAGGTTAGCATTGATAATAATAGGATATATCTTCTTTTCATCAAGATAAGCATATTTAAGTGTATCGGGTAGTTTCTTTAATTCAAACACAGGATCGCTCTTGGGTGGTAGAGGATCTTCAAGAGTTTTAACAAGTAAATTATGTTTAAGGATAGATGCTTGCTTAAAGAATGTCTCATCTATTTCATTTCTTTCATTCATATGCAAGGAGCATCGAAACCTGAAAGACAAACTTAAAGAAGAAGTGTCACTATCCATCCGAGCGCCGCCCGCAAGGATTAAAAACCCCTAAAATCTAATT
Organism: Triticum dicoccoides; assembly: GCF_002162155.2. Classification (NCBI taxonomy): domain Eukaryota; kingdom Viridiplantae; phylum Streptophyta; class Magnoliopsida; order Poales; family Poaceae; genus Triticum; species Triticum dicoccoides. Next base: position 30,930,767 of record NC_041390.1, on the reverse strand, counting down.
AGACTACTAACCAGAGCGAAGCCACCGGGATTCTCTACTACCTATACTATCCACCCGACGCATCTAGAGCTTTTTTTTTCGAGAGAGAAAAACCGAGAGGAAGCCGCCTTTTAAGCTTTATTACACATTCTCTACTACCTATACTATGCATGAACGTATATGCAAGTATGCACCGACTATAATAATGGAAGAACGCACACACGTATCTGAGCCGAGCTGAAATTAGTACAGGCATGCACCTCTAATAACCGGCCAGCGAGCATATCGATCGGTCCCCTAGGTAGCTAGGATGATACTATTTTCATTTTCAGCACCAATGTGCACTAGGATCAATTTGCTTTTGGTTTCAAATTTTGATTCCATGGGGGCAGCTACTGGCTACTCAACCTTTTACAATACCGATCTGTCCGATGCAAGCACGCGAGCGAGACGAATATTGGACCACGCCATTGTATACAAACCGTACTAACTTACTTTGACTATCCAATATAATGCTTTGACCATATATAATTTATGTTACATAACATAGCCACCATCAAATATATTTTTCAAAACATTTCCGTGTTGTTATAGTTTTGTAACCGGGTAAACATTGTACGGGAGATTCACGGTCAAAACATGCACTTGGACACTCAAACTACGCCTTATGTTTTGGTTACTGTAGTGGTTTGGTCACTCAAACTTTTGAAGTTTTAACATGTTGGGATTTTTCCTCCTGTCCAAGACAACCATATAGTCAATGCACTTAACCCTAAAAGTTTTTTTTTCATTGTTTGGTGCTACAACCATACACCCACAACTATTGCTTATGTCAATATACAGTCAACTCTCAAATTAAAAAAATGGTTTATATCATTTATATCACTAGTTGTGTCCCACTATTCAGTTTTGCATTAAAAGTTACAACCGCTTAAAAATGCCATCGTTTTGTGAGATGTTTGCTCAAATATGCTATTAGACACCTAAAAAAATGACATCGCTCCATTAGATGTTTGCTCAAAAATGTAATCAAACACCGTTACTGTCATGTCAAACTAGTTGACTATGTTATATGACCAAAATACCCCTACACCCGCATGTTAGCTCTCTTTATCTCACAATGATAATTGTGAGGCCTACTTACCAGAAGCAATCAACCAAATAATTTTAGAGGAAAATAAGAACACACTTTGGGGTTGAGTGGGACAGACACTTTATTGTAGCGAGATATAGGGAGAGCTGTCATTTTTTCCATGGGTATTTTGGTCATATAATATTGTAAACGAACTTTGAGCTGATAGTAATGGCTTGTAGTGGCTTTTTTAGCATGTGCCTAACAGAGCAGTGGCATTTTCGAGCAATGGCATAAACGAGTAGTGGGACACAACTAGTGGCATAAATGATAAAAAGCATTTCATTGTACCAAATTCTCATGTCTTTCCTATTCCTATGTTTGGGGATCATGCGAATCAAAAAGTTTCATAAACTTGATGAAATGACCACACATGGCCACCTTGTGCAGTCATGGCAACATCAACCTATCATAACATTGCTAGGAATGTGGAATGAGATTCAGTAACTAAAGGATGAGCAACATCAAGCAATTAAAACATGTGGAAAAATGACTCAAATAAAGTTTAGTTTAATCAAACAGAAGATCCAGTTTCATAATTATGTTGTATACATTGATCCATTGGTCCAAGCAGAACTGGTTAATCTTGCAAGAAATGTGAATTCATTATAAATATTTCTCAGCAATGCCAGGCTTCTTGTGTTCATACTACAATTGCATAAATACATATATATTCACCATTCCTTCACATATATAACTAGTTAAGTTAAAGGAACTTTGTGAATTATGCAGGGAGGATACATACGCATGCAATAGTCAGAGATGGGGTATATAAGAGTCACACACTTGGAGAGTTCTGTTTTTACTATATGATCACTAATAACCAATCTGCAGGCAGTAAAAGGAGCTCATTTATAATTCCTCATACATGAATCGGAGCAAGCAACTCCAAAATGATTTTTGGCAGATAATAAGCAAAGCAAAATCAGAGATTCTAGTTACTTACCAGCTGCTAAATATATGCAATGCAAGTCTAGTTATTGGTAGGATGGATTTCGATGAGGACGATGGGAGGAGCTAGCTGAACTTGATGCTTGGAATCGTCGACACATGGACTACTCCTGATTGATTGATGCTAGGTAGCTAGTAGGGCGGCCGTGCATGCGCCGCCCATTCCAGCGCCGCATGCCCACCGCCTCCCGGCATCAGGTTCGGCGGCACGCCGTACATCGGCATCCCCGCCGCCGAGGGGCCGCCGGCCATCATCGGAGGGACACCACCGCCGGGGGCTCCGTGCATGCGGGCGGCCTCCAGCTGGTGGTCCTCCTCGGCGTCGTCCAGCGGCAGCCGCTCGTAGGTGGCGTTGGCGAAGGTGGAGGCGATCACCATGACGGGCCCCGCGGCGGTGAGCGCGCCCACCACGCTGCCCCCGACCACCTGCCCCTGCCCGCCGGCGAGGTACACGGTGAGCCCGGTGGACCCCGGCGGCGAGGGCCCGGGGAGGAAGGTGCCGGAGAGGGAGAGTATCTCGAAGCGGCCGCGGAGCGCGACGACGGCCCCGGGCGCGGCAGGCTGGCGCAGGGCGACGTCGGCGACGGCGCCGGCCCCGCTGAGCACGCAGACGCCGCGCTGCCTGCGGCGGGAGAAGTGCGCGATGGCCTCGGCGACGTCCGCGCCGCTGGCCACCTCCATGACGTGGCTGCGCAGCGCGTTGGGGCTGTCCCGCGTGACGAAGATGGGCGGCTTGGGCTTGTTCTTGGACCCCGCCGGCCGGCCGCGCGGGCGCCGGTTCGCCGGCACCACCACCGCGCCCTCCTTGGGCTCGTGCTCGTCGTCCTGCCCGCTCCCTCCGCCGCTGTGGCTGCTCTCCCCGTCTACCTTGGGCACCGCCATGGCGTCCTCCAGCTGCTGCCGGTTCTGGTCGCTGGCGAGGCCTGATGCAGCTGCCGGCGCCTCCGTCAGCCGCCCTTCGTCCCACCACCTGTTGGCCATCTCTCCACCTAACCTAACTCTATGTGCTACAGCTTGCTTGATCTGGTCTTCTTCTTCCCTGTGTAGTTCCAAGGGCGGCTAGCAAGCTTTCTTGGTTAGTTGACTTCTTGCCCAGCTAGCTTCACCACGGTGCCATGGATCTGAAATTGAGCATACAAATGAAGATCAGAGAAGCTTCATGTCAAACACACAAGAGATCGAAGAAAACGAGCTAGAAATATAGATGGGATATTCAGCATATGTGCGTGGGGAACTGGGATTGGGAATCCGCTCCTTGTTAGCTTTTGATTTCATGAACAAAAACAAGACGGTAAAGGGCCCTGGATCGAAAAACCTGATCGATCTAGCTAGCTAGGAGAAAAAAAATATCAATACCTTATGCGCCATGAAATTGCAGCTAATGAAACCAGCTAGCTCCCATCAACAGATCTAGTATGAGATCTTGGTTGCTCCTTTTTCTTGGGGGGTCGAGAAAGCTAGCTAGCTAGCTAGAGGGTAGAAGAGGAAGACCAAGACTTGCTTGTTGCAAGCTGAGTAAGCGAGCTTTGTCATGGAGAGGGTGCATGAGGTGTGTTGATGGGTACCTTCCGGTTCTACTTGCTCAACACCTGCCTGCAAACTAATTAGTTAAGTTAAATACAGATCGATCGATACACATGTTATGCATACTGGTATATATGATTAGTATGCTAGTATGTATATATGATTAGTATGTGTACATGATGTCACTGTTTTTAAATTTGCATAAGGCTAAGCTAGCGCACCCCTTTTATTTTACAGTGGGTAACGTGGTGGGGAGTACAACTCCCAGATATACAAAGCTGAAAATACTTCGTATGATTGCATGGACCGCGCTATACTCTGGCACCATTTTATAGCAAGGTATTTTCAAAGCTGCATCTGAGAATATGCTTAAAAATTAATTAAGCTAGCTATCCTGCTACCATCACATGTGGATTTGCACATATTGCCAGCCCAACCAACCAGTTTATTTATGTTAAAAGGTAGCGTATACTTTTCAACGTAACACGTATATAAAAATAGAAATGATCATCGAGCCAAGTATCTACGTAACACGTATGTAGGCTCTATGGCAGTCTCGCCGGTTTGGTGGGAACCGAAGACGCGCGCTTCTGAGCCGGCTTATGGGTGTGAAGAAATATTTCTTCCGTTTTAGAACCTCCACTATCGAAGATAGCTCACATATAGGGATATAAGGCTCGTGGCAAGAAAATTCCCTGGTCCGTAGCGTAGTATATATACATGGCTTTTTCGTGTTGTGCGTCATAACACTAGTGGTACCACATACCTTCATTTGTATGGTTTCATGGACCACTATTGGTGTCGTTTTTTAGATCATGGTATTTTTGTTGCTGCCACTAAGTATACACTTAAAAATTAGTCACCTACCATCAAATGTGGATTGACATACACTCACCATCCCATACCAACTGGTTTATTTCTGTTAAATCTAACACAAATATAAGGGATCCTTTGATTCAAAGGATTATCACAATAATTTTAGTGTGTTAGAATCCTTAGGAATTTTTACTATGTTGGTTTTTTGCTTCATAGGATCGAATCCTATATGATTTTTTCTAAGGATTTTTTGTACTACTTCCCATAGATTTCTAGCATCCACTCAAATTTCTTTGAAAGAATCCTTTGTTTTTCTATGATGCAATCAAACAACCAAAAATCATCTATAGTTGAGATGAGCATGGCATTCCAATCCTATGTTTTTCCTTTTCCCGTGTTTTTAGAATCCTGTGAATCAAACAGGCCCTAAGACATTCTAACTTTTTTGTAAATCAGATGTAAATAGACATGTTTGAGTGTGTTTGTTCACCCATTTTAGTCTTTATGTAGTTCATATTGAAATATACATCTTATATTTGTGAACAGAGAGAGTAATTTTCAATACCATAATTCTGAATACTTTACATAAGCTGATTTGTATACAAAATGGAGATGATCAATGATCCTATGGAGTAGAGAAATCTATGGTATACAATTGTCAACTTGTTTTTCCTTTTTCTAGATGGGAGAATAAACCCCTGGCCTATGAATCAAATGGATGCACAGAGCCATTTTCTCATCAACTAAAATTGTGTTACAACACACGATGTAGCAACAAAATATGACGACATCACGCACCAGAGATCTCAATATATATCATGGTGATTCCAGATCACATTGTCTTGATTCATAAGTTGAGAGAATCCCCAAATCACTACACATTGGGAAAATTAAGGTGCACCTAAAGATAAAAGTTATTATGTGGTTTGTTCACAAGAAAGTGATCTTGACCAAAGACAACCTTGCAAAACATCGTTGGGAGGGTAGCAAATGATGTTGTTTTTGCAATTGTGATGAATCGATCCAACATCTGTTCTTTCAATGCCCACTGACCAGACTACTGTGGCGCACAATGCACGTGGCCTTTAATGTTAGCCCACTTAATAACATAGACACTTTATTTGGGACTTGACTTAATGTGGTGGATCTTAAACTAGCAACACATATTCGAGTCAGAGTATGTGCATTAATTTGAGCAAAATGGAGCTACCGAAACGACATCATTTCTAACATACAGAACATTACCAATTTTTTGCAGGTCATCTACAGAGCAACTTCCTGGATACATACGTGGTTGTTACTTAGTCATGCGGAAGCCAAGGAGCATATAGCTTATGGGTGCAACCATTGTGAGATGGTAGCACGGGGGATACCTACAACCGGTTTGGATGGCGGTACAACAATAGGATATGTGTATAGGCATCTAATCTTATTTGTGTCGGTTGTGGCCTTGTGTATCTTTTATTTACTTTTCAAAACTTGTACCACACTTCGTACTCGTTGGAGACTTTTTTTTAATAATATGGCCGCATGCATCTTTGTAATGTAGATGCCGGGGCAATCCTCCTTTTCGAGAAAAGTTAAGTTGAGAGATTAAAATATATTGTACTAATTATAGATGGAAAATTTAATTGGCGAGGTGTGGTGACACCTGAGTATATATGTTTAACACTAGTGTTTGGAATATCATCAGAGAATGCATGCATGCATTGCATTTCTTTGTTGCTGAAGCCATACACATGATGACTTCGCCAATCCCAAGATAATGTGTCAGCTCAGTCTCTCGAAGGTGCTTATAATAATAGGGTGTGCATGGGTTCATAGGGGTGAGTGTATCTGCGTTTATATGAGCGTCTATGCCTACACTATGTTAAAAAATAAATCATTTTTCCTTCCTACTCCACGACTTCCGCTTTTCCGCATCCCTGCTGTTTTTCTATTTGCCAAAAGAAAAAGGGAAATCTTTGCCAAAACCATGATCAACTTACATATTACAACATTACTATCAATCAACTTGAAATGTAGCTACAGTGCATCCACACCGTCGACCATCCTCCACTCTGTTGTAACAACCCTCGATCTTGCAAGTTGTGGGTATCCTCAAGGTCGAGAGGCGGTGATCATCTGGTAATATTTACTATAGAGACATGAAGAAGCGGATTTCCTCTCCGCTAATTGTAATATATTGCTTCTGATCCAAAATGCACGTCATTATAGATTTTTTTTCCAGTTAAACATTTTAGTTTGACGACCATCTATAAAGAAAAATAATAATAGCATCAACACCAAATAAATACTACTCCCTCTGCAAAGTTTTATAAGATCTTTTAGATCACTACGATTACTATACAAATTTTAATAATAGGAATTCAGCGAGCGCGCCTACTACAAAGCAAAAGAAATATAAGCTAGTATTCTAATGGAATGGGGGGTTGGGCTCGAGTGATATTAGAGCATGCAAGTCCCAATTAGTAGCTAGCTTCGATCCCCGGTTAATTAAAAGTAGAGAGAAGTAGTGATGAGATTCCTTTTGGCTCTATTAGTGGTGGTCCTAAGCACAAGTTGCCAAGTAACACTACTAGAGTACTCACTGATCCACTACGTACTAACCAGGCCAACTACTAATCAAAGATCAATGATCCTGCCTGTCATGGTCATGCATAGTTTGTATATCTGATTAATCCTGCTTGTTGGTTAGTTTAGAGTAAGCTTTGCTTCTAAACTCGACACGCGTACTCGGTCATGCTAAAAGCAAACACAACTTGCTAGAACAACAACTCACCCATTCTTTCCTAAAGAAACACAGCTTGCCCATTATCCTTATAACACGTTCTAGAACAAGTAGACGACAATGTAATCCTAGTTGTCCACATGTTTGGGTAAATGGAAGGAGAAAGATATGTTTTGGTCTCTCAATTATTGCCAAGGTTTAAATTAATTTCAATACGGGAACTTTTGGTCTCTCGATGGTGCCAAAACCATACTGATTGTTTTAAAAAGAATTCAAGGGAGTCCCAAAAATATACTCCCTCCGTCCCATAATATAAAAACGTTTTTGATACTAGTGTAGTGTGAAAAACCTTCTTATATTTTGAGACAGAGGGAGTAATTATGAATTCGGATGCATGCTTAGGACTAGGAGGACTTGAACTTAGACAGTGGAATTATATACCCTCATGCCCAACTAAGTGAGCTAGGCTCTCCCCGTGAAAATAAAATGAGCTAGACTCTCACTTCTTAGAACCATCAAGATTTATTTTTCTATGACAAAAATCACAGGAAAAGTGAGGTAATCAGAAAGACATATATGAAAAGACAAAACGGCTGGAGTTTTTCTATTTTTATAAATTCAACTAAGTGAAAGAGAAAATTGGGGAAACAAATTTCTTTCTGTGTGTAAAAAAATTACAATAGAAAAACCATGAAAGTAGAAGTTTACAAAACACAAAGAAAGAAAGAAAAGAAAATGAGAAAAGTTCAGGGGAAATAGAAAAATAACTAATAATTAGGTGAAATCGCGAGTATACATGGTTTTCTTGAATACATTTGTCGTGTTCCATGGTTTTCTTGAATTTTGTTGCCAAACTCCAATCTTTTCCAGAATATTTATAATTGTTGTTCATTTTACATCCCAGGATCATTAATAATTTTACTAGATACGTGACTGCTTAACTTTCTGATATTCATTTGGATATTATAGATATTTTTGTTCTCATCTTGCTGCGCTTGAAACCGCGTCGTGTCACCATAAAAGCAATTGTGTGGAGCTATAGGACAAATGCAGACGGTTTTGACACTCAAGGGACCAACTTTGAACTAATTAGAGTCTCCTTTTATTTTGCCGATAGTTGAGGAAGTACAATTCTTATTTTGTTTGCTTTTTGGATGAGGGTTGATTAATTAGTAAATATAATTGCCTCATCGCTAGCTTAAGTAAGTGGTGGGAACATCATTTTATTTGTAGAAGAAAAAAGTTCAGAGTTACGTTTTTTTTTCTTTCTCAGGGGCAGGTCAGGGGACACTGGGACAGTCCTTTTCTTTTTATAAGATCAAGGCAGGGGATAGTAAGAGCTGAGTTTTTTTTTTGAGGGGTGTCAGAGCTGAGTTGAAATGTACTTGGAAGCCCATTCGACAAAGTAGGACTTCAAGCTTGGAAGCCCACCCACAGATAGGCCCATACTCCCACGGGCGCTTTGCCTGTTTGGCAAGTCGGCCGGCCGGTTGAATGCCGCCTCCGGCGATCGCCGGCGTCCGAGCCTCAGATGTCGCCGACCCGTTGATTGGAGACGAAATGCCTCGCCTGCCAACACTATGTGATCCGGCCGCAGTGCAGGCGTGCAGGTCAGCCTCCCTCTACTGTGAATCCAAGTACCACCACGAACTCAACCTGTTCGACGGAATGCCTCCTAATCCACAAAAACCATGGCCGCCATTTTGCTAATTAAGGCGTGCATACCACATCTCCTAGTTAATTCTATCATAATCGGAGACTTTTCTTCCGCTTTCTGACTCGATCACACACCTATGAACCACACCACTCGGTGGCATGGCCGCAGGCAGCTTGGCGTCTGTCTCATGATCCTAACTAGTTATTTAGTCAAGTTCAACTGAATCAGATATTAATTTCCATTCCACGTATTGGTTTGGAATGTGTGAAATGAACTTGACAGAAGAAGCTTGGTTAGCTCCACCATCATTGTTATGTTTTATTTTGCTGTTTTCTGTCCTCCCAGTTTTGTATGTTTTCCAGCCATTTGATGTTGCTTCTTTTTCGATCCCAAAGATGAGGCACTGTTATGTCATCCCTATCGTTTGGACCCATACAACAAACTACAATGTTAATTGTGATTCCCTAAGCACGAAACTTCTTTTTCGGTTGCACTAAACCAAATGTCTGGCTTGTAGGCAATGAATTAATGATCATAGGAGGGAAAAAAACATAGCTCGGCATATCAGCATCTCTGATTCTTGCCAAGTCACGACAGCTAGAAAAGCACGATGAAGCTTCAGCATACTTCAATGATGGTTGGTAAAAACCATGTCTTCTACACCCTGCTTGATTCAGAATTTTAGTACAGGCTGCTCATGGAACATTCTACAATGGTTATCCATGGCTTATAATCTGACCAACTGTATATTACCAAAAGAGGACTGCTGGTAGTTTTGCAGTTACCAAACACATGATGTGACACCTAGTTGATATATGCAAAGGCAACTGACTAGAGGTCCTCAGTGCCATAATTCCCATTCTCCTGCAGATATTCCTGGATATCAACGGGAAGCATGGTGCTACTGTGGATACCCTCATCATTAAACGGGCATGTATAGTCAGGCGTGTATACATGTGAAATGTTGTAATCCTGAGAAGATTGCATGGAAGTACAGGTCATAAGGTCATTTCCGAAGTAGCTCTCGCTCTCACTCTTTACAGCGGGGCATAATTCTGCTGGCCGTGGCATCCTAGCTTCCCCTTTCTGGTAAGCCATAACCTTGGCCTTAATACTGTCTTCTTCAGGGCTTGATACGGAACAAGTATTTGTGTACCCTTGTGGTGCCTGAGCCTTTAGTGACTCCAACTGTGCTTGCAGATTCACAGCCTAAGAGAACATTGCATGCCATCAGTTTTGAGTTATTACTGTCCATGCAATTAGCAGTTCATCAAACGAAAATTCAGAAAGCAATAGAATTGTTGTTGAAGTCGGTGTGAGTGCAACAGTAATGAACTGACTAACCTGCTGCTGCAGAGCAAATATGTGCGCGACGCAACCATATACAGGATCATGTAGCCTGGCCTGTGCCTCGTAGGAGATGGTGGCTGCAGCCTCGCGGCGGTCTATTGACGGGAGGCCCGTGAGGAGCTTTGAGACATTGCTTGCACCAAAGACCTTATGGATGGCGCCAAAATGTGCAGCCCCTTGCTCATGGCAGAAGTGTGGGGCGAAGACACACCCACTCACGCACTTCCTCCGAAGGAACTTGCAAGCGCCGCATGGAGAGGGAAACCCTGTCATTGCTCCTGCTACCTGATCGATGCTGGTGTTGTATTCTTGTTCCTTGCAGCTTGCAAAGTGAATCATCAATCCTTCAACTTATAAAGGCTACTCTAGCACTAGCAGTGGGGTACATGCCGGGGATGGCTTAGTTTGTTGAATAATTAATCGGACACGGTCTCCCTAATGGCCTGCAGATTCCATTATCCAAAAGCCAGGTTCCCAGTTCTATACCAACTTGGCATTCCTTTCAGAAGGACGCAAGCGACAAAGGAGGCAACAATCACCCGACCCATTTGTGTTTGCTTGAGAGACTTTATTTTACTATTGGTTGTTGGGTGAGTTTATGAGGTGTTCAACTTTTCCTTTCTTTTTAACATGTCTGACAAACTTAGTACTACCCTTATGGGCGACAAAATCTCACAACTTGGGGAAAGCTGGTAGAATGAACCAAAGAAAATGACTGCTGTTCAACATATGGTACACTCATACTCAAGCCCATGTCAAGTCGCTCACCACGTAATGTTGTGAGATGATTATGTGACTATGTCCATTTAATCATGTGTGTCAAACCACTGATGATGCGCATACTACTCTGTTAAACAACCTAAGTATACCCTTCTAACTATACTTTTCCTCTGTTTTGTTTCTGCCTAGGACTTTAATAGTTGTAATGCAGGTTATGTAATACTTTGATCATTTTTGTGTATATCAAGCGTGTAGCCGTTCTTCTTACTTATTTATAGATTTATTGGCGAACCACTTATACCTTTTTTCATAGGCATTTGCCCTGCATCTATGCTATTGGTCCTTGCAAAACCATAGGTGTTCACAACAGGATTTTATTTGTATCGCTTGATATATAGAAATCAAGCTAATTGCTCAGAACTGACCACGTTTTATTTTAGTTGTTTACCTTATGCAATTTTCATTATTTTTGGTTCTTATTGCATAGTCGTAACCTATAAATTATACTTCAGCCATACTTGGTCACCCAAGTGCATCTTTGCTTCTAAAAGGAATTAATATTAAAACAGTAGAAGGAGCATTTAACAACCACAAAGGTGTTGCTTTCCAGAGTGTAGAAAGGAAAAGGTGCAGAGTAGTAGTCACGGTTGCTTTTAGTGACTCCCAACTAAGATGCATTCTAGTCACTCTGGTATACTACAAAATACAACTAATGATGATGCGATGTTCCTAATGATATTTTTCGTTTTGACTCTATGATTCTACTGATTCGATTGGTTTCATATAATATTATGTCAAAGGAATAACAATCTTGGTTATCTCACATGTTCTATGTACATAGGTCCCCAGAGTTTTTTCCTGAATCATGAGATGATTGATTACAGGAGTTAGTTCGTAGACGTGCCCTCGCAGCTAATTAAGTTCCCCAGGCCTCCACCCAATCGAGTGAAGTGGATAGTATGTCCAAAAAAGTGGAGGCAGCCTTACAGAGCTCAGCGTGTGATCATTGTAAACTAAGTGTTTTCTAGTTTTTGGTGCCTTTGTTAATAGCTGCCATGCTTATGGTATAGTATATGGTTAGCTTGCTAATGAATGATTAGCACCCGATTAATACAAAAATTTTGATAAGACAAAATATATGAGTGCATTCCACGCTTTCCAGTTTCCACTGAATTTGGAAGTCCCAGCTATGGAAGGCAGATAAATGCTCTGTTTCATTGATTACTGATGCAGGTTTAGTGCCTGTTCGGAGTCCCTCTGCTCCACAACTCCGCTTCGGAGCGGAGCGGGCTTCAGTTCAAATTTACAGAGCAGGGGAATAGGTGCTCCGCAGATTCTGAATATTTCGTGGAGCTGGTGGATTACCAAACAGGCCCTTGGTTAGTGCAAGTGCTTGGCTAGCTCCTGTTTCAAGCAGTCTGTGCAAACCTCTTGCAACCAGCTACACATCCTTGATCTTGAATCCTTCCTGCATGCACAAATCTTGTTTACCACTTGCACTTCATTCCACTTTACAAATTGCTTGTTTACCACTTCTTTCAAAGTTGCTGTGTCGCTTTCCTGGCAAATAAAATTTGTTCTTATTTGTTTTATTTAATGAGAAATAGTGTTTATTTCATTTTTTTCTCGTCCAATCAATTTGTAAAGGAAAACCATGGGCTCTCAGTGGAATAGGCTCAGATACTGAACAGGGGCTGATAAAGTGCAGCTGAGATGGGCCGCTATTGGGTACTATGCATGTTTGACCGGTGGTATTGCTTGCTCTGCAGGTATCTAAAGTTACATTCCAGTGGCTGAGATGCAGAGAGCTGTTGGGTGTAGTTTCTTCCATTTGTATGCTCGCCGTGGAGATGGATCCTCTATGTAGAATGCACTGTCAGCTATGTAGTGCACTTGTAGGAATTAGTCAAATTTTTGGTAAATTCACCCGTCAATTGATCTTGCTAGCACTTTAGTGTGCGCCCATGCTGTATCAGCATTTAGAAGCTTAGTTCTGACCAATGAATGCTGAATGAATCCCATCAGTACTCTGGCCTGGGAGTTGGGAAGAAGTTCCTGTAAGCTGAACCAAATTGCACCTGCCTTAGCCCTGGTGCTATTTGCTACTGCTTATATACAGGGATGGGTTTCGGCGCTTCTCTGCCTTCTTTGATGAGAAATAAAATGGGTCGCTTGTTCCTGCCGGAAAATACATAACCAAACCGTCGCACTTGCTGTTGCTTCTGAAGAAATGATTTAGTTCTTATCAGGACAGGGATAGGTAAAACAATATTAGCCTTGATTTGCTTCTGAACATCGATTACTGCCTTTGCTTTTAAGTTTCAGTAGCAATACTACTTTGCTTGTGGGACGTTTTTTCCTCGTTTCTCTGAGGTGTGGCGAAGGTTTCCACGGCTTGGGTAACATTTGAACTTTAGCTCGTCTATGAGTTAGCTTGAGAATGTTTGTTTTCACTTCTTCCTTACAAATTTAAAAGGCAAATAATTTTTGGTAGTCATGATCGAATCAGGTGTTGACCAAATCAAACTAACACCGATTAAAATTACTATTGATAGGCCTCTACATTTAGTAGTATAGATGACATGACAGACACAGAAACTCATTTTATTGGTTGCTGCCACAATCACAGCAGTTCAACATCGTTTATATATGATCCAATGATTGACAAGCTAGCTCTTAAAATCTTTTTCTCCTCTAGAGCAGCTTGGAAGCTAATTATGGGCCTTGTGGCTCCATATCTTCATCTTGTTGCAGTTCTGCACGCAGACGTCGGCGTCAGCTGCATCTGCAAAATAGCAACGCAAGAACAGAAATCCTCAGAACATATTCAACTCATCAAGAAGAAGAAGAAGAAGAATGCGATCAAGGACTCAAGGTGGTCTGCTGTCTTACCGGCTGGCGCCTCTGAAAAGTCACAGATGTGTATCTTGCAGGCCATCCTGCACGTGGCGGCGGCAGAGCCGACACCGTCGCCGGCCTGGTTGGTGTTGGGGCTGCACTTGTTGGCGCAGAACGGGATGCAGAGCCAGCGCGGCACGCCGGGGCTCTTGCACCCGGGGTAGAAGTCGTTGAAGCACTTGCAGAAGTCGGACATGGCGGCCACCTGCTGCCGCTGCCCGGACGGCAGCACGAGGAGGAGCATGATGCACAGGGCGGCAATGGCTGCCGCTCTCTTCTTCACCTCCATCTCTTTCTCGGACCAATGAACGATGCTTCTTAAGGATCAATAGGAGAAGGGAGGAGGGGACTGCTGTTGGTGACTGACTGGTGACTCTGCTAGTCAGTTTTGTGGTTCTTCTTATAGGAGGCACCGGAGCTCCAAGGGCAAAACCGACATTTGGCCTGGATAATTAGTAAGGGAGCCGAGCATAGTATTTCGCCATTTTCAGCGCAAATCAAATGACTATGATTTTATAGTGCCGCGTCACGGCTCAATTGTGCGGCGTGTTTTGGCGAATGGGTGATGGTCAGGTGGAGTGTCCAGGTGCGTCCTGTAGTCAGTTTGCCATGGTATTCATTTTCTGAACAAAATATCAATCACTATGAGAATACCCTCGGATCTTAAACTGATTAGACAAGCCTTTATGAAGCTGTTTGTGCTGATGTAGAAAGAAAACCGAATGCAGTTTTTGATACATTGCTGTTTTTATATAACAATGGAGGTTATCCTATGTTTGGTAATATCTCTTTAGCTGTACAGTTGCGCGTGAGAGAAATCAGATTTCATTTTTTTTGCGGTGGAAAAGGAGCTTTATTAAACAATGATAGGATTACAATCAGCAGCCAGCAAGTTATTCAGAGCCTGTGGGGCATCCTGCAACCACAAGTCAGTTCGATGCTCCGCTCTCGACATATAAGCTAGCCGATCTGCAGCCCTATTCTGCAAACGATCAATACATAAGAAAACATGCTCCCTTTCACTCAACAACTCCTTAATCTCTTGTATCAATTGGCCTAGGTATGACTTGTTCTGCCCAGTCTCCCTCATTACCTTAACAACAGCAGCACAGTCAGTTTGAATGATAAACGATGAGGAGGTATGCATCAGTGCTACTTTGACTCCTTCCCTGACTGCCATCATTTCTGCTTCAAAAGCATCTGCACAGTGTGGGATATACCAGCATGCTGAAAGCACATGCCTACCGTTGTTATCTCTTACTACCATTGTCGCCCCAGCCCCATCATCACATGTTCCAAAAGATCCATCTGTGGTAACAGCCAACCAACCCGCTGGAGGTGGAGGCCATGGATTATGCTCTTTGGGATGTTTGGAACGTACATTCCTATCAGTGGGATCCTCCACTATAGCTGGCCCCTTTCCTTTCACCACATCTCTTCCATTATTTAACTTGATTTGTTGCAAGGATGAAACATAACTTTGCAAGAAAATTCGTGTCGCTTCAACTGGAGACGGCGTCTTATCATGCAATATATCATTTCGGACTTGCCAATTTCTCCATATAATCATAAGGACCCTCATCCTCTCCACATCCGTGAGTGTGACCAGTAAATCAAACAGCCATTCATGCCCAGTATTTAGTATAGACTCCTTTGTAAGGATCTTCCAGACCTCGCTCATGGTGTCCCAACAGCCCTTGCCATCGGGCAAGACACAACCGCATGAAAGCTATCCTCTGTTTCGTAACCACACCTTTGGCACTGCTCAATGACCTCCAAGTGTCTATGCCTTTTCACTTGCCGTGTGGGTAGACCATTCCACAGCAATTTCCACATCTTGTTATTCAGATTTCATTGACGTGGCAACAGGTAAAATAAATATTTCCAAGCAGTTTGCAAGCTTCTGCCTTCTGGATGTTACACAAACAAGACAGAAAAAAGAACTTCTAGAAAATTATCCTTTCATTCTTTTACACAAGCAAGCACATCCGAAAACCTTGCACATGTTACAAACCATTGCGAACTCATGCCGCAAATCATATACAAGTATCCGCTCTGCGGAAAATGAGCCTACTTGGATGCTACACGCAACTGTGTTCATGCTGCTAGACACATTTATGGATGTTGTGGCTATCAGTTTAAGATGTGTGGTTATTTTGTCACGAGATTTTAGTACTAGTATATTTTGTTTTTCTTGCAATATTGTGTATAATAAACTTAAGAATAGCTCCAGATGACTCCAGTCCCTTCTGAGTTCTAACCAGCTAATAGTCTGAGTGTGTGTATTCTTTATTTTACGATATTAATGAGTGTGTTGTTATGGGAATATTCAGTAAATTTGACAATGATGTGTTCTGTATATCTACTACTGTTTTTGTTTCAAATTATTGTAAGTTGTGCTTCTCAAGTTACAGTTGTAAGTTTATGTAAATATCTCAATGATGCCTCGTTTATTTTTGGCAACGTCATTCTGCCATGCGCCTTCATTGAATCATATATTTCTTTGCCTATGTTCTTTTATGTCCCGTTTTATGCGTGTTTTTGTTGTTATTGAATTTGCACCTCAGTATTTAGAAGTATAGTTCCGACTAATAACTAATGTTGAATCCCATCAGTAGGCATGACCTGGGAGTTGGGAAGAAGCTCCTGTGAGTTGAACTGAATTGCACCTGCCTTCCAGCTGCTATTTGCTACTGAATGCATAGCTAAGGATTCAACCAGGGCCGGGTTATGCAGCGGCGTGTTTTTGGCGAATGGATGAAGGCCAGCTGGAGTGTGTCCCGTAGCCAGTTTTGCCATGGTACTCATTTTCTGAAGATAATGTCACTCACCATGAAACTAACTTTGATCTAAACATGATTAGAGATAAGGGAATGCTGGTCATCTCTGTTTTCTAAGACAATCCCCTCATGTATCTGCCTGCGTTGATGTAAAAAGGAAACAGAATGCAGTTCTGATCCAAATCCAATGCTGTTTATATAACAGTCAAGTGAACAACTGAACATTGTTCTACTAGTATCTCTTTAGCTGTACAGCTACGCATGAGAGAGGTCAGACTTCAATAGCATGTCAGCAAGTAAATACTTCCAAGCAGTTTACAAGCTTCTGGATGTAATTCCAGCAGAATAGTTGGTGCCAGAAAAAAATGATTTTATTTCCATCTTGGCAGAGTCCTCGCCCACGGTCGATGCACATTAAGTGTTTGTTGAAATGCCACATAGAGAGAAGAGGAGGACGAAGAATAAGGTGGATGCTCACGTCTGGGCCCTACTTGTCATAACGGTCAAAATAAATGACGTTGACTTTCCTGCCACGTCAGCCCTGATGGGTGGGTCCTGCTTGTCATTAATGTGTTTAAAACGTCTAAAACAGTCATCAGCCGAAAGTTGTAGTTTTTAGGGACGAATTACGAAAAAAGTGGTAGTTTTCGGTCAAAATTTTGATAGTTGTAGTTCTGTGGGACGCCAACCCCAAAACTGGTAGTTTTTTGTCAGTTACTCTGCTATTTGCTTCTACTGGCGATTCAACCAGGGTAGGGTTTCAGTGCTACTCTGCTTTCTTTGGGATGCTAATATTTGATTTGACTGAATTTCGGATTCTTTCATGAGCCGGCTAGCATTTGAAATGTTTTTGGAGCTAGCTTCTGAAGAAATGAAACATCTCGCTTATTTCCTTGCAAAAAGTAAAGATGAACAATTTGGTTGTTCTTATCAGTACAGGGATATGTACATCAAAGCTAAATCCATACCAGCCTTGATTTGCTCTAAGTTTCAGTAGCAATGTTACTTTTTGGCTCGGATATGTTCTTTTTCATCCTTGTCTGAAGCGAGGCGAATGTTTCAGTAGTAATGCTACTTTGCTTCTGGGATGTTTTTTCTTGTCTTCTTTGTCTGAGGTGTGGTGAAGGTCCTGATGTTTGGCTAATGTTTGAATTTTAAATCCTCTGTGAGTTAATTAGTTCAAGAAATATATTTTCGCTTTTTTCCTCTAAAAAAGACAAGTAAAATTGGTAGTTATGATCGTGTCAGGGCCAGAGATAGGCCAAATCAAAGCCAGGGAAAATTTTGTTTTTGCCACTCTAGATTTTGCCAATTTTCCTTATGCCACTCTAGATTTTGACATTTCAGTATTGCCACTCTTAGCTTTTGAAAAATATCACAATTGCCATTATGTGGCAACAGCAAATTAATTTTATTTCACTTTTGCCACTCTAGCTTTTGACAATGTATCACAATTGCCACTCTAATCTATTTTGGTTTTGCCACGGAATGGCAATTGTGATAATTGTCAAAAGCCTTATTATTATGTATATGCCTCTAAGTATAGAAGCTCATTTTAGAGGCATGAGTCAGGGGCAGGCCAAACAAAGACATGTTAACATTATTATTGATATGCCTCAACGTATAGATGACAACCACAGAAATTAATTTTATCGGTTGTTGCCACAATCACAGCGGTTCGACATCGTATATATATACCATGGCATGATCAGCAAGCTAGCTCTTCAAATCTTGTTCTCTCCTCCTAAAAGGGAGCAGCTTGGAACTTAATTATGGGCCTTGTGGCTCCATATCTTGTTGCAGTTCTGCACGCAGAGGTCGGCGTCAGCCGCATCTGCAAAATAGCAATGCAAGACGAAATTGTTCATGTCAAATGTAAAAGAACAGGCAGATTCAACTCGTCAAGAAGAGGAAAAACGTGATCAAGGTGGTCTGCCGTCTTACCGGCTGGCGCCGCTGACGATTCGCAGAAGTGTATCTTGCAGGCCATCATGCACGTGGCGGCGCCACTGTCGACGGCCTGGTTGGTATTGGCGTGTTGCAGCTGCACTTCTTGGCGCAGAACGGAATGCAGGCCAAGTGCGGCATGCCGGCGCTCCTGCACCTGGGGTAGCACACATCGAAGCACTTGCAGAACTCGGACATGGACGGCAGCACGAGGAGCATGATGCACAACGCGGCAGTGGCTGCCACTGTCTTCTTCACCATCTCTTCCTTCAGGGTCACAAGAGGAGAAGGAACTGCTGTTGGTGACTGACTGGTGATTCTGCTAGTCAGTTTTGGGGCACAGGAGCTCTGAGGGCAAAACCAACATTTGGCCTGGATAATTCGTAAGGCAGTTTTTTTTTCTCGAAAGGGGCAGGGGGTTCCTGCATTTCATTGAGAAGAAGAGAGTTGGTCCAGTTTATAAGGAAAACCGGACCCGAAAACCTAACATTCTCGGCTAATCAGGGAAAACCGAATGAAACCCCAAAAAGAAAGAAAAAAAGAAAACGAGAAAAAAGGCACTAGAACTTGGGGACAGGGACAAGACAACTATAGCATCAAGGGACAACATCAGAGCCAGACACCAAAGCACCCAAGCCCAAGGCAGCTAGGCGAGGCTCAAGTGCAACCGAAAAAACTGCCACTCGCCGAAGGGAAACTGTCCATACCGAAAGACTCTTCTGACTCGGCCTCAAAGAATCATGTGCTAATATTATCAGGTGGAAAACATCCTGACAGGTCCAACTTTGACTTCCCAGCGATCCTCGCCAAAGAGCTCAACGCCTCGATCACTTGCAGTGAGAGCGGTTTTTTGTACATGTCCAGGTATGCTTGCATCTTTTGCTCTGGCCCCTCTGCTTTGCCGACCTCCGGCAATTCATCAAAAGCCTCCAATATTCTATACTCTGCACGCTTGGATGTCGGGATGTTGCACGCCTTGTTCTTCTTATCCAGACGCCCGCTCTGTCGCCCGCCATTCTTCTCCCCATGCGAAGGCACTGGGGTCCCAAGCAGAGGTTGTGGGAGCGAACAAGTAACCTTGCTGAGAAAATCCTCCAGAGATAGTGGTGCCGCTTTAGTTTGCACCACCTTCGCAACAACATTGCACACCTCATCCATAGGCTCAACCAGAACATCAGGCGCGTTGAAACCAAGCGGCTCCTCTGGACTCGGCATCAGACGTACAAGGGAGTGCACCACAGAAGACGAGGAGGAGCCTCCATGGTGTGGCGACAGAAGAGTAGCCTCTGAGCACATAGGATCAACATATTCCTCACTCCCTACGGACGAGGCACCATGGCTGAACCACATGTCATCGCCCCAAGCGGAGCAGTCCCTAGGACCAAGGATGACAGGCAAAACCTGAGGGGAAGGCACCATTGCTTCATCAAGCATAGGATCATTAGGCCACGGATCGATGCCCACCGGCCTAGCCGAGAGCATAGCAGCAAGGAGATCCTGCTCAACCGGAGCGAGAGGGAAGACACAGCCGTCCACACTACGAGCCAAGTGATCTCCAAGGGGTGGCGCTAAGAGAGCCTCGGCGTATGAGCGCTTCCTAGAAGCATGGCTGGCCGGCGCGTCACGGCGATTCCCAACACCAAGTCGAGGACCGTGGGAAGGCACCGTCGAGGAGAGCTTTGACGAAGGGCCAAGGCACTGGCTGGCAAGATGGAAATCTTTGTAGCAACGCCAGCACTTTAGCGGCTCCTCGCAATCCTTGGCGAAATGCTTGCGGCTGAGACACCGAAAGCATCGAGCATAGTATTTCGCTATTTTCAGTGCAAATCAAGACTATGATTTCATAGCGTCGCGTCACGGCTCGATTGCTTGGCATGTTTCGGCGAATGGGTGATGGCCAGGTGGAGTGTCCTGTAGTCAGTTTTGCCATGGTATTCATTTTCTGAACAAAATATCAATCACTACGAGAATACCCTCGGATCTTTAACTGATTAGACAAGCCCTTATGAAGCTGTTTGTGTTGATGTAGAAAGAAAATCGAATGCAGTTTTTGATGCATTGCTGTTTTTATATAATAGTTGAGGTTATCCTATGTTTGGTAATATCTCTTTAGCTGTTTTTATATATTTGCGCGTGAGAGGAATCAGATTTCATTGACATGGCAGGAGGTAAATACTTCCAACCAGTTTACAAGCTTCTGCCATTTGGATGTAATAATTCCAGTGTAACACAGACAAGCCAGAAAAAAAATTCTTCTAGTTACATGCGGCAAATTATCTGTTCATTCTTTTACACAGGCAAGCACCACCTGAAAACCTTGCATATGTTACAAACCCTTGTGAATTCATGCCGCAAAATCATCTACTGAAACTGAAGTATCCGCTATGCGGAAAATGAGCCTGCTTCGATGCTACATGCAATTGGTCTATGCTGATAGGCACAGTTATGGATGCTGAGTCTACCAGTTTAAGATCCGAGGTTATTATCATAGTGGTTTTGTGCGTGTTTGTTTTTTGCGGGTTGAATTTTGTACCACAATATTTAAACCACAGTTCTGACTATAATGAATGTTGAATCCCATGAAATAGTCTGACCTGGGAGTTTGGGAAGAAGAAGCTCCTACAAGTTGAACTGAATTGTACCTGCAGTAGCCTGGTGCTATTTTCTACTGCATAAATGGATGGCGATTTCCTTCTATTTTGAGATGCTGTGAAGCCATGGATGTTAGATCAGCTGCCCAAATTTTGGATTCTTTTATGAATTGGCTAACATTTGAAAAAAATTATGAGCTAGCTTCTATGCGATAAGTTATAACGAAAACAAAGTCGCACACAGAGGATTTACATTTGGTTGTTACGATCCAGTCATGGGAATGCCAAATCAAAGCCAAATTAACTTTATATTGTGTATGTATGCCTTACACGTTACATATTGAGATACTCATTTTATTGGTTGCTGCTACAATTACGGAGAGGTTCAACATCATATATACGATCACATGATCGACAAGCATTGTAGATATCTTTTTACTTCTCCTAAAACGTAACAGCTTAATTGTGGGCCTTAATTGTGGCTCCATTTCTTGTTGCAGCTTTCCACGCAGATGGCCGCATCAGCTGCATCTGCAAAACCATGAGAACAGAAGCACAAATGACACTTGTCAGAAGAAAAGGAAACGCAGACTCGATGGAGCAAACGCGATGTGATCACTGATCAAGATGGTCCGACATCTTACCAGCGTTTTGATTTTCGTTTTGTGATTTTTCTCGCCCTAGGCCGAGATGGCCGACTTTCGGTCGTTTTTAAAAATTTCGGCCGA
>NC_041390.1:30891533-30896921 GCF_002162155.2 Triticum dicoccoides | reverse complement strand
ATGAACTTCATATTATGTATATTATGCCTTACATATGGACATACTCAATTTATTGGTTGCTGCTACAATCACAGCCATTCAACATCATATTCATATAGTATATGTACTGATCCCTTGATCGACAAGGTAGCTCTTCAAATCTTCTTCTCTTCTAAAACGGAGCGGTTTGGCGGATAATCAGTCTGGGCCATCTGGCTCAGCTTCCTGTTGCAGTTCTGCACGCAGACGTCGGTGCAAGAACAGAAATCATCGATCAGAACAAAACATGGAAGTATTCTTGTCAAAAAGAAAAGAACACGCAGATTTTCAACTCATCAAGAAGAAGAAGAAGAATTAATGTGATCAAGATGGTCCGTCGTCTTACCGGTCGGCGCCGCCGCTGAGTGGCCGCAGATCTGTATCTTGCAGGCCATCCTGCAGGTGGCGGCGGCAGAGCCGACGCCGACGCCATAGCCGGGCTGCAGGTTGGTGTTGGGGCTGCACTTGTTGGCGCAGAACACATCGCAGGCGTAGCCCGGCACGTTGTCGTTCACGCACCCGGAGTAGCAGTCGTCGAAGCACTTGCAGAACTCCGACTTGGCGGCCGCCTCCCTGGGCAGCAGCGCCAGGAGGAGGAGCACGCACAGCGCGGCCATGGGGGCCGCCCCCTTCAGCTTCTTCGCCTCCATCTCCTTCCTCGCGCAAGCTATGGGCTATGGCTTCTTCTTCTTCGGGATCAGGGAGTGGAGACGAGTGCTGTGGTGAGTGTGTGAGAGACTGTGGCAGTGTGGGCTCTTCTTATATGGGCACCGGAGTTCCGTTCGGAGGGCATAACCGTCATTTAACCTGGATGACTCATGATGTATTTTCCGAGCATCGAGCATCGTATTTTGCTGTTTTCGCGATTTTCCCTAGCACCGCCTCCGGGTTATGCGGCCAAATGGTTGATGGCCAAGTGGAGAGTGTGTCATTTAGCCAGTTTTTGCCATGGTATTCATTTCCGAAGATAATATCACTCACCGTGAATACAACCTTGTTGGACCTAAAAAATGATAGAGACAAGGGAATGCTGTTCATCTCTGTTTAAGTAGGCAAGCCACTATGAGTCTGCCTGTGTTGATGTAGAAAGGAAACAGAATGCGGTTCTGATCCAATTCTGATATATATACCAGTACAGTTTCATCTTGGCAGGCTAAATTTGTTTAGATAAGTAAACCATGATCACTTATGTATCGTGGCCGTGATTTTTCAGTAGTAGTATACTTTATTTGTCTTCAAGTATTGTGCAGAACAAGCTTAAACGATAGCTCAGGATGACTCCTCCCTTCTGACCAGCTAATTCTGATTGTGCATATTCTTCATTTTTCATACGATATTAATGAGTATATGCTGTTTTGGAAATATTCAGTAAATTTGACAGCAGTTGTGTTTTATATATCTATAACTATCTTTGTTTCAAAAGTGAGTTGTGTTTCTGTTTTTTTTGAGACTGTGTTTCGGAAATTACAGTTGTAAGTTTATCTAAACTAGTAAGCATGCACGTGTAAAACACGTCTCAAACGTAAAACAGGTGAATTCATATAATAAAAAAATAAATGTTTTTAAAATATAAATCAAATGGATACATAATGTTTGATGTCGCTCAAATTGTATTTTCAAAAGCGAGACACAATAGTGGTTATGTTGCTGCATAGAGTAATAGCATGAAAATATTCTCATTTAAATAAAATCAGTAATTATTTATTAATGCAGTAATATAGACATGTAGTATAGTCTTCTCTTCGAGTACAGCCAGGAAAAAAAAGTATAAACTGCCTTACGGTGCAATTATATTGTTCAAGATGCTTAATTCTCAAATCTTATTTTATTCTACTAATCTGCATAGAAAAATATATATTTGTGCTAATTTGGATTAAATTATATATATTTTTTGGTTGTGTGGACTGCCAAAATTATATAGCTACCTACTATGGATAATAGGAAATAGAAGATGATATGTGACTACAACGACTTTTATATGAAATAAAGATGATTTACAAGAACTAATTGAAATGTAAAAGGGCTAAAAGAAATCCAATAATTATCATGATAGAAAATATTTATCCGGTTTTGTATGTGTTTATGCGTTGGCAACCATACTAACTTACAATGATGTAAGACGCTTTGTATGTATAGAAATTGAAATGAGTTATGAAGAAAAATAAAGATGAAAGGAAAAGTATTCTAGAGTATTTGTCAAGCTTAACCTTATCAAGCTTTTAGGTCAGCTTCTAAATTACAAAAAAAATGATGAATCCTCAAATAAGAAAGAGACAACAATTTGGAACATGCTACAAAACTGGTGAAGATAGAAAGCATTCATCCTCTTTTTCCTTGTCGTAAGGAGTAGCTTCAGCATACATTTGTAACAGTGTAATACCTGATCCGAAAAAAGTTGTTCATTATTATTATTGGAGGAAAGAGGCGCGCAGACAAAGAAAGAGAGACGGTGCAAATAAGGCCTTAAACATCATGTCTTCAAGTTTGATGACTGCAGATATGTTGGATCATTCAAAACTGCACAAGTATATAAGAATAAATATATGTGCCAAAATAGCGAAAGGTATTTGGTTTCTCTGTCATGAAACAAAATAAATCCGACTGAGTACAGTTTATATGATTTCTCTATACCAATATACGACAGCTGTATTAGGACAGATCCTTTGAAGGATCTATTTATTGGAACTCAGCCGGATTAGTTTCTTCATTGGATCCTTCTGTATGGTAAAATTCTCTTTGTTGGAACAACAATAATCAGTATTAGCGATTGGAACGCAGTAGAGATTGCATACCTTTACAGAACAGTGAGAGATATTCTCTAACAACAGTTCGGAGTCATGTGACCCGTTTTAGATGTATAGAATCATGTAACTGAAATAGTAGTACATCTTCAATATCTTGCTTCCTACTGAATCTTACATAATTTACTGGACTGTTGTGCAATTATGTTAAAGTGACGCGTGTAAAGTTTTCTCTAAGAATGAATCATATATTCTGATTTCCATCCTATCCCTGGAGATAGTGCCTAGGCAGGTGCAACCCACCTTAATTCCAGGTAAAGCAACGTCATACGTAAAACACACACTGATCAAATAGCACAAACAATGCAATTCTAATCAAGGGGATGGCGTTACCTCTTGATACGGTCCAGTTTAATGCATATGGTGATATGAAGTGAAGCCCAAGGAAGCCGACATGAACATAAGAAGTAATCATGGGAAATAGACTCTGCATCTTGACTTCTTTAGTATCCCTTTTGATCCTACTTTATAAGACAAGATTGCTGCATTCTTATGTGCGTGCCATATATAATTACACATTTTCAGTACAGCAATCGGCAACCTAAGATAATCCCAAATCTATAATTCTAGATTGCTTGAAGCCCCACAATTCTTATTTAATATGTAATGCACGTGCACCCACTAAACAGACACTTTGTCGGCGTGGGTGCTGCGAACGGAGCTGAAGTCAATGCGGATGCCGATGGTTGCCGGAGAGCATGCCCTGGACGTGGATGGAGTCGTCGCAGTAGCGGCAGAAGAGCGCCTGGCCTCCAAACAGAAGACGATGGCGGAGATAGCACGTGTGTTTCCGGAGGAAGACGAAGCTCCTCGCGCTCCCCCCATTGTGGCTAGCGTGCATGATGGCGGCAGGCGGCTCGTGATTAGCTTCCTAATATGATGGATGCGTCCGAAATAAGTTTTTTAATAGGATGGATTTGTCTGAGATTAGTTTCCTAATAGGATAGATGCACTCTGATTTAGTTTCCTAGAATAGGATGCATCCGTGATTATTAGTTTCCTAATTTCTCAGGCGTGGAGTTTCATATTTTCCTCCACGGTGGAGTACGGTCAGTCAATGTAAATTGCTAAGTGCACACAGAAAATGGTTTAGGTTAAGGCTAACCGTTAGATTGATTTTAGTGGGTCGTGCGGTGGTATTGGATGTGTGTACGCTTTGTGAGGTATGCTTAAAGAAGTTCTTGTTTGATTGCTTAATAGTAGTATAGATATCTTCCTAACGGCTCTTGTTCCGTTTTGAGCTTTCTCTGGAATGTCATTGTGTCATGCGCCTTCGTTAAATCATATGGCAGCTACTGTCTACTGATTTGCCTATGTTCCTTTATGTCCCCTTTTGTGCGTGTTCCAGCGCTACTTTTCCTTCGCTTTTTAGATGCTATGAAGCCTTGGATGTTGTATCAGTTGCCAAAGTTTGGAATTCCTCTATGAGTTGGCTAAGAATTGAACTATTTTATGAGCTAGCTTCTGAAGAAAATAAGATGGCTCACTTGTTCCTGCCAAAAAGTTGAAGCCTAACTTGCTTATGAAGAAATGATTTCCTTATTCTTAGGAAGACAGGCAAACCAAAGCCAAATAATCAGTATTAGCCTTTGTTATTAAGTTTCAGTAGAATGCTACTTTGCTTCTGGGCGTGTTATTTTTTTCTCCTTTTTCTGATCTGTAGCGAAGGCTTCAATTTCAATGGCTTGGCTAACATTCGGATTTTTTTTCTCATCTCGGGATAAGGGGGTGAAGGTCGCACTTTTTCATCACAAAAAAGAAAAAAAACATTGGAAATACCAAATCAAAGCGTAATTAACTTCATATTATGTATACATGCCTCGCATATCGAGACACTCATTTTATTTGTTGCTGCTACAATCATAGCCACTCAACATCATATATATGTAATGATCCCATGATCGACAAGCAAGCGAGCTCTTCAAATCTTTTTCTCTTCTCCTAAACCGGAGCAGCTTGGACCTTGGAGGTTAATTGGTAAGGGCCATGTGGCTCAGTCTCCTGTTGCAGTTCTGCACGCAGCCTTCGGCGTTAGTTGCATCTGCAAAAATTGCAATGCAAGAGCAGAAACCATCAGAACAAAAGATGAAACCATTCTTGTCAAACGGAAAAGATCACATAGATTCAACTCATCAAGAAGAAGAATGTGATCAAGACGGTCCGACGTCTTCTTACCGGCCGGCGCCGCTGACCAGCCGCAGATTTTGATGCTCAGTTTGCTGCAGGCCATCCTGCACATGGCGTCGCCGCCAACGGCGGCCTGGTTGGGGCTGCACTTGTTGGCGCAGAACAGTTGGCAGAGGAAGTGCGGCACCTTTTTGTTCACGCACCCGGGGAAGCAGTCGTCGAAGCACCGGCAGAACTTGGACTTGGCAGCCACCTCCCCGGGCAGCAGCACCAGGAGGAGGAGCACGCACAGCGCGGCCATGGCGGCCGACCTTGGCCTCTTTGACTCCATCTGCTGCTTCCTCGTGCAAGCTATGGCTTCTTCTTCTTCAGGATCAGGGAATGTGTGGAAGATGATCCAAGCGTCTCCTCAACTCCTCGTAGAGAGCCCGCGTTGGTTTAT
>NC_041390.1:30876570-30891235 GCF_002162155.2 Triticum dicoccoides | reverse complement strand
CATCAGCGCATACATATTTGGTTATAATCCTTGAGGATCAAGGGAAATCAGAGAGAGAGAGATATTGTAGAGAATACAAGGAAGGTTACAATCAGAAGAGATCTCCTAAACAATATCCTTGTAATACAAAGATATGAGCCAAGTATATTGCCCACTAATATTACGTTCAACACCCGCCCTTAATCACAACTGCACAAGTTGAGATTACGTCTGAACTCCTCAAAGCTTCTTGCGGGCAAGGCTTTAGTAAATCCATCTGAAAGCTGATCTTTGGACGGGATAAATCTGATTTCCAATTGTTTGTTAGCAACTCATTCTCGAACAAAATGAAAATCGATCTCAATATGTTTAGTCCTGGCATGGAACACTGGATTTGCACATAAATAGTAACACCAAGATTATCACTCCAAAGGCATGGGGTTTGTATGTGTGACACCCCAAGTTCTTTGAGTCTAGACTATACCCAAATAACTTTAGTTGTAGCATTTGCTAGTGCCTTCATTTCTGCTTCATTGCACACCATGAAATTAAGTTTGGGCCATAAAAAAATGCAATACCACCAGTGGACTGTCTATCATCTAAGCACCCAGCCCAATCCGCATCGGAAAAGACACTTACGCGAGTAGAGGATGATTTACTGAATGTTAGGCCAGTACCTAGCATTTTCTTCACATACCTCAGAATACATTTGGCTGTCGTCCAATGAGAAGTGGTGGGAGCATACAGAAACTTACATACTTTGTTAACCGCAAAAGATATATCAGGCCTGGTGAGAGTCAAGTATTGAAGCACACCAACTATACTTCTGTAACTTGTGTTGTCTTCCTGGTTCAGGAGTTCTCCTTCTGTCAAGGATAAATGTTCAGAACTTGACAATAGAGTGGGAGAGGGTTTGTGGTCATGCATGCCAACTCGAGTTAATATATCAGTAGCATATTTTTCTTGTGATAAATGCAAACCATCTCTGGTTTATTTTACTTCAATGCCCAAAAAGAAGTGTAAATCGCCCAAATCCTTAAGGGTGAAGTCTAAGCTCAAATCCTTGAACAAGCCTATGACTGCCTTGTCAGATGAGCTAGTCATAATGATGTCATCAACATAGATAAGAAAATATATGATTGTGTGCATCTTGTTGTAAATAAATAGGGATGTGCCAGACTTGGAAGGAACAAAACCAAGAACCTGTAGTTTGGCACTTAACTGAGAGTATCAGGCTCGTGGTGCTTGCTTTAGACCATAAAGAGCCTTATCAAGTTTGCACACATGAAATGGTGCATTCTTGTCCTCAAACCCAGTAGGTTGTTTCATGTACGCCTCCTCTTCCAGAACATCATGAAGAAATGCATTTTGCACATTAGTTGCCTTAAGCTCCATCCCCTGTAAACATCAATAGATAGGACAAGATGAATAGTAGCAGCCTTGACAAAGGTGTCCTCATAGTCAATATCATATCGTTGTTTAAAACCTTTGGCTACAAGTCATGCTTTATAGCAATCAATAGTTCCATCAGATTTGCTCTTGATTCTGAAGACTCACTTACTATCAATTAAAATTTTACCTTGACTTCGAGGAACTAAATGTCGTGTATTGTTGGTTTGCAGTGCTTTGTACTCTTCCTCCATAGCCTTCTTCCATTTTGCATCACCAAGTGCATCCGTGAGATTGCCGGGTTCACCTGCTGCAATACATGACAAACCATACATAGCAATATTTTTATAGTTAATTCGTTGAGTAACTCCCCTTTGAAGTCATGTGCGTGGAGGCGGTGCGCCAGCAGGAGGACTTTGTGGCACTCCGGCTCAGAGAAATCGGAACGCCCCGTATTCCAGCCAAGAGATCGAGAAGATGTCTTCTGGAATACGACACTGCTTAGTATAGAACAAATCAGCTCTTTATTACAAGCTATATGGATACAAGGGGATTACATCGGCACGGTGACACTACGCCTGCCACGGTTGCTCCATGCAAGTAGCAGAACAATACGAAGCAACGGAATAACTCTAGCAGCGGAACAACGACGACGGTGATGAACTCCACTCCATAGGCACTCTGACTGAAACACTTATCCTAGCTCGTAAACAAGGGATCCACGGCAAACAAGCAATTAAATCCGGCATGACCTGCAAACTGGCATGACACGCCAAGTCAGTACATTGAATGTATTTGCAAGCGCACAGCAACCAAGAGCAATCAAGACAGACAACATCATGGCAATTACAGGTTAACAAGGATTAACATGATACTATCATAGCAATCATAGCATGAACAAGATGAACATGATACAAGTAGAACAATATGAGCATGGCATGAACATAAGGACATGATGATACTAGCATATTCAATACTTATCTGATCTTGAACATGAATATTCATTTGTGAGTAGTTACTTTTATTCTTGAGGACGTGGGAGAAGTCTTGTTATAAATAATCATGTGAATTTGGTATTCGTTCGATATTTTGATGATATGTCTGTTGTTCTTCCTTTAGTGGTGTCATGTGAACGTCAATTTCATGACACTTCACTATATTTGGGCCTAAGGGAAGACATTCCGTAGTAATAAGTAGATGATGGGTTGCTAAAGTGACAAAAGGTTAAACCCCAGTTGATGCGTTATTCTGTAAGGGGCTGGTTTGGATCCATATGTTTCATGTTATGGTTAGATTTATCTTAATTTTTCTTTTGTAGTTGCGGATGCTTGCGAGAGGGGTTAATCATAAATGGATTGCTTGTTCAAGTAAGAACAACAACCTAGCACCGGTCCACCCACATATCAAATTATTAAAGTAGCGAACGCGAATCAAATCAACATGATGAAAGTGACTAGACGGTAATTCCCATGTGTCCTTAAGAACGCTTTGCTTTATATAACAAAACATTTTGGCTTGTCCTTTTCTATAAAAAAGATTGGGCCACCTTGTTGTACCTTTGTTAATTTTGATACTTGTTACGAATTATCCTGCTACAAAACTATTTGTTACCGCTACTTTCAATACTTGTAGAGAATACCTTACTGAAAATTGTTTATCATTTCCTTCTGCTCCTCGTCGGGTTCATCACGTGCGTCCCCGCATAGCGCCCCGCTGGGCACGTGGCAGGGTCGGGTTGGGGCGGGCTGCTAACCGGACCAGTGTGCGTCTCCTGCCGCGGATCGGGCGCCAATCCCGAAGCTGCTACGCCAGGCGGCTGCTATGCCTGATATGAGAGCATGATTAATAATATAGCCAAGAGCCGGCTATATGGAGTTGTTATGTCACTTATAGCCAACCTAATAGCCCACCCATATAATGATTAGCCATACTAGTATGTCATATAATTAATATATGACCCACCTCTTTCTCTCACAAAGCTTATTGGGTCTCGTGCTACAGTTGGCAATAAGTTTGTAGCCCGCTTTCTCTTCTCTCTCCTCTTTTCTGTCCTGCTAGGCACAAATCTGATGTGACATCTCTTATAGCCCGCCTACATCACTTTATTGTACTTGCTCTGAGGCGGATACGCCTCGAATGCCACCAGCAGTTGTGTCTCTCCCTGGGAGACACATAAACTGATGGTTTTGAGTGCTACTTGTAGCTGCATGATCACTATTTTCCTCTGAATTTTTTTTGCATCATGAGACAACTAAGATACACAATTAGTAGGAGGGTTAGTCATAGTTGGATCAAGACAATTATCAGCCCTGGAATTGGAAAGGTGTGGTGGAAGGAGAATTTCTTTGCGAAGTAAAGCACCGGCGTTGTGGTGGAGTTGCTCAAATGGAAATTTGGTTTCTTCAAAAACAACATCTTTAGAGATATAAACTCGACCAATGGGAACATCTAGACATTTGAATCCCTTATGTTAGGGCTATAGCCAAGAAAAACACATTGTTTCGAACACCAATCCCTTACATTTCAAGAATTTAATTTCTCGTATTCGCCACCCCAATCTGATTGAACAACAATAATTTTGCAATCAAATTTTCTTTCAACAAGAGCCTAAAAATTGTGAAAGACTTGAAATACATCGGATCATTTCTTAAGAACATAAATCAAAAAGTAGAATGTGTGAAATTCTAGAAACACATTGTAATCGAGAGCAACAGGATAAACGGAAAGGAGATTTTTTTTATGAGGAATATGCATATTGCTAACATGACTTATCTCCATACCTATACCATCGGTGTTGTGAACTTGATCGTGGCCGTGATACTTCTCATGCATGGTGACCTTCTCGAGTTCACTAGTGATGTGACCCGTGGCACTGGAATCAACATACTAGTCAGTATCTACTCCATAGGAGGTGTTCGCCATGGCAGCAACTTTCTTCTTCCTAGAGTTATCTTCGACATAGCGCCACTTGCAATCTTTTACAATATGGTTATCTTTCTTACAAAATTGACAGATGCCATTATACCCTTGGAGAAAGAAGGTGCCGCCACATTGACGGCCGTCGTTGTTGTTGTAGTATGGGCGCCCGGAGGTGTTTCGGTTCTGGTGGCCGCCATGGCCACTGTTGTAGCCACCGCTGCCATGGCCGCCATTGCCATGACCACCTCCATAGCCGCCATGGCCTTGGCCACCGCCGTAGCCGCCATGGCCTTGCCGTCGCTCCTATATCGGGGACCACCGTGGTTCCCCTTGGAGAGGTTGCCGCGGAAGCGTGCAGCAGCATTGGCGGAATATTTGAATCCTCCCGTGCCCGTCCCATGGAAGAGCTCCACTTGTTGATCGAAGTTGGGAACCATGGAGAAGAGGTCGTCGATGGAGAGAGGATCTGTACGGACATCCAGGGCGGAGACGATGGGCTGATAGGCCATGTCCAGACCGGCGATGACGAAGGAGATCAACTAGTCGGTGGTGATTGGGTCGCCCGCCATGGCGAGCTCGTCCGCGAGGGAGCGCATATGGCCGAAGTAGGCAGCAGCAGACTGGATACCTTTGTCTGCGTTCGTCAGGTTGATTCGAAGGTTGTTGATGCGTGACCTCGAACTGGAGGTGAACATGCTGGTGATGGCCACCCAGATGGCATGGGACTGCTCATGCGAGGCCACCTGAATGAGGACCTCCTTGGATAGGTTATTCAGCAAGTAGGCAAGAACTTGCTGATCTTCTCATGCCCAGATCACATGTGCTGGGTACATGGTGGTTTGCTCCTTGCCACAAAAAAATTTGGTGGTGATTGTCTTGGGTGGTTCAGGTGTAGATTTGTATAAGTACTCACTAGCACATATGCCCGTACATCACAACCTGAGAGATATTTTTTACCAGAAGCAACGTGAGAGAAATGATGTGTCCTCCGAAAATAGTCTCCACAACAGTGGACAACAGAGCGAGGAGCTGCAGTCTTCTCGCGGGTCATGTTTGGCACACGAGATCATGATAGTGGTGGGGTTTGTCGGCGTCTCCTACACAGCGTAACCGGATGGATTACTAATTGTAGCGCATAAATCAAAGTCATGTTGACGTGTTGCTAGCTAGTCAGACAAACGTGTCCCAATAACCAATGGCCAGCCCAAATATTTAAGAACATAATGCAGCGTCAAATTTGAAGCATTTTATGATTTTTTTGAACTTTTCATAAAAAACAATAATGAATTTCCGAATATTCTTTGAAACATGAATAGTTTTTTATTCTGAACATTTACGAAAAAACATGAGCAAAATTTTAAATTGGAACATTTTTTAAATTAAAAAATCTGAAAACATGAACTTTTTATAAAAACACAAACATTTTATGAATTAATGAATGATATTTTAAAATGGGAACATGTTTTGAACATTAAGAATTATTTTCAAAGATGTGTTTTATTAATGCAAAAATTATTTTAAATTTGTGAACATTTCAGTTAAACAACAATATTTTCGAATTTCAAACATTTTTTAAAATGCAAAAAGATTTATTCTAAATACTGTATAATGTTGGAGAAGATAATATTTATTTATTTTCAACGAATTTCGGAATTAGAAAAAAATAAAGATCTGAACATTTTCGAAACCAGGATTTTTTTTGGAATTTGGAACATTTATCGAAAATTTGGAAAAAAAATTGTAATTCTGAGTATTTTAAATTTTTTGAATTTATGGAAAAAAATTAAACTTCGAAGGGAAAAAGGTAAAAAGAAATAGGAAAGAAGAAGAGAAAGGAACGAAAAAAACAGAACACAGAATGAAACGAAAACGGGCCAGCCTAGTACTGGGCAACCTGTGCGAAGCTCTGGCTATTTGACGCTCCATGTGGCAAATAGGTCGGCTGGCTTCGCTGGGCCTCAGAGCGCAGCTCAGGTACGAAATTCAGGACAAACCATTTTTATTTTCTAGTAGATGAAAAAAGGGCAACCTGGTGCATGTAGCTCCCGCTTGCGCAGGGTCCAGGGAAGGGTCCGACCACTTTGGGTCTATAGTACGCAGCCTTTTCCTACATTTCTGTAAGAGGCTGTTTCCAGGACTTGAACCCATGACCTCATGGTCACAAGGTAGCGGCTTTACCACTGCGCCAAGGCTCCCCTTCATTTTCTAGTAGATGAACGCATAAAAATGTATTACCATCTCGGATAAAAAAATTCGTCGGTGAACGGATGAAAAATTGGAGAAACGCACTTTGCATTATTATTAAAAATTAAATTAAAATTTAAAATTAAAATTAATTAAAGTAGAGTAGATAGATAGTAGATATAGATATAGATATAGATTTATTAGTAGGTATAGATATAGTTATAGATATAGATACATGCTCGCAGCCCTGATCTGAGAGAGCACTTGGGCATGCCATAGGATATAATTGGTGCGGGAGAGTTTCTCCGAGACTTGAGAGGCAAGGTTGAAGGCAGGGGTGGTGGAGGAGCACACCATGGATGGAGAAAACAGGAGCTAGATACTATGGGGAAAAGGGGCTCTGTATACCATGTGCAAGATGATCGAAGCGTCTCAACTCTCTGTAGAGAGCCCGCGTTGGTCTATAGTATTGATTATATGGGGCCTATCCCATCAGCGCATATATAGTTGGTTACAATCCTTGAGGGTCCAGGGAAATCAGAGAGAGTGTGAGATATTGTAGAGAATACAAGGAGGTTACAATCAGAAGAAATCTCCTAAACAATAACCTTTTTTTTTTTTGAGGGGTAAACAATATCCTTCTAATACAAAGATATGTGCCAAGTACATTGCCCACTAATATTACGTTCAACGGAGTGGAGAGGAATGCTGCGGTGAGTGTGTGAGAGACTGTGTGGCGGCGTGGGGAGGGGCTCTATATGGGCACTGAAGCTCCAAGGCTGTAACCGACATTTATCCCGCTGGATGGCGCGTAATGTGTTCTTCGAGCATGGAGCATCGTATTTCGTTATTTTCAGGAAATTGAAATGGCCACGATTTGCCCTAGTACCGCCTCCGGGTTATGCAGCGAGTTTCGGTGAAATGGTTGATGGCCAAGTGGAGAGTGTCATTTAGCCATTCTACAAGTTAGCTTAAGAATACTTGCTTTCACTTTTTCCGCACAAAAGAAGACAAATAAATTTGGTTGTTGTGAATTGTGATCCAGCCATGGAAACATTATTACACGCCTTGTGTATCAACATAACATCGGCAGAAACTCATTTCATTGGCTGCTGCTACAATCACAGCCGTTCAACATCGTTTGTATACGATCCCATGCATGATCGACAAGCTAGCTCTTCAGATCTTCCTCTCTTCTCCTAAAACGGAGCAGCTTGGAGGCTAATTATCCACCGCGGCGCCAGGTGCATCTGCAAAATCGCAATGCAAGAACAGAAATCATCATCACAAGAAATAATCCTTTCCAAAAGTAAAAGAACACACAGATTCAACTCATCAAGATTCAAGAAGAAGAAGAAGAATGTGATAAAGGTGGTCCGTTGTGCCTTACCGGCCAGCGCCGCTGACGATTCGCAGGCGCGTGTCTCGCAGTCGCACGGGGCGGCACCGCCGCCGGCC
This sequence comes from Triticum dicoccoides, assembly GCF_002162155.2. Classification (NCBI taxonomy): domain Eukaryota; kingdom Viridiplantae; phylum Streptophyta; class Magnoliopsida; order Poales; family Poaceae; genus Triticum; species Triticum dicoccoides. The sequence goes on along the minus strand of NC_041390.1, from coordinate 30,883,306 downwards.
TGGCTGGTGAAGATGGTGCACGAGTCTTGGCAAGACGGGATGCAGTCCCAGCGCGGGTTGTGGTGGTCGTTCCTGCAGCTGAGGTAGCACCCGTCGAAGCACTCGCAGTACTCGGACCGGGACTGGGACTGGGCGGCCGCCTGCCCGGGCAGCAGCACCAGGAGGAGGAGCACGCACAGCGCGGCCATGGGGGCCGCCCTCGACCGCTTCGGCTTCATCTCCTTCCTCGTGCAACCTATGACTTCTCCAGGATCAACGGAGAGAACTGTTGTGCTGGCTGGTGACGGTTGGTGAGTCAGGTTGTGGGATCTTTACTTCTAATGGAGGAGACCGTAGGTTGTTTGGTTGGTTCGCACGTAGTTATTAATGTGAATCTTTACTCCTAATGAAGGAGAACATACGTCGTTTGGTTCATTCGCACGAAGTCATTAATGCGAAAATAATTTAGAAACCGAATGCCGAATCAATTAACAAATCAACAACTAATTACTTGATTATCAATTATGGATGGAAGTAATTTTGTTCATTTAAATAAAGATTTTTCGCACGGAATCAATTTTAAATCTTTAGTCCTAATGGAGGAGATCGTACGTCATTTGGTTGGTTCGCACGAAACCATTAATGCGAAAATAATTTAGAAACCAAATGCCGAATCAATTAACAAATCAAACCATTAATGCAACCAATTACTTGATTATCAATTATGGATGAAAGTAATTTTGTTCGTTTAAATAAAGATTTTTCACACGGAATCAATTTTAAAACTGAGCCATAATCTCTACTCCTAATGTCTGAGTTGGTTGAATAATACGGTTTATTTTTGTCCCACTACTTTCAACCGTTTTATTTCGTTGATTTTTTCGTCCTTCCCCAACCCCATCGGTTTAGTTTCGTGTCACCCTCTCACACACAATGAAAAAAATCTAAACGGATCAGATATTTCCATGCTGGTGCAAGTTATTTTTAGTAATGTCTTTACGTGAAAGAATCAATCACAATCAATCTCTAAAGATCAAATCTAAATTAATTAACCTTAATTTAAATCGCTCAGTCACATTAAATAGGAAACACATATTTAAATCGATTTTAGTTGTCAATAAGATCAATATATTCTCTATCTCTACTATTAATAATGTCTCAGTGCGTACATCGTTTCGTTCGCTTGTTCCTTGGAACTCAACCCCCCATCGATCTAAAGAATCAATCTCTACTACTAATAATGTCTCAATGCGTACGGAAAAGAATTCTATGAGACTAGGTCTCACGCGAGACCCATCCTGATGAATGACACATGACATTTGTAAATCACAAAGCATCCCCCATCCCCCATTTAAAATCAGGAGGGGGGAGATTAGATGCTTTGTGATTTGTGAATGCCACGTGTCATCCATCAGGATGGGTCGTTCGTTGGAACTCAACCCCCCATCCATCTAAAGAATCAATCCCGGCCGATTTCCTTCCACGAGCTCCGGTTTTTGTCTCTGATTTTTTGGCCTTCCTCTCCCACGCCATGTCCCCGGATGTGTAAATGAAAAACAGAAAAGGAAAAACCGGAACCACGAGCCCTCGTCCCTCTCAATATTCTCTTACGATCCCGATCTAAATCTTCCTCTCCCTCCCTAGCGCCCCTCTCATGGAGTACCCTACCGACGCTGTCGTCCATCCTCGCCGGTATCCCATTCCCATCTTTGGAACTGGCGGCTTGCCATCCATGGACAACGTTGTCCGAATGATGTTCGATGCCCAAGCTGCCATGCTCAGTCTCCAAGATTCTTCTTCCGCTGAAGTCCTCTTCAACTTCAAGCTCCTCCACATTGCGGCACTCTCCATCGTCTCTATCGCGTTGCGGCGGTCATATATAGATTGGCGGCAGCGGTGGCAGCAATGCAGGTATGTTATTCTCTCATCTCTCACCACGCTCTCTCTGGTCTGCAACGGCGCTGGGACATGGGCATGGCAGCGACAGCTTAGCAAAGGGCGGCGACCGGTGTGTGCCTGAACGGACCGTGCTCCTGCTAGACATGTACGTGCATGTATTGCTTGTCTGTTTCAGCCGGGACTCGAGCCTTTGGCAATCTAATGTACGTGGTCCTTTTAATCTACACCCTACAAGAAATAAAGCCAAGAAAGAAACAAAGGTTAGCCTCTTATAGCAATCCAATTGTGTGTGCGTGTATTTCTGTGGAGGTATCTATATATTGTTGCGTGTTTCCGACCGGAGCAATATCTGGATGCAGAGATGCAACTTTTACCAAGTCCTTTCCGGCAAGATGCAGAACAACCTCGATTTCTTTCCGAGCAAGCATGTATGGTAGTACACAGCGAGTTGTGCACGTACGCAACCACGCATGCAAGCTGATCGATTTTCTCCAGCGTGGGGGAAATTAATTGGGTAAGTCACAGTAATCGATCTCACGAGCCAATTTTGATGCGTTGCAGTGCACAGGGGACGGGACATGAGCCGCTCATGGCTGGGAGGGATTACTTATAATTCTACCGATTAAAAATTAATCTCAGGGCCCAAATCCGTGCTCGTCCGCCGCTCAATGATCGGTGCGTGGCACATACGCCGGCCGTAGCTTAGTTATAGCTAGGGGAAGAGGCGGTGGTTGTCTCGCCCCCTTGGCCCCCGCGTCGCTCCCACAGGGGCGACTCGGGCGGCGATAACACTAGCCGCCGCTAGCCCTCCTTCCCCCCTTTTCCCTCTCCCTCGCCACCACCGGAGGGGGTCGCCAGAAAGCCGCGCGTCCGCCGGGGAGGGTGGTGGCCAGGATCTGTCCGCCTGCTTCGCGCAAGGGGCTTTGGAGCCGGGGCGGCGGCCTCGGGTGGTGGTGCGTCGCCGTCTTCAGCTGGCGGCCGTTGCTGGTGCTGGCGGGCCCCCTTGGCCACGCGGGTGGCAAGGCGGCGGTGAGGGCCGCGGGGGCGCCCGCCCCGGATCTGACGCCTCCGCCCCCAACCGTTTCGGCTCTATCAGATCTGGTTTTTTCGACTGGCCCAGGTCGCCGGCGTCGCGTCTGTGGCAGGGGTGGGGGAGATGTGGGGCCTGGAGAAATCCACGGCTGGCTATGCCGGCCACGACGACGGCGACGCCTGCGGGCGCCGTCTCCTACTTGTAGGCGCCGTCAAGGTGCCCCTTTTCCCTCTTCTGTCTCTCTCCCTGCTCGTAAACCGGGGTGAAAACCCAAATCCCGCTGGATTGGGTGGCAGCGACGCTCGCGGCGCCGTCACCTTCATGGAGGTGCCACCTTCGGTGAGCATGTGGTGGTGGCAAGTTCGGTCTGGTTGGTGGGCGTCCGGCGGCGACATGGTCGGAGTTGGTGGTGTCTTGGAGGTTCTTCTCCAAGTTCAGTGGCTTCCCACCATCGTTGCGCTATCATCAGCAGCCCCGCCGTGCTTTTTGCTTCTCCTTGAGTGTTGGTTCCCTCTTAGTACCATGTTTGCCTTTGTGGAGCTCGGCGACGCGAGTTGGTGGTGCCCTGGTCAGGCTTTCCGGGCGGCAATGGCGTCGGTTGTACACCTTTGCTCTTGGGAGAGCGTTTGCATCGTCCGGCGGATCGGCGCCTCGAGCCAGGCGAGGGGCTAGGGAGCCCCTTCGGAGATGTAGGAGGTTGTCAACGGTTCGGTCGGAGTCTATGGAGCTGTCAGCGTTACCCTTACATGCTAGTTGGATCTCCTCAAGGCTCGCTGGTGTCTCGACGGGGTGGATTGCACTCAGTGGAGGGCTTCATTGTCTTCAAGCCGGTCTTGTTCTTTAGTTTCTTCATCTTTGCTTGTATATGGTAGGAAGCCTATTAGCTGTTGGCACATCACTCTGTATCCTTTTAGCTATTTCTTTGTTCTGTCTTTGTAAGTTTGGCGGTTGATGTAATCCTGGCCGGTTGATGGCTTTGTTAATTCAAAGCCGGGCTCGATTTGAGCCTTCGTTCTAAAAATATTTAATCTCAAGCAATCATTTTCTTGATAACGAGACGTATTAATGACTTCTTTTATATTTTGTGCGTATTTAATTTGTTTTATCTTGTTGTTGCTTCATTAATCTGAAGTACTTTCTGAGTATAAATAACGTCTTTATAGAGACCTTTGTGAGTTAAGTACAGTAATTTGGTAGCCATATATATACTATGATTCTGCTAGCTAGGCTGTCCTGAATTTTCATTTACTTCAATGAATTAAATCTGAGTTGTAGGTTTTGTTCTCGGTGGTTAATATCTGTGAGGGCTGATTCTGAAGATGCATATCTCTTGTTATATTGCATTACTTTGTCCCTTTCAGTTTGAGATGAATAAAAATGGTATCCTTGGTCAGTGAAATGTTTAATCCAGAAATATCACTTAAATGTAGCCGGGTAGGTTTTCAGTTTAAAACGTTGCATTGCACATATTTCCATTCCGTGCAGATGATACATTTCATATCACTCGGTGTACTATTTCACCGAAACAGATCCTCCTAATCATGGCATGCTTTTTGGTCTGACGTGCTTTAGATAGCTTGTGCTGACTCGTTAATTCTTCAATGATAATGAGCGATACATAAATCCAGCAACAGACTAGATTTGTTTTGTCCCGAGATCATGGATACTTGAATGCCATTTATTCAGCATCTCCTGCAATATAGGAGCGAAAAACTTAGCAGTGTTGATTCTAAACTTGAAGTTACAACTGATTAACCCCACAATAATTTAGTTCTGGAGATTGCAGAAGCCGTTTCAAGGAAACAATGAACATAAAAGATGGGGGCATCCTGGGTACATTAGTTGGGAGCAGCCTAGAAAAATCTGACAGTAATAGTGACAATAGCAGCAGCATGCCTGAGACAAGAGAACAAAATAGTGATTGAAGCATCAAAGCAGCAGCATGCATGATACAAGACAACAAAGTAGTGATTGTAGCACTAAAGCCCCTTGTCTTTGGATTTTGATTGGTTTTCTTGTATCTCCCGCTTTGCTCAGACATTCAAATGTCTGGTTTGTTTCTACTATTTGGTATTCATTTTTTCTTTAGTCTCGGCTTTGTTTCTACTATTTGGTATTCATTTTTTCTTTAGTCTCATTAACTTTACAATTTCTGTAAAAAAGGCGTATGTTTCGCTTTTCAGTCTGACCCCCTACAAAATATTGTAGGGTGAAGAAGTGCTTATGTATATGATCCAAAAAAAATATGCCACAATCACTGGAATTATGGTGTTATGAGCTAGAAGAATTTGAAAGCACACCAATTAAGAACTTACACATATATACACCTCAGACGGGGAAGCATGTGTTTGATCTTTGCTGTTGAGATTCAATATTTCCTATCAGAGATCTAAAACAGAAGGTTGAAAGCCTACTTAAATTTATTAGAAGAAAAATATTTACAAGGATTACATGTATGTAATTTTCATGGGGCTATCTTATGTTTGATATCCAGGCCTCTAATTATTTTGTATTTGTTTGTTATAGATCTATGGATACCAAGATCATTAGTTCTTTAGAAGTATTGCATTTGTATAGGCTTGGCATCACTTGATTGGAAATACAATCCCGTCGGCAATTCATATTATATCAATTGTGACATCCATAAGAAATAGGAACTCCTACCATTGCCTTGAGAGGTGATACTTTGTCATGAACAGAGAAAGGACAAAGTTATGCGCAGTAGTTGTCGGAGTGGTTACCATGCTGAGAGCAGAACAATATATAAATAATATCATGTTCTTCATTATTGTTGGCTTATGTAGATTATCATGTTCAATGAAATTGCCTAATACTTTATTGTTGTGTTTCTAATTAGAAGACTGCAGTTGCACCTGAGATGAGGGGGTGGTAAATGGAAGATGCTAATTAAAAATAGTTTATTATTTAGATATTATATATGAAAATATCAAGTAATTATAAATGTCATTTACAATCATCAACGATCTTACTGGATGATTGTTTTCATGGACATAAATGAAAAAAATATCCTACAAGTTGAGTGCAGCTGGAGGGGGCTCAATCCATTTAAGCCAATAAAAGTTTCTGGTTGTAGCATCTTGAAACATTTGTTTTAAGGGAACAAAATCCTCCATGTGTTATATTTAATTAATGCATAATAATGGACATGCTTGTGAGACGATCAGTCTTAGCATAAAAATCATCCATGTGTTATCTATCATTTGTAATGTAGTGCACAAGAAAGGGTTCTATGTTTTTGTACCACCTTTTCTACTTTTTGTGCATCAGATTTGATACTATAGGTCGTCGAATTTCAATTTTTTGTCGAAATATATTACAAGTGGAGTCAATTTCAATTATTTTACCTCCTTTAGAGCATCTACAGCCGGACTTGGCAAATCCGGTCCCTCAAACGCCCAGGCGCGTTCGTGGGCAGTGATCGGGCACGCCTCAAATTTCAACAGTTGCATCACTAGTGCAGAACCGGGCTTTAGCGCCGATTCGTAAGGGCCTTTAGTGCCGGTTCCACAACTGGCACTAAAGAGTGGGGACTAAAGGTCCCCCCCTCCTTTAGTACCGGTTCATCACGAACCGGCACTAAAGTGCCACCACGTGGCACGAGCCAGGCCCGGGTGGGTGTAGGACATTAGTAACGGTTGGTAACACCAACCGGCACTAAATGTTTTGGTTTTATTTTTATTTTTCCATTAATTTTGTGTTTTACATTTAATTCTTTTTTGTTTACTGGTATTTTACGATACGACATATTGTACACGTTATGCATATATATAAATAGATTTTCTCGTAGAACCGATCATATATATA
>NC_041390.1:30854376-30876264 GCF_002162155.2 Triticum dicoccoides | reverse complement strand
TCCTACATGTTGCCTTGGTGCCTTCGGAGCACGATAATAAGTGGTTCATGGGGGCGGTAGCGGGTAATAGTATTCTCTTTTCGGATCTATGACCTGGTCGAGCAAAAATCCCGCTATTTCCTCTTGAAGTGCTAGTATGCGCTCCGTTGTTAGCAGCTTCTCCCACACTTCTTTGAACTGTTAATAAGTAGATCAATATGCATGTGTATTAGTTGTGTGACAAGATATCGATAATGATGTAAATATTGTGAATAATGTTCTGACAAACGTACCCATTCCTGTCTTGAAGATTTGCTCCTTTCGGACGCCATCATGCGAATGTTCTCGCAAACGTAGTATGCACACAGATTATTCCCCGGAGCCTGCCTCAGGGCCTTTACAAGAATGGAATTTAATCAGATAATAATTAATCAAGCATGATAATTAATTAATGGTATTGAAACAAGAATTAAAGAGATGATAAGCTAGCTAGTAATACTTAATTACTTACCTTGGGTCGATACCAATACAGCTTTTGTCGCCATTTGCCTGGAGTCATCTTGATGAACTTTTCCCAAGCTCTGCCCTCCAGCAAAGAAAATGAATAAAGGGGTTATTAAATAGTTGATATCAGGAAATGACGAACTAATTAAATAGGCCGAGATATAGTTAATAATGATTGAAATTACCTGCCGACTATCCCCTTCACGATGGCGAAGTCACTTTCTGCCTTAATTAAGTAGTGAGTCCAGTACTTCAACTGTTCCTTTATCAACTTTAATGATTAACAAGATCCAATGAAAACTGCACGCGCACACGTTTGCATGTCTTAATTAAGTGGGCATGTGCACAACACTAATCAACTAGCCTAAACCCTATACACTTAATTATTAACATCTAGCTAGCTAGTAAGCAAAAACAGAATTTGTAGTACAAGACAGTGTGACTCACATGAAGTTGTAAGGAAGTATTATATCTTCATTGCTATTGAGACGCTTGAAGAACTCTGGCATGCTTTCCTCTAAACTTGCTCAACAACTTGGAATGTTCCATGTGTACTCATTAACGGTATTAGGGTCAATGAACCCAATGCCATAGCGTCCGGATTTTTTCCTTTCATACATCTTCATCCTGCATAATACCACAGAAAAGAATATAGTGAGGATAATTACAGGCAATGATTGATCAAAATGGTCGCTACAACTAGCTTGAGACTTCAATTACAGAAAGAAATCACTTAAAGACAATAGCAACTGACGAGAGATTTGTCGAGTGCATCTTGATTGTATAACTGAAATAGTTCTGAATACTCAACGGACAGAGCTTTCGCATGGTAGTAATGCTCCTCCTTGACATTCACCATGAGGGACTCTTGATTGGAAATCTTGGTAATGTTCATGTACCACTTATGCAATTCATACATTCTCATTGGGAGGTTCTTGACCTCCTCGGGCTTGACCAAAGGTTGGCCACGGACATATTGCCGTTTGCTACCTCTTTTAGCACTGCGTTGGTTTTCCCCGAAGAGGAAGGGATGATGTAGCAAAGTAGCGTAAATATTTTCCTCAGTTTTTTAGAACCAAGCTATCAATCCAGTAGGAGGCTACGCGCGAGTCCCTCGCACCTACACAAAACAAATAAATCCTCGCAACCAACGCAAATAGGGGTTGTCAATCCCTATAGGGCCACTTACGAGAGTGAGATCTGATAGATATGATAAGATAATATTTTTGGTATTTTTATGATAAAGATGCAAAGTAAAATAAAGGAAAAGTAAATAGCAAAGTAAATAACTAAGTAGTAGGAGATTGATATGATAAAGATAGACCCGGGGGCCATAGGTTTCACTAGTGGCTTCTCTCAAGAGCATAAGTATTCTACGGTGGGTGAACAAATTACTGTTGAGCAATTGACAGAATTGAGCATAGTTATGAGAATATCTAGGTATGATCATGTATATAGGCATCACGTCCGAGACAAGTAGACCGACTCCTTCCTGCATCTACTACTATTACTCCACTCATCGACCGCTATCCAGCATGCATCTAGAGTATTAAGTTAAAAACAGAGTAACGCCTTAAGCAAGATGACATGATGTAGAGGGATAGACTCATACAATATGAAGAAAACCCCATCTTGTTATCCTCGATGGCAACAATACAATACGTGCCTTGCTTCCCTTACTGTCACCGGGAAAGGACACCGCAAGATTGAACCCAAAGCTAAGCACTTCTCCCATTGCAAGAAAGATCAATCTAGTGGGCCAAACCAAACTGATAATTCGAAGAGACTTGCAAAGATAACCAATCATACATAAAAGAATTTAGAGAAAATTCAAATATTATTCATAGATAAACTTGATCATAAACCACAATTCATCGGTCTCAACAAACACACCGCAAAAAGAAGATTACATCGAATAGATCTCCACAAGAGAGGGGGAGAACATTGTATTGAGATCTAAAAAGAGAGAAGAAGCCATCTAGCTACTAACTATGGACCCGTAGGTCTGAGGTAAACTACTCACACTTCATCGGAGGGGCTATGGTGTTGATGAAGAAGCCCTCCGTGATCGATGCCCCCTCCGGCGGAGCTCCGGAACAGGCCCCAAGATGGGATCTCATGGATACAGAAAGTTACGGTGGTGGAATTAGGGTTTTGGCTCCGTATCTGATCATTTGGGGGTACGTGGGTATATATAGGAGGAAGAAGTACGTCGGTGGAGCAATAGGGGGCCCACGAGGGTGGAGGGCGCGCCTGGGGGGTAGGCGTGCCCCCCTACCTCGTGGCCTCCTGTTACATGTGTTGACGTAGGGTCCAAGTCTCCTGAGTTGTATTCGATGATAAAATCACATTCCCGAAGGTTTCATTCCGTTTGGACTCTGTTTGATATTCCTTTTCTTCGAAACCCTAAAGCAGGCAAAAAAACAGCAATTCTGGGCTGGACCTCCGGTTAATAGGTTAGTCCCAAAAATAATATAAAAGTGGATAATAAAGCCCAATGATGTCCAAAACAGTAGATAATATAGCATGGAGCAATCAAAAATTATAGATACGTTGGAGACGTATCAAGCATCCCCAAGCTTAATTCCTGCTCGTCCTCGAGTAGGTAAATGATAAAAACAGAATTTTTGATGCGGAGTGCTACTTGGCATAATTTTAATGTAATTCTTCTTAATTGTGGTATGAATATTCAGATCCGAAAGATTCAAGACAAAAGTTCATATTGACATAAAATGATAATACTTCAAGCATACTAACAAAGCAATTATGTCTTCTCAAAATAACATGGCTAAAGAAAGTTATCCCTACAAAATCATATAGTCTGGCTATGCTCTATCGTCACCACACAAAATATTTAAATCATGCACAACCCCGATGACAAGCCAAGCAATTGTTTCATACTTTTGACATTCTCAAAACTTTTTCAATCTTCACGCCATACATGAGCGTGAGCCATGGATAGCAGTATAGGTGGAATAGAGTGGTGGTTGTGGAGAAGACAAAAAGGAGAAGATAGTCTCACATCAACTAGGCGTATCAACGGGCTATGGAGATGCCCATCAATAGATATCAATGTGAGTGACTAGGGATTGTCATGCAACGGATGCACTAGAGCTACAAGTATATGAAAGATCAAAAAGAAACTAAGTGGGTGTGCATCCAACTTTCTTGCTCATGAAGACCTAGGGTAATTTGAGGAAGCCCATCATTGGAATATACAAGCCAAGTTCTATAATGAAAAATTCCCACTAGTATATGAAAGTGATAACATGAGAGACTCTCTACTATGAAGATCATGGTGCTACTTTGAAGCACAAGTGTGGTAAAAGGATAGTAACATTGTCCCTTCTCTCTTTTTCTCTCATTTTTTTATTTTTTTTATTTGGGCCTTTTCTCTTTTTTTATGGCCTCTTTTCTTTCTCCCTTTTTTTATTTGGGCTTCTTTGGCCTCTTTTATTTATTTTTTGTCCGGAGTCTCATCCCGACTTGTGGGGGAATCATCCTTTCCTCAATGGGACAATGCTCTAATAATGATGATCATCACACTTTTATTTTTCTTACAACTCAACAATTACAACTCGATACTTAGAACAAAATATGACTCTATGTGAATGCCCCCGGCTGTGTACCGGGATATGCAATGATGCATGAGTGACAAGTATGAAAGAATTATGAATGGTGGCTTTGCCACAAATACTATGTCAACTACATGATCATGCTAAGCAATATGACAATGATGGAGTATGTCATAAACGGAACGGTGGAAAGTTGCATGGCAATATATCTTGGAATGGCTATGGAAATGACATAATAGGTAGGTATGGTGGCTGTTTTGAGGTAGGTATGTGGTAGGTGTATGATACCGGCGAAAGGTGTGCGGTATTAGAGAGGCTAGCAAAGGTGGAAGGGTGAGAGTGCGTATAATCCATGGACTCAACATTAGTCATAAAGAACTCATATACTTATTGCAAAAATCTACAAGTAATCAAAGCAAAGTATTACGCGCATGCTCCTGGGGGGATAGATTGGTAGGAAAAGACCATCGCTCGTCCCCGACCGCCACTCATAAGGAAGACAATCAATAAATAAATCATGCTCCGACTTCATCACATAACGGTTCACTATATGTGCATGCTACGGGAATCACAAGCTTAAACACAAGTATTTCTCAAATTCACAACTACTCACTAGCATGACTTTAATATCACCATCTCCATATCTCAAAACAATTATCAAGTATCAAACTTCTCATAGTATTCAACACTCTCATAAGAGAGTTTTATTATTAACCTTGCATACCAAGCATATTAGAATTTTAAGAAAATTACCATGCTATTAAGACTCTCAAAATAATCTAAGTGAAGCGTGAGAGATCAATAGTTTGTATAAAACAAATCCACCACCGTGCTCTAAAAGATATAGGTGAAGCACTAGAGCAAAATTATATAACTCAAAAGATATAAGCGAAGCACATAGAGTATTCTAACAAATTCCATATCAAGTATGGCTCTCTCAAAAGGTGTGTACAGCAAGGATGATTGTGGTAAACTAACAAGCAAAGACTCAAATCATACAAGACGCTCCAACCAAAACACATACCATGTGGTAAATAAAAATATAGCTCCAAGTAAAGTTACCGATAGAAGTAGACGAAAGAGGGGATGCCTTCCGGGGCATCCCCAAGCTTTGGCCTTTAGGTGTCCTTAGATTATATTGGGGGTGCCATGGGCATCCCCAAGCTTAGTCTATTGCCACTCCTTGTTCCATAATCCATCAAAACTTTACCCAAAACTTGAAAACTTCACAACACAAAACTTAAAGTAGAAAATCTCGTGAGCTCCGTTAGCGAAAGAAAATAAAAGACCACTTCAAGGTACTGTAATGAACTCATTTTATATTTATATGGGTGTTATACCTACTGTATTCCAACTTCTCTATGGTTTATAAACTAATTTACTAGCCATAGATTCATCAAAATAAGCAAACAACACACGAAAAACAGAATCTGTCAAAAACAGAACAGTCTGTAGTAATCTGTAGCTAGCGCAAGATCTGGAACCCCAAAAATTCTAAAATAAATTTACGGACGTGACTAATTTATATATTAATCATCTGAAAAAATAATTAACTAAATAGCACTTTCCAAATAAAAATGACAGCAGTTCTCGTGAGCGCTAAAGTTTCTGTTTTTTACAGCAAGTTCAACAAGACTTTCCCCCAAGTCTTCCCAACGGTTCTACTTGGCACAAACACTAATTAAACACACAAAAAACTCAACTAAAACAGAGGCTAGATAATTTATTTATTACTAACCAGGATCAAAAATCAAGGAATAAAAATAAAATTGGGTTGCCTCCCAACAAGCGCTATCGTTTAACGCCCCTAGCTAGGCATAACAAGCAAGAATAGATCTAGGTATTGCCATCTTTGGTAGGCAGTCCATAAGTGGCTCTCATAATAGATTCATAAGGTAATTTAATTTTCTTTCTAGGAAAGTGTTCCATGCCTTTCCTTAATGGAAATTGGAATCTAATATTTCATTCCTTCATATCAATAATTGCACCAATCGTTCTAAGGAAAGGTCTACCAAGAATAATAGGACATGAAGGATTGCAATCTATGTCAAGAACAATAAAATCTGCAGGCACATAATTCCTATTTGCAACAATAAGAACATCATTAATTCTTCCCATAGGTTTCTTAATAGTGGAATCCGCAAGGTGCAAGTTTAGAGAGCAATCATCAAGATCATGAAAACCTAACAAATCACACAAAGTCTTTGGAATCGTGGAAACACTAGCGCCCAAATCACATAAAGCATAGCATTCATGATCTTTAATTTTAATCTTAATAGTTGGTTCCCACTCATCATAAAGTTTTCTAGGGATAGAAACTTCCAATTCAAGTTTTTCTTCATAAGATTGCATCAAGGCATCAACGATATGTTTAGTAAACGCTTTATTTTGACTATAAGCGTGAGGAGAATTTAGCACGGATTGCAACAAGGAAATACAATCAATAAAAGATCAATTTTCATAGTTAAATTCCTTGAAATCCATAATAGTGGGTTTATCAACATTTAGGGTTTTAATTTCTTCAATCCCACTTTTATCAAATTTAGCATCAAGATCAAAAGATTCAGAATTCTTGGAACGCCTTCTAGGTAAAGGTGGATCATATTCAGTCCCATAATTATCAAGATTCATATTGCAAAACAAAGATTTAATAGGGGACACATCAATAACTTTTAGATCTTCATCATTATTTTCATAGGAATTAGAAGAACACGCTTTTATAAAGGCATCTTTCTTAGCACGCATCCTAGCGGTTCTTTCTTTGCACTCATCAATGGAAATTCTCATGGCTTTGAGAGACTCATTGATATCATGCTTAGGTGGAATAGATCTAAGTTTCAAAGAATCAACATCAAGAGCAATTCTATCAACGTTCCTAGCCAAATCATTAATCTTAAGCAATTTTTCTTCAATCATAGCATTCTTTTGCGAAGTAATAAATTCTTTAATATTAGATTCAAAATCAGAGGGCATCTTATTATAATTTCCATAAGAATTGTTGTAGGAATTACCATAATTATTAGAGGGATTACTAGGATAAGGCCTAGGGTTGAAATTTCCTCTATACGCGTTATTACCAAAATTGTTCCTACCAACAAAATTCACATCCATAGATTCATTATTATTCTCAATCAAAGTAGACAAGGGCATATCATTAGGATCAGAAGAAACACTCTTATTAGCAAATAATTTCATAAGTTCATCCATCTTTCCACTCAAAACATTAATTTCTTCTATCGCATGCACCTTTTTATTAGTAGATCTGTCAGTATGCCATTGAGAATAACTAACCATAATATTATCTAGGAGTGTAGTAGCTTCTTCTAAAGTGATTTCCATAAAAGTGCCTCCCACGGCCGAATCTAAAAGATTTCTAGAAGCAAAATTCGATCCGGCATAAAAAATTTGTATAATCTTCCATAAATTTAAACCATGAGTAGGGCAATTACGTATCATTAATTTCATTCTCTCCCAAGCTTGTGCAACATGTTCATGATCAAGTTGCTTAAAGTTCATAATATCGTTTCTAAGAGAGATGATCTTAGTAGGAGGAAAATACTTAGAGATAAAAGCATCTTTGCACTTGTTCCATGAATCAATACTATTTTTAGGCAATGACGAAAACCAAGCTTTAGCACAATCTCTAAGAGAAAAAGGAAATAGCTTAAATTTAACAATATCATTATCCACATCTTTCTTCTTTTGCATGTCACACAAATCAACGAAGCTATTTAGATGGGTAGCGGCATCTTCACTAGGAAGGCCGGAGAATGGATCCTTCATAACAAGATTCAGCAAAGCAGCATTAATTTCACAAGATTCAGCATCGGTAAGAGGAGCAATCGGAGTGCTAATAAAATCATTGTTGTTGGTATTGGTGAAGTCACACAATTTAGTATTATCTGGAGCCATCGTGACAAGCAAGCAAACTAACACACAAGCAAACAAAAAGCAAGCGGGGAAAAAGGAGGCAAATAGAGAGGGAGGATAGAGAGAGAGGGCGAATAAAACGGCAAGGGTGAAGTGGGGGGAGAGGAAAACGAGAGGCAAATGGCAAATAATGTAATGCGGGAGATAAGGGTATGTGATGGGTACTTGGTATGTTGGCTTTCGCGTAGACCTCCCCGGCAACGGTGCCAGAAATCCTTCTTGCTACCTCTTTTAGCACTACGTTGGTTTTCCTCGAAGAGGAAGGGATGATGCAGCAAAGTAGCGTAAGTATTTCCCTCAGTTTTTGAGAACCAAGGTATCAATCCAGTAGGAGGCTATGCGCGAGTCCCTCACACCTTCACAAAACAAATAAATCCTCGCAACCAACGCAAATAGGGGTTGTCAATCCCTATAGGGCCACTTACGAGAGTGAGATCTGATAGATATGATAAGATAATATTTTTGGTACTTTTATGATAAAGATGCAAAGTAAAATAAAGGCAAAGTAAATAACTAAGTAGTAGGAGATTGATATGATAAAGATACACCTGGCGGCCATAGGTTTCACTAGTGGCTTCTCTCGAGAGCATAAGTATTCTACGGTGGGTGAACAAATTACTGTTGAGCAATTGACAGAATTGAGCATAGTTATGAGAATATCTAGGTATGATCATGTGTATAGGCATCATGTTCGAGACAAGTAGACTGACTCCTGCCTGCATCTACTACCATTACTCCACTCATCGACTGCTATCCAGCATGCATCTAGAGTATTAAGTTAAAAACAGAGTAACGCCTTAAGCAAGATGACATGATGTAGAGGGATAGATTCATGCAATATGAAGAAAACCCAATCTTGTTACCCTCGATGGCAACAATGCAATACGTGCCTTGCTGCCTTTACTGTCACCGGGAAAGGACACCGCAAGATTGAACTCAAAGCTAAGCACTTCTCCCATTGCAAGAAAGATCAATCTAGTAGGCCAAACCAAACTGATAATTCGAAGAGACTTGCAAAGATAACCAATCATACATAAAAGAATTTAGAGAAAATTCAAATATTATTCATAGATAGACTTGATCATAAACCCACAATTCATTGGTCTCAACAAACACACCGCAAAAAGAAGATTACATCGAATAGATCTCCACAAGAGAGGGGGAGAACATTGTATTGAGATCCAAAAAGAGAGAAGAAGCCATCTAGCTACTAACTATGGACCCGTAGGTCTGAGGTAAACTACTCACACTTCATCGGAGGGGCTATGGTGTTGGTGAAGAAGCCCTCCGTGATCGATGCCCCCTCCGGCGGAGCTCCGGAACAGGCCCCAAGATGGGATCTCATGGATACAGGAAGTTACGGCGGTGGAATTAGGGTTTTGGCTTCGTATCTAATCGTTTGGGGGTACGTGGGTATATATAGGAGGAAGAAGTACGTCGGTGGAGCAATAGGGGGCCCACGAGGGTGGAGGGCACGCTTGGGGGGGGGGGTAGGCGCGCCCCCTACCTCGTGGCCTCCTGTTACGTGTGTTGACATAGGGTCCAAGTCTCCTGAGTTGTATTCGATGATAAAATCACATTCCTAAAGGTTTCATTCCGTTTGGACTCCGTTTGATATTCCTTTTCTTCGAAACCCTAAAACAGGCAAAAAAACAGCAATCCTGGGTTGGGCTTCCAGTTAATAGGTTAGTCCCAAAAATTATATAAAAGTGGATAATAAAGCCCAATAATGTCCAAAATAGTAGATAATATAGCATGGAGCAATAAAAAATTATAGATATGTTGGAGACGTATCACCGTTTTATTTCCTCCTCTCTAAGAGGAGACATGGGCTCGATGTCGAGGAGTAGTCCAACACTAATATCGAGCATTTTAGCATTCCTTATATGCTCCTCAATTATTACCAGATTGTTCAGCTGGGAAACGGTTTGCCCACAATAATATACGACGCGCGTACTCTCATGTGTTGTTGGCACTACAAGCGGGGGGGGACCGATTGCGCCGCCTGTTCTCCCAGCTAGGGAACGGTTTTCCCGCATTTTTTGGTAGTTGCTTGTTGGTTCGAGCTCGAGCTCGCTTCCCTCTATAGTCGTGCTCGATGTGCCTTCCTGAGTTGGCGCTCATAGTCAGAGTCAACGGGCTTGGGAGCTGGTGCTCTAGCCATACGAATGAAGTGGTCAATATTTTCCTCGGGCACTTTCTCCCTTGGCGGCGGTGCCAGTTTCGGTCCAAAATGGGCGTCCACTTGGGCCTTCACTATGGCTTTGTTTTTCTCCTCGGTCATGTCGTAAGGCCTCTGAGGAAGAGGAGCGAGGCTGCTTGGACCATATTTATATCACTTGCCTCCGCCTGTACCTCCTGTACTACCTCGACTCGTGCCATTACGCACCATAGCTGCAGCGTGTCTCTTCTGCGATTGCTGAGGCAGCGGAGACGGCTGACGTGGCTGAGTTGGAGCAGGAGTCTGCTCACGCATTGGTGGACTTGGAGGAGCGGGAGTCTGCTGACACGGTGGCAGATTTCGAGGAGGAGTGGGAGTCTGCAGACACTGTGGCGGACTTCGAGGAGGAGTCGGCTCACGCGTTCGTGGACTTGGAGGAGCGGCAGTCCCTTGACTCGGTGGCGGACTTCGAGGAGGAGTCGGCAGACGCGGTGTCGGTGGGTTTCGAAAGACGATGCAATCCTTTCTCCATAGGATGATACGATGTATGGCCTCTCCCAGTGTGTGCTCGTCGTCACCTCCAGGAATGTCAAGCTGTAGCCCCGAATATGGGTCCACCACCTCATCAACCAAGACACGAGTATAGCCCGCTGGAATTAGGGTGTAATGGAAGGTTGCTTCGGGGGTAATTGTAAAAGCAACGGCGTCCGCCACCTTCATGGATATGTTCTTCATTTTGAAGTGTAGCTCACAGTTAGTGTTCTCTATGATGTCATCCACAGGTTATGTATCCAGCAGTGCGTCGCCCGGGGCGGAACCAACGCCGCTTCTCGGCATGGATGGGATGGTGCTATCCAATGCTGGACGATCATCTGCTTGCTGCTGCCGCTGCTGAGACCCCCTTTCCTGGCTAAGTGAGTCGATCTGCTGTTGCTGCTGCTGGAATTTGAGTGCCAAGTCCGCGTGCATTGCTTCTAGGCCTTGAAGGCGTTTTGCGTCCTGCTTCCTCTGCTCCTCCTCCAGCTTCCTCTTCTTCTCCTCCTCCCTCTTCTTTCTTGCACAGCTCCTGTAGTCGTCGTTCCATTCCGAAAAGCCCTCTTACCAGGGAATAACGCCCTTGCCTCGTGTTCTTCCCGGGTGTTCAGGATTTCCCAAAGCGCACATAAGCTCGTCGTTCTCTCTGTTGGGTGTGAACACCCCCTTTCGAGCATCTTCTATTGCGTCAAGTAACTTTTTTTCGGCTCCTTTTAGACTTACCTTCTTCGAAACCTCGTCTGTCTTCGGGTCCAACTCCCCCCCCCATGCGCATAGAACCAAGTTCTGCACCTGGGGGCCAGCTCCTAGTAACCGGAGTGAACCCTGCATCCTCCATATCTTGCTCAGACTTATCCCACTTAGGCATTGCCACTGCGTAGCCACCTGGCCCCAGCCTATGGAACTGCGTCTTTTTTGCGGCATTGGCCTTGTTTTTTCTCGACCGTTCCTTAGATAATTATGATTCCTTGAATTCCATGAAAGCGGGTCAGTGTTCTCTTTGCTTCTCCAGTGTTCCCGTGAATTCAGGAGTCTTCCTCTCTGTAGCGAGGTAGTTGGCCCATACAGTTTTCTTGTGGGTGTTGAATGCAATTGCCATCTTCTTAAGAGCAGCGTCCTTGACTTTATGCACATCTGCATCAGTGAAATGATCTGGTAGGGTGAAATGTTCCATCAGAGATTCCCAAAGATTATATTTTGCTCTGTTGTCGACCCAAGTAACATCTAGACGTTTAGTTTTTGGCTCTTTCCTTCTTGAATGGAGATCGGGAGTTGGTCCTTCACAAGAACTCCGCACTGACGAACGAATTTGTTCGCAATGTTCTTAGGTGAAAGGGGTTCGCCAGAAGCTTTCATGGAATCGATGTTGTACTTTACACCCTCCTTCAACTTTTTGCCCGAGCCTCGCTTTCTCCTGCTGTCTGTAGAAGCAGATTTGCTCGATCCAGAGGGCTAAAAGAAGAAAGATTGATTCGTTAATATATCTTCAAATAAAAAAATATGTGATGATCACTAGATGCCTGCTTATAAATATACCTCACCGGTAGTCTTTGTTATTTCAAGATCAACATTGTCTGTGTCATCATAATCATAATCATAGTTCATGACTTCATCAGCTCGGTCGTCCTGATCGAATATCTTATCATCACCCTCCCCGGTATTGTTCAGATATTGGGAGCCGTCATCTGCTTCATTCAGATCATCTGGCCTGGTAGGGCTGCGTATGATCTCGAACATGGCCGCTTCTCCCTCTCTGCCGGTATTGTCCGCCATATCTTTTATTTAACACTAATCCAGAAGAAATATAAAACAATTTAGTATTCAAATTACAATGCATGGATGGAATCAATAAGGAAAAACTGAATCATATAGTACATAATATGCATCGTCTCGAATAATATATAATCTCGAATACATCGTCTCGAATAATATATAATCTCGAATACATCATCTCGGATAATATATAATCTCGAATACATCACTGGCTAGGTAGCTAATAAAGATCTAATACTACAGAAGAATCTAGGCCACTAGTGGTTCCTGGGGCGCGAGCGGTGGACATCCAAAGACAAGGAACCATCACAGGATCATATCTCCGGTCATCTGCCCAAAGAACCTGTCAGGTATTGGAGAACCTGACTGAAGGAAATATGCCCTAGAGGCAATAATAAAGTTATTATTTATTTCCTTATATCATGATAAATGTTTATTATTCATGCTAGAATTGTATTAACCGGAAACATAATACTTGTGTGAATACATAGACAAACAAAGTGTCACTAGTATGCCTCTACTTGACTAGCTCGTTAATCGAAGATGGTTATGTTTCCTAACCATAAACAAAAGAGTTGTTATTTGATTAACGGGATCACATCATTAGGAGAATGATGTGATTGACATGACCCATTCCATTAGCTTAGCACCCGATCGTTTAGTATGTTGCTATTGCTTTCTTCATGACTTATACATGTTCCTATGACTATGAGATTATGCAACTCCCGTTTGCCGGAGGAACACTTTGTGTGCTACCAAACGTCACAACGTAACTGGGTGATTATAAAGGAGCTCTACAGGTGTCTCCAAAGGTACATGTTGGGTTGGCGTATTTCGAGATTAGGATTTGTCACTCCGATTGTCGGAGAGGTATCTTTGGGCCCTCTCGGTAATGCACATCACATAAGCCTTGCAAGCATTGCAACTAATGAGTTAGTTGCGAGATGATGTATTACGGAATGAGTAAAGAGACTTGCCGGTAACGAGATTCAACTAGGTATTGAGATACCGACGATCGAATCTCGGGCAAGTAACATACCGATGACAAAGGGAACAACGTATGTTGTTATGCGGTCTGACCGATAAAGATCTTCGTAGAATATGTAGGAGCCAATATGGGCATCCAGGTCCCGCTATTGGTTATTGACCGGAGACGTGTCTCGGTCATGTCTACATTGTTCTCGAACCCGTAGGGTCCGCACGCTTAAGGTTTCGATGACAGTTATATTATGAGTTTATGAGTTTTGATGTACCAAAGGAGTTCGGAGTCCCGGATGAGATCGGGGACATGACGAGGAGTCTCGAAATGGTCGAGACGTAAAGATCGATATATTGGACGACTATATTCGGACATCGGAAAGGTTCCGAGTGATTCGGGTAATTTTCGGAGTACCGGGTAGTTACGGGAGAAGCAATGGGCCTTGATGGGCTTTAGTGGGAAGAGGAGAAAGGGCCAAGGGGCTGCTGCGCCCCCCCCCCCTCCCCTCTGGTCCGAATTGGACTAGGGAAAGGGGGGCCGGCCACCTTTCCTTCTCCTCCACTTCCTTCTCCCTTCCTCCCCTCTTGGTGGACTCCTACTAGGACTTGGAGTCCTAGTAGGACTCCACATCCTGGCCGCACCAATTTCCTTGGCCGGCCTCCTCCTCCTCCATCCTTTATATACTAAGGCAAGTGGCACCCCATAGACAGAAGTTGATCTTCGTGATCATTCCTTAGCCGTGTGCGGTGCCCCCCTCCACCATATTCCACCTCGGTCATATTGTAGCGGTGCTTAGGCGAAGCCCTGCGACGGTAGTACATCAAGATCGTCACCACGCCGTCGTGCTGACGGAACTCTTCCCCGACACTTTGCTGGATCGGAGTCCGGGGATCATCATCGAGCTGAACGTGTGCTAGAACTCGGAGGTGTCGTAGTTTCGGTGCTTGATCGGTCGGGACGTGGAGACGTACGACTACATCAACCAAATGCTTCCGTTGTCGATCTACAAGGGTACGTAGATCACACTATCCCCTCTCGTTGCTATACATCACCATGATCTTGCGTGTGCGTAGGAAATTTTTGAAATTACTACGTTCCCCAACAGTGGCATCCGAGCCTAGGTTTTGTGTGTTGATGTTATATGCACGAGTAGAACACAAGTGAGTTGTGGGCGATATAAGTCATACTGCTTACCAGCATGTCATACTTTGGTTCGGCGGTATTGTTGGATGAAGCGGCCCGGACCGACATTACGCGTACGCTTACGCGAGACCGGTTCTCCCAACGTGCTTTGCACAAAGGTGGCTAGCGGGTGACAGTTTCTCCAACTTTAGTTGAACCAAGTGTGGCTACGCCCGGTCCTTGCGAAGGTTAAAACAGCACCAACTTGAAAAACTATCGTTGTGGTTTTGATGCGTAGGTAAGATTGGTTCTTGCTTAAAGCCCGTAGCAACCACGTAAAACTTGCAACAACAAAGTAGAGGACGTCTAACTTGTTTTTGCAGGGCATGTTGTGATGTGATATGGTCAGGACATGATGCTAAATTTTATTGTATGAGATGATCATGTTTTGTAACCGAGTTATCGGCAACTGGCAGGAGCCATATGGTTGTCGCTTTATTGTATGCAATATAATCGCGCTGTAATGCTTTACTTTATCACTAAGCGGTAGCGATAGTCGTGGAAGCATAAGATTGGCGAGACGACAACGATCCTACAATGGAGATCAAGGTGTCGCGCCGGTGACGATGGTGATCACGATGGTGCTTCGGAGATGGAGATCACAAGCACAAGATGATGATGGCCATATCATATCACTTATATTGATTGCATATGATGTTTATCTTTTATGCATCTTATCTTGCTTTGATTGACGGTAGCATTATAAGATGATCTCTCACTAATTATCAAGAAGTGTTCTCCCTGAGTATGCACCATTGCGAAAGTTCTTCGTGCTAAGACACCACGTGATGATCGGGTGTGATAGGCTCTACGTTCAAATACAACAGGTGCAAAACAGTTGCACATGCGGAATACTCAGGTTATACTTGACGAGCCAAACATATACAGATATGGCCTCGGAACACGGAGACCGAAAGGTCAAGCGTGAATCATATAGTAGATATGATCAACATAGCGATGTTCACCAATGAAACTACTCCATCTCACGTGATGATCGGACATGGTTTAGTTGATTTGGATCACGTAATCACTTAGAGGATTAGAGGGATGTCTATCTAAGTGGGAGTTCTTAAGTAATATGATTAAATTGAACTTAAATTTATCATGAACTTAGTCCTGGTAGTATTTTGCAAATTATGTTATAGATCAATAGCTCGCGTTGTTGCTTCCCTGTGTTTATTTTGATATGTTCCTAGAGAAAATTGTGTTGAAAGATGTTAGTAGCAATGATGCGGATTGGATCCGTGATCTGAGGTTTATCCTCATTGCTGCATAGAAGAATTATGTCCTTGATGCACCGCTAGGTGACGGACCTATTGCAGGAGCAGATGCAGATGTTATGAACGTTTGGCTAGCTCAATATGATGACTACTTGATAGTTTAGTGCACCATGCTTAATGGCTTAGAATCGGGACTTCAAAGACGTTTTGAACGTCATGGAGCATATGAGATGTTCCAGGAGTTGAAGTTAATATTTCAAGCAAATACCCGAGTTGAGAGATATGAAAGTCTCCAACAAGTTCTATAGCTAAAAGATGGAGGACAATCGCTCAACTAGTGAGCATGTGCCTAGATTGTCTGAGTACAACAATCGCTTGAATCAAGTGGGAGTTAATCTTCCAAATAAGATAGTGATTGACAGAATTCTCTAGTCACCATCACCAAGTTAGTAGAACTTTGTGATGAACTATGATATGCAAGGGATAACGGAAATGATTCCCAAGCTCTTCGTAATGCGGAAATTGACGAAGGTGGAAATCGAGAAAAACATCAAGTGTTGATGGTAGACAAGACCACTAGTTTCAAAAAAAAGGGCAGAGGGAAGAAGGGGAACTTCAAGAAGAACAGCAAGCAAGTTGCTGCTCAAGTGAAGAAGCCCAAGTCTGGTCCTAAGCTTGAGACTAAGTGTTTCTACTGCAAAGGGACTGGTCACTGGAAGCGGAACTACCCCAAGTGATTGGCAGATAAGAAGGATGGCAAAGTGAACATAAGTATATTTGATATACATGTTATTGATGTGTACTTTACTAGTGTTTATAGCAACCCCTCAGTATTTGATACTAGTTCAGTTGCTAAGATTAGTTACTCGAAACGGGAGTTGCAGAATAAATAGAGACTAGTTAAGGGTAAAGTGACGATGTGTGTTGGAAGTGGTTCCAAGATTGATATGATCATCATCGCACACTCCCTATACTTTCGGGATTAGTGTTGAACCTGAATAAGTGTTATTTGGTGTTTGCGTTAAGCATGAATATGATTTGATCATGTTTATTGTAATACAATTATTCATTTAAGTAAGAGAATAAATTGTTGTTCTGTTTACATGAATAAAACCTTATATGGTTACACACCCAATGAAAATAGTTCGTTCGATCTCGATCGTAGTGATACACATAATCATAATATTGAAACCAAAAGATGCAAAGTTAATAATGATAGTGCAACTTATTTGTAGCACTGCCGTTTAGGTCATATTGGTGTAAAGCGCATGAAGAAACTCCATGCTGATGGGATTTTGGAATCACTTGATTATGAATCACTTGATGCTTGCGAACCATGCCTCATGGGCAAGATGAATAAGACTCCGTTCTCCGGAGCGAGCAACTGACTTATTTGAAAAGTTCAAAGAATTTCAGAGTGAAGTGGAAAATCATCGTGACAAGAAAATAAAGTTTCTACGATCTGATCACGGAGACAAATATTTGAGTTACGAGTTTGGTCTTCAATTAAAACAATGTGTAATAGTTTCACAAACTCATGCCACATGGAACACCACAGCATAATGGTGTGTCCGAACGTCATAATCATACTTTATTGGATATAGTGCAATCTATGATGTCTCTTACCGATCTACCACTATCGTTTTGGGGTTATGCATTAGAGACAGCTGCATTCACGTTAAATAGGGCACCATCTAAATCCGTTGAGACGACACCATATGAACAATGGTTTGGCAAGAAACCTAAGCTGTTGTTTCTTAAAGTTTGGGACTGCGATGCTTATGTGAAAAAGTTTCAACATGATAAGCTCGAACCCAAATCGGAGAAGTAAATCTTCATAGGATATCCAAAGGAAACTATTGGATACACCTTCTATCACAGATCCGAAGGCAAGACTTTTGTTGCTAAATTCAGAAACTTACTAGAGAAGGAGTTTCTCTCGAAAGAAGTGAGTGGGAGGAAAGTAAAAAAAAACTTGATAAGGTAATTGTACCTTCTCCCTTATTGGAAAGTAGTTCATCACAGAAATCTGTTCTTGTGACTACTACACCAATTAGTGAGGAAGCTAATGATGATGATCATGTAACTTCAGATCAAGTTATTACCGAATCTCGCAGGTAAACCAGAGTGAGATCCGCACCAGAGTGGTACTGTAATCCTGTTCTGGAAGTCATGTTACTAGACCATGATGAACTTGCAAACTATGAGGAAGCGATGATGAGCCCAGATTCCGCAAAATGGCTTGAGGCCATGAAATCTGAGATGGGATCCATGTATGAGAACAAAGTATGGACTTTGGTTGACTTGCCCGATGATCGGCAAGCAATTGAGAATAAATGGATCTTCAAGAGGAAGACGGACGTTGATAGTAGTGTTACTATCTACAAAGCTAGAATTGTCGCAAAAGGTTTTCGACAAGTTCAAGGTGTTGACTACGATGAGAGTTTCTCACTCGTATCTATGCTTAAATCTGTCTGAATCATGTTAGCAATTGCCGCATTTTATGAAATTTGGCAAATGGATAACAAAACTGCAATCCTTAATGGATTTCTTAAAGAAGAGTTGTATATGATGCAACCAGAAGTTTTTGTCAATCCTAAAGGTGTTAACAAAAAATGCAAACTCCAGCGATCCATCTATGGACTGGTGTAAGCATCTCGGAGTTGGAATATACGCTTTGATAAGTTGATCAAAGCATATAGTTTTATACAGACTTGCGGTGAAGCCTGTATTTACAAGAAAGTGAGTGGGAGCACTACAACATTTCTGATAAGTATATGTGAATGACATATTGTTGATCGAAAATAATGTAGAATTATTCTGCAAAGCATAAAGGAGTGTTTGAAAGGAGTTTTTCAAAGAAAGACCTCGGTGAAGTTGCTTACATATTGAGCATCAAGATCTATAGAGATAGATCAAGACGCTTGATAAGGTTTTTCAATAAATACATACCTTGACAAGATTTTGAAGTAGTTCAAAATGGAACAGACAAAGAAAGAGTTTCTTGCCTATGTTACAAGGTGTGAAATTGAGTAAGACTCAAAGCCCGACCACGGCAGAAGATAGAAAGAGAATGAATGTCATTCCCTATGCCTTGGTCATAGGTTCTATAAAGTATGCCATGCTGTGTACCAGATCTATTGTATACCCTACCACTGAGTTTGGCAAGAGAGTACAATAGTGATCTAGGAGTAGATCACTGGACAGCGGTCAAAATTATCCATAGTGGAATAAGGATATGTTTCTCGATTATGGAAACGAAAAAAGGTTCGTCGTAAAGGGTTACGCCGATGCAAGTTTTGACACTAATCTTGATGAATCTAAATCTCAATCTAGATACATATTGAAAGTGGGAGCAATTAGCTAGAGTAGCTCTGTGCAGAGCATTGTTGACATAAATATTTGCAAAATACTTACGGATCTGAATGTGACAGACCCGTTGACTAAAATTATCTCACAAGCAAAACATGATCACACCTTAGTACTCTTTGGGTGTTAATCACATAGCGATGTGAACTAGATTACTGACTTTAGTAAACCCTTTGGGTGTTGATCACATATCGATGTGAACTATGGGTGTTAATCACATGGTGATGTGAACTATTGCTGTTGAATCACATGGCGATGTGAACTAGATTATTGACGCTAGTGCAAGTGGGAGACTGAAGGAAATATGCCCTAGAGGCAATAATAAAGTTATTATTTATTTCCTTATATCATGATAAATGTTTATTATTCATGCTAGAATTGTATTAACCGGAAACATAATACTTGTATGAATACATAGACAAACAAAGTGTCACTAGTATGCCTCTACTTGACTAGCTCGTTAATCGAAGATGGTTATGTTTCCTAACCATAAACAAAAGAGTTGTTATTTGATTAACGGGATCACATCATTAGGAGAATGATGTGATTGACATGACCCATTCCATTAGCTTAGCACCCGATCGTTTAGTATGTTGCTATTGCTTTCTTCATGACTTATACATGTTCCTATGACTATGAGATTATGCAACTCCCGTTTATCGGAGGAACACTTTGTGTGCTACCAAACGTCACAACGTAACTGGGTGATTCTAAAGGAGCTCTACAGGTGTCTCCAAAGGTACATGTTGGGTTGGCGTATTTCTAGATTAGGATTTGTCACTCCGATTGTCGGAGAGGTATCTCTGGGCCCTCTCGGTAATGCACATCACATAAGCCTTGCAAGCATTGCAACTAATGAGTTAGTTGCGAGATGATGTATTACAGAATGAGTAAAGAGACTTGCCGGTAACAAGATTGAACTAGGTATTGAGATACCGACGATCGAATCTCGGGCAAGTAACATACCGATGACAAAGGGAACAACGTATGTTGTTATGCGGTCTGACCGATAAAGATCTTCATAGAATATGTAGGAGCCAATATGGGCATCCAGGTCCCGCTATTGGTTATTGACCGGAGACGTGTCTCGGTCATGTCTACATTGTTCTCGAACTCGTAGGGTCCGCACGCTTAAGGTTTCGATGACAGTTATATTATGAGTTTATGAGTTTTGATGTACCGAAGGAGTTCGGAGTCCCGGATAAGATCGGGGACATGACGAGGAGTCTCGAAATGGTCGAGACGTAAAGATCGATATATTGGACGACTATATTCGGACATCGGAAAGGTTCCGAGTGATTCGGGTATTTTTCGGAGTACCAGGTAGTTACGGGAGAAGCAATGGGCCTTGATGGGCTTTAGTGGGAAGAGGAGAAAGGGCCAAGGGGCTGCTGCGCCCCCCTCCCCTCTGGTCCGAATTGGACTAGGGAAAAGGGGGCCGGCCACCTTTCCTTCTCCTCCACTTCCTTCTCCCTTCCTCCCCTCTTGGTGGACTCCTACTAGGACTTGGAGTCCTAGTAGGACTCCACATCCTGGCCGCACCAATTGCCTTGGCCGGCCTCCTCCTCCTCCATCCTTTATATACTGAGGCAAGGGGCACCCCATAGACAGAAGTTCATCTTCGTGATCGTTCCTTAGCCGTGTGCGGTGCCCCCCTCCATCATATTCCACCTCGGTCATATTGTAGCGGTGCTTAGGCGAAGCCCTGCGACAGTAGTACATCAAGATCGTCAGCACGACGTCGTGCTAACGGAACTCTTCCCCGACACTTTGCTGGATCAGAGTCCGGGGATCGTCATCGAGCTGAACGTGTGCTAGAACTTGGAGGTGCCGTAGTTTCGGTGCTTGATCAGTTGGGACGTGGAGACGTACGGCTACATCAACCAAACGCTTCCATTGTCGATCTACAAAGGTACGTAGATCACACTCTCCCCTCTCGTTGCTATACATCACCATGATCTTGCGTGTGCGTAGGAAAATTTTCAAATTACTACGTTCCCCAACACTAACGTCCAAAGCAGCCATGTAGCGATGGACGTGCTTGTCCTCCTCCCTGACACGACGACGCACCACCTCCGGCGGGGCCGTCTCCCTCTGCACCGAATGTGGCCCACACGAACGCCACCAAAAGAGATCAGGATCGACGACGGGACCCGAGGCCGGGTTCCTCACCAAGCGGCGCGCCCATCCAGGTAGCACCTCCCAGTGCCAGCCCGGCGGAGCCCAGTTCCGGACATGGGTCAGCCGGACGTCGTGGCGAATGTGTCGACGGCGAGGATGCGGGCCGGGCATCATCAGAACAAATACTAGATGCCCGCAAAAAGTAACATTTTTTAAATGATTGGATTGTGATAACTAAAATTCTATATGCAAATTCTAACAATTTGACATTAATCTAATTCATCTAGCTAAAACTAACTCTAAAATTTTTAACATTTCTATATATATATATATATATATATATATATATATATATATATATATATATATAACATTTCTAATATTTCTATAACTAAAAAACAGAAAAATTGCTAACATTTCTATAAATATTTCTATAACTAAAAAGCAAAAAAAATT
Source organism: Triticum dicoccoides (assembly GCF_002162155.2). Lineage (NCBI taxonomy): Eukaryota > Viridiplantae > Streptophyta > Magnoliopsida > Poales > Poaceae > Triticum > Triticum dicoccoides. The sequence goes on along the minus strand of NC_041390.1, from coordinate 30,854,481 downwards.
ATAACATTTCTATATAACTAACATTTCTAATATTTCTATAACTAAAAAACAGAAAAATTGCTAACATTTCTATAATAATGTGTGTGTGTGTGTGTGTGTGCGTGT
>NC_041390.1:30815144-30853993 GCF_002162155.2 Triticum dicoccoides | reverse complement strand
GGTGACGACGGGGATGGGGATGGCGCGGCGACGACGGGGACGGGGACGGGCCGGGCGGGGACGACGGGAGGACGGGGCGGGGCGCGGTGACGGGGGCGGCGGGGACGGGGACGGGGACGGTGACGGACGGCGATGAGGGGCGGCGGCGACGGGGCAGAGGAGAAAGAAGCAGAGGGAGAGATGAGAAACTGGTTTTTTTAAGTGTTTTCTTATATAGAACAACCTTTAATACCGGTTGAAGCCACCAACCGGTACTAAAGGTCTGTTTTGGCCAGGCCAAGCAGCGGGAAGCGCACAGCCTTTAGTACCGGGTGGTGGCTCCAACCGGTACTAAAGACCCCACCTTTAGTACCGGTTTGAGCCACCACCCGGTACTAAAGGGGGTGCGCTGGCGCAGGTGCGGTGCGTCATGTTTAGTCCCACCTCGCTAGCCGAGGGGCGTCCGCACTGGTTTATAAGCCCTAGTGCGGTAGCTCTCTCGAGCTCCTCTCCAAAGAAGGCCTACTGGGCCTGAATGTTCTGTGCTGCCCTGTAGGCCTATTGTGCCTTTGCGGCCTGCATCCTGGCCCAACAACAGGTTGGGTTTCTAGTCGTATGCAGGCCGTTGTGGCGCAATAGGCGGGCTTTTATTTTCTTACTTTTTTTGCTTTATTTATTTTATGAGTTGTTTTTTGCTGTATTTAGAGTTTCTCTGTGAATATTTTTGCTTTAGGTTTTCTTTGTGTATGTAGGACGACCTTTAGTACCGATTAATGATACGACCCGGTACTAAAGGTGCTGGAGGGGCCCCGGACTGACAACATCCTGCCACCACTCACTTTAGTACCGGTTCGTGGCACGAACCGGTGCTAAATGTTCGCCACAAACCGGTACTAATGAGAGCGGCCGGCTAGCCGTTGGAACCGGCACTAATGCACACATTAGTGCCGGCTCAAAACCAAACCGACACTAATGTGCTTCACATTTGACCCTTTTTCTAATAGTGCATCCGGACATCTCATACTAGATTCTCAAATCTATACAAAGATATGCAAACTAAAATAAACCTACGTGCTATGTCGATCACCTACCTACTCATCGTCGGAGATGTCGACGATGTCCGTGCTCGGCTCCGGTAGCATGGGCGACAGCTGCAGCTCCGGTGCCTCCGGCTGCTCCGTTCTAGGCTCCTCCACCTCTAACTCCGCGTCGAGTTCGGTGAAGAGCGCGTCGGACGCCGCCTGCTCCTAGCGCAGGAACATCCGGTTGGCCTCCACATAGGCCTTATCTTGGATGGACTCTAGAATGGCCTGCTGCTCGGCCATCTCCTCGAGCTGGGCAATGGCGAAATCCAGCTGCGCCTGCTCCATGTTGAAGCCTGGCAGCTCCTGCTCCAGCTGCTCCGGCTCCTGCTGCTCCGCCTCCCCCGCCTCCTCCACCTCCATCGAAGTCATCTCCTCCTCCTCTTCCCCCGGCTACTCCTCTAGTTTTGGCGAGTCTGGAGGCAATCCAACAGCGATGCGGGTGGTGCGCGTAGCTTATCTCGCCCGGATCTCCTGCTAGATCTCGTAGCGGTGCTCCGGCATCAGCATTGCGTAGTAGGTGATCTTGCTCCGGACCATGGCGGAGCGCCGGAGCGGGAGAGGGAGGAGGTGGATGCGCTCGGACTACCGGCGTGGAGAGGGGGAGGTGAATGGGTTAGGGTTGCGGGACGCCGGCCGACTTAAATAGCCGGATTTGGTCTTGGGCGGTAAGCCAGAGCGGCGCCACGCGGCGACAGACGCTGCGTCCGTCGGACCGCCGGGTTTCCAGGTGTTTTCGCGTGGGATCCCGCTGTCAGACCGACGTGACGAGCATGCCCGACGCCCCCATATTCACCTCATATTTGGGCTAGATATGAGGGGTGTCGGTCAGCCCGGGTGTTTGAAGCCCGTTTAAGGGGCCCGTCTGGGTCAAAAATTCATGACCGGGCGGGCTGCCCGGACGTTTAAGGTCGATTTGGGGCGCCCAGCTATAGAGGCTCTTAATGGTTATCTTTTCTTTATATGTGAAATTTGACATGTTTATATATGCAACCCGTACACATTTTAAGAAGCCCGTGACAACGCATGGGCAGTCTACTAGTGCAATTAATTCATTAGACATACATTTAATTAGCCCTGTAGATAATTGAAAGTACTCCCTCCGTCACAGTTTAGAAGGCGCGCTTGCAAATTCTCTGAGACCTAGGTGGTTATCTATTGGTTGTGGGATGGGCTAAAAAATAGTATTGACGCTACGCATGCATATAGAAATAGTACATCAGAGTACTAATTAGCTACTAGAAATAAATGCAATGCGCCCTAAATCTTGACTATTGTGAAAACGCACGCAAATTTAACTGTGCCTTCTAAACCGTGACGGAGGAAGTAGAATTTTATTCCAATTTGGCAGGCAATTAATTAATTAGGTAGGTAATTAATTCAGCCTTCTGATAATTATGCATGCAGTTGATTTATTTTGCAATTAATTAACTAGGCAGATAGTTAAGCGTGTCCAATAATTTGAAAGCGCTTGCTGGTGAGGATGACCAGTAGGCTCTCACCGACTGTCAGTGTGCTTTCAGCGACATCACTGACCAGTGCTTTTGAATATGGACAATGATCACCACGCGCTTTCGATGTGGGTGACCAAACGGTCCGTAAGATGGATGATTACACTGCTCTGTAGGACGTCCATACGCTCACTGTTGCCAAACATTCGCAGGTGAGGTCAGCAGGCGCTTGAGGACAACCAAGCACTAACGATAAAAAGTTTTGACCGCCCCTTCAAGGACGACGGTGAAAGTAGTTTGGAAACCGAATGCCAAAACAATAATCAAGCCACTAATGCAATTAATTACTGGATTGTTAATTATTTATACAGTTAATAATTAAGTCCATTTCAATAGGAATTTTTAGCGCGGAATCAATTTGAATACTAAGTTATTAATGAAAGTATTAATTGATTACGCTGATAGTTAATTAAGCCTATATAATTAGAAATGGGAATCTCTACTCCTAAAGGGGGAGTTGGTACCTTCTCATCACAGGTTTATTTTTGTCTCATTTTTTACGCATCACCTCTCATCAGCTTCTGCCACTGAATTTTTCTCTCTCCCATTAAAAATCCAAATCCCATTAAAAGGGGATAAACGGTTTTGTGCTTACTTTGGTAGGTGCCGAGTTAGAAATAATAGGTAAATAATCTCTACTCCTAATGGAGAAGTCCATATGTCGTTTGGTTGGTTCGCATGCAGTCATTAATGTGAAAATAGTTTGAAAACCAAGTGTCGAATCAATTAACAAATCAAACCATTAATACAATTAATTACTCGATTGCTAATTATGGGTGCAAGTAATTTGGTTTATTTAAATATGGATTTTTCACACAGAATCAATTTTAAAACCGAGCCTTTAATGCAATTAATTCATTAGACATACATTTAATTAGCCCTGTAAATAATTGAAAGTATAATTTCATTCCAATTTGGCAGGTAATTAATTAATTAGGTAGGTAATTAATTCGGCCTTCTGATAATTAGGCATGCAGTTAATTTACCCACAATTAATTAACTAGGAAGACAGTTAAGCCTGTCCAAACAATTTGAAAGCGCTCGCTGGTGAGGATGGCTAGCAGGCTCTCACCGACTGCTAGTGGGCTTTCAGTGACATTACTGACCAGTGCTTTCAAATATGGAGAACGACCACCACACGTTTTCGATGTGGGCAACCAAGCGGTCGGTAAGATGGATGATTACAATGCTCTATAGGACGTCCATACGCTCACAGTTGCCAAACATTCGCTCCCTCAAAAAAAAAAGTTGCCAAACATTCGCAGGTGGGGTCAACAGGCGCTCGAGGAAAACCAAGCATTGACGATAAAAAATTTTGACCACCCCTTCAAAGACGACGGTGAAAATAGTTTGGAACTGATTGCCAAAACAATAATCAAGCCATTAATGCAATTAATTATCATATTATTAATTATTTATGCAATTAATTAAGTCCATTTCAATAGGAATTTTTTAGCGTTGAATCAATTTGAATACTGAGTTATTAATGAAATTAATTAATTACGATGATAGTTAATTAAGCCTGTAGATAATTAGAAATAAGAATCTATACTCCTAAATAGGGAGTTGGTAGCTTCTCATCACCGGTTTATTTTTGTCTCATTTTTTACGCCTCACCTCTCATCACCCCCTGCCATTGAATTTTTCTCTCTCCCATTAAAAATCCAAATCCCATTAAAGGGGGGGATACGGGATCGTGCTTACTTTCGCAGGTCCTGAGTCAGAAATAATAGGTAAATAAGGATTCATAAATCAAACCATACATCTGAGATCACCTCCCTAAAAGAGAGACAAAAGATTTTTCTCGATAACCTTCCAAGAAAATCGGATATTCCTCACTAACAAATGGCTAATACCACATTATGTCATTTATTATTAACATTATCTCTATTATTAATTGACAATCACAAGTTTCCTAACAAAATAAAAAAAATCTTATGGCATAAGCATCCATGCGCCCCTGCTGAGGGACGCCGTGCGCGGCATCATGGAGGACGTCGTATCCGGGCTTGATGCCGATGCAATGCTCGAGAATGCCATGGCGAGAGCATGGTGTCGAGGACGACCGTGCAGGAAGGCAGATCATCGGACCGCCATGTACATGTGTTTGTGGATGGGATCATATTATATTTCTTGTTAGTCATACAGATAGCCAGCCAGGATATATTCTCAAATCAACTATACCATTCAAATGTCAAGAAATTCGAAGTAGGGATTTTGTTTCCCAATTAGCCAGATAATTAATTGATTTAATTGGCAGTTAATTAGGCATCCATAGAGTTAGATAGACAGTTAATCGCACTGAATCATTTTGAAATCACTCATGGACAAGGACGGTCAACAGGCTCTCAGCGTCGCCGAGCACCATAGACAACGACCACCATATGCGCTCGCGACATGGGCAACCAAGCGTTCAGCAAGATGCATGACGACCATCTGACGGTTGCTGAAGCATTCACGAGCGAGGATAGCACGACACTACAGTGGCGAGGCGGTTCATTCTGTAGTAGAAAGAAAGAGTGTTCCAAGTGTTGGAGAACGTAGTAATTTCAAAAAATTTCCTACGCACACGCAAGATCATAGTGATGCATAGCAACGAGAGGGGAGAGTGTTGTCTACGTACCCTCGTAGACCGGAAGCGGAAGCGTTAGCACAACGCGGCTGATGTAGTCATATGTCTTCACGGCTCGACCGATCAAGCACCGAAACTACGGCACCTTCGAGTTCTAGCACACGTTCAGCTCGATGACAATCCCCGGACTCTGATCCAGCAGAATGTCGGGGAAGAGTTCCGTCAGCATGATGGCGTGGTGACGATCTTGATGTTCTACCATCGCAGGGCTTCGCCTAAGCACCGCTACAATATTATCGAGGATTATGGTGGAGGAGGGCACTGCACACGGCTAATAGATCTCAAGGATCAATTGTTGTGTCTATGGGATGCCCCCTGGCCACGTATATAAAGGAGTGGAGGAGGGGGGAGAGGGTCGGCCCCTATGGCGCGCCCTCGAGGAGTCCTACTCCCACCGGGAGTAGGATTCCCCCCTTTCCAAGTAGTAGGAGTAGGAGTCAAGGCAAGGGAAGAGAGAAGAGAAGGAAGGAGGGGGAGCAACCCCTCCCCCTAGTCCAATTCGGACTAGGCCTTGGGGGGCGCCCAACCTCTCCTCTCTCTTTCCCCTAAAGCCCAATAAGGCCCATATACTCCCCGGCGAATTCCTGTAACTCTCCGGTACTCCGAAAAATATCCGAATCACTCGAAACCTTTCCGATGTCCGAATATAGTCGTCCAATATATCGATCTTTACGTCTCGAACATTTCGAGACTCCTTGTCATGTCCCTGATCTCATCCGGGACTCCGAACTCCTTCTGTACATCAAAACTCATAAACTCATAATATAACTGTCATTGAAACCTTAAGCGTGCGGACCCTACGAGTTCGAGAACAATGTAGACATGACCGAGACACGTCTCCGGTCAATAACCAATAGTGGAACCTGGATGCTCATATTGGCTCCCACATATTCTACGAAGATCTTTATCGGTCAGACCGCATAACAACATACGTTGTTCCCTTTGTCATCGGTATGTTACTTGCCCGAGATTCGATCGTCGGTATCTCAATACCTAGTTCAATCTCGTTACCGGCAAGTCTCTTTACTCGTTCCGTAACACATCATCCCGCAACTAACTCATTAGTTGCAATGCTTGCAAGGCTTATAGTGATGTGCATTACCGAGTGGGCCCAGAGATACCTCTCCGACAATCGGAGTGACAAATCCTAATCTCAAAATACGCCAACCCAACAAGTACCTTCGGAGACACCTGTAGAGCACCTTTATAATCACCCAGATACGTTGTGACGTTTGGTAGCACACAAAGTGTTCCTCCGGTAAACGGGAGTTGCATAATCTCATAGTCATAGGAACATGTATAAGTCATGAAGAAAGCAATAGCAACAAACTAAACGATCAAGTGCTATGCTAACGGAATGGGTCAAGTCAATCACATCATTCTCCTAATGATGTGATCCCGTTAATCAAATGACAACTCATGTCTATGGTTAGGAAACATAACCATCTTTGATCAACGAGCTAGTCAAGTAGAGGCATACTAGTGACACTCTGTTTGTCTATGTACTCACACATGTATTATGTTTCCGGTTAATACAATTCTAGCATGAATAATAAACATTTATCATGATATAAGGAAATAAATAATAAATTTATTATTGCCTCTAGGGCATATTTCCTTCAGTCTCCCACTTGCACTAGAGTCAATAATCTAGTTCACATCGCCATGTGATTTAACACCAATAGTTCACATCACCATGTGATTAACACCTATAGTTCACATTGACATGTGACCAACACCCAAAGGGTTTACTAGAGTCAATAATCTAGTTCACATCGCTATGTGATTAACACCCAAAGAGTACTAAGGTGTGATCATGTTTTGCTTGTGAGAGAAGTTTAGTCAACGGGTCTGCCACATTCAGATCCGTAAGTATTTTGCAAATTTCTATGTCAACAATGCTCTGAACGGAGCTACTCTAGCTAATTGCTCCCACTTTAAATATGTATCCAGATTGTGATTTTGAGTCATCTGGATCAGTGTCAAAACTTGCATTGACGTAACCCTTTACGACGAACCTTTTGTCACCTCCATAATCGAGAAACATATCCTTATTCCACTAAGGATAATTTTGACCAATGTCCAGTGATCTACTCCTAGATCACTATTGTACTCCCTTGCCAAACTCAGGGCAGGGTATACAATAGGTCTGGTACACAGCATGGCATACTTTATAGAACCTATGGCCAAGGCATAGGGAATGAGTTTCATTCTCTTTCTATCTTCTGTCGTGGTCGGTCTTTGAGTCTTACTCAGTTTCACACCTTGTAAAACAGGCAAGAACTCTTTCTTTGACTGTTCCGTTTTGAACTACTTCAAAATCTTGTCAAGGTATGTACTCATTGAAAAACTTATCAAGCGTCTTGATCTATCTCTATAGATCTTGATGCTCAATATGTAAGCAGCTTCACCAAGGTCTTTCTTTGAAAAACTCCTTTCAAACACTCCTTTATGCTTGGCAGAATAATTCTACGTTATCTCCGATCAACAATATGTCATTCACATATACTTATCAGAAATGAAGTAGTGCTCCCACTCACTTTCTTGTAAATACATGCTTCACCGCAAGTCTGTATAAAACTATATGCTTTGATCAACTTATCAAAGTGTATATTCCAACTCCGAGATGCTTGCACCAGTCCATAGATGGATCGCTGGGGCTTGCATATTTTGTTAGCACCTTTAGGATTGAAAAAACCTTCTGGTTGCATCATATACAACTCTTCTTTAATAAATCCATTAAGGAATGCAGTTTTGTTTACCCATTTGCCAGATTTCATAAAATGTGGCAATTGCTAAGATGATTCGGACAGACTTAAGCATAGATACGAGTGAGAAACTCTCATCATAGTCAACACCTTGAACTTGTCGAAAACCTTTTGCGACAATTCTAGCTTTGTAGATAGTAACACTACTATCAGCGTCCGTCTTCCTCTTGAATATCCATTTAATCTCAATGGCTCGCCGATCAATGGGCAAGTCAATCAAAGTCCATACTTTGTTCTCATACATGGATCTCATCTCAGATTTCATGGCCTCAAGCCATTTCGCGGAATCTGGGCTCATTATCGCTTCCTCATAGTTCATAGGCTCGTCATGGTCAAGTAACATGACCTCCAGAACAGGATTACCGTACCACTCTGGTGCGAATCTCACTCTGGTTTGCCTACGAGGTTCGGTAGCAACTTGATCTGAAGTTACATGATCATCATCATTAGCTTCCTCACTATTTGGTGTAGTAGTCACAGGAACAGATTTCTGTGATGAACTACTTTCCAATAAGGGAGTAGGTACAGTTACCTCATCAAGTTATACTTTCCTCCCACTCACTTCTTTCGAGAGAAACTCCTTCTCTAGAAAGGATCCATTCTCAGCAACGAATATCTTGCCTTCGGATCTGTGATAGAAGGTGTACCCAACATTTTCTTTTGGGTATCCTATGAAGACGCACTTCTCTGATTTGGGTTTGAGCTTATCAGGTTGAAACTTTTTCACATAAGCATTGCAACCTCAAACTTTAAGAAACGACAGCTTAGGTTTCTTGCCAAACCATAGTTCATACGTTGTCGTCTCAACGGATTTAGATGGTGCCCTATTTAACGTGAAAGCAGCTGTCTCTAATGCATAACCCCAAAACGATAGTGGTAGATCGGTAAGAGACATCATAGATCACACCATATCTAATAAAGTACGGTTATGACGTTCGGACACACCATTATGCTGTGGTGTTCCAGGTGGTGTGAGTAGTGAAACTATTTCACATTGTTTTTAACTGAAGGCCAAACTCGTAACTCAAATATTTTACTTCTGCGATCATATCGTAGAAACTTTTATTTTTGTTATGATGATTCTCCACTTCACTCTGAAATTCTTTGAACTTTTCAAATGTTTCAGACTTGTGTTTCATCAAGTAGATATACTCATATCTGCTCAAATCATCTGTGAAGATCAGAAAATAATGATACCTGCCACGAGCCTCAATATTCATCGGACCACATACATCAGTATGTATGATTTCCAACAAATCTGTTGCTCGCTCCATTGTTCCGGAGAACGGAGTCTTAGTCATCTTGCCCATGAGGCATGGTTTGCAAGCATCAACTGATTCATAATCAAGTGATTCCAAAAGCCCATCAGCATGGATTTTCTTCATGCGCTTTACACTAATATGACCTAAACGGCAGTGCCACAAATAAATTGCACCATCATTATTAACTTTGCATATTTTGGTTTCAATATTATGAATATGTGTATCACTACGATCGAGATCCAACGAACCATTTTCATTGGGTGTGTAACCATATAAGGTTTTATTCATGTAAACAGAACAACAATTTATTCTCTTACTTAAATGAATAACTGTATTGCAATAAACATGATCAAATCATATTCATGCTCAACGCAAACACCAAATAACACTTATTTAGGTTCAACACTAATCCAAAAAGTATAGGGAGTGTGCGATGATGATCATATCAATCTTGGAACCACTTCCAACACACATCGTCACTTCACCCTTAACTAGTCTATGTTCATTCTGCAACTCCCGTTTCGAGTTACTACTCTTAGCAACTGAACCAGCATCAAATACCGAGGGGTTGCTACGAACACTAGTAAAATACACATCAATAATTTGTATATCAAATATACCTTTGTTCACTTTGCCATCCTTCTTATCCGCCAAATACTTGGGGCAGTTCCGCTTCCAGTGACCAGTCCCTTTGAAGTAGAAGCACTTAGTCTCAGGCTTAGGACCAGACTTGGGCTTCTTCACTTGAGCAGCAACTTGCTTGTCATTCTTCTTGAAGTTCCCCTTCTTCCCTTTGCCCTTTTCTTGAAACTAGTGGTCTTGTCTACCATCAACACTTGATATTTTTCTTGATTTCTACCTTCGTCGATTTCAGGATTACGAAGAGCTTGGGAATCGTTTCCGTTATCCCTTGCATGTCATCACGAAGTTCTACTAACTTGGTGATGGTGACTAGAGAATTCTGTCAAGCACTATTTTATCTGGAAGATTAACTCCCACTTGATTCAAGCGATTGTAGTACCCAGACAATCTGAGCACATGCTCACTGCTTGAGCTATTCTCCTCCATCTTTTAGTTATAGAACTTGTTGGAGACTTCATATCTCTCAACTCGGGTATTTGCTTGAAATATTAACTTCAACTCCTGAAACATCTCATATGGTCCATGACGTTCAAAACGTCTTTGAAGTCCCGATTCTAAGCCGTTTAAGCATGGTGCACTAAACTATCAAGTAGTCATCATATTGAGCTAGCCAAATATTCATAACATCTGCATCTGCTCCTGCAATAGGTTTGTCACCTAGCGGTGCATCAAAGACATAATTCTTCTGTGCAGCAATGAGGATAAACCTCAGATCACGGATCCAATCCGCATCATTGCTACTAACATCTTTCAACTTAGTTTTCTCTAGGAACATATCAAAAATAAAACAGGGGAGCTAAACGCGAGCTATTGATCTAAAACATAGATATGCTAATACTACCAGGACTAAGTTCATGATAAATTAAAGTTCAATTAATCATATTACTTAAGAACTCCCACTTAGATAGACATCCCTCTAATCCTCTAAGTGATCACGTGATCCAAATCAACTAAACCATGTCCGATCATCACGTGAGATGGAGTAGTTTCAATGGTGAACATCACTATGTTGATCATATCTACTATATGATTCACGCTCGACCTTTCTGTCTCCGTGTTCCGAGGCCATATCTGTTATATGCTAGGCTCGTCAAGTTTAACTTGAGTATTCCGCGTGTGCAACTGTTTTGCACCCATTGTATTTGAATGTAGAGCCTATCACACCCGATCATCACGTGGTGTCTCGGCACGAAGAACTTCCGCAACGTTGCATACTCAGGGAGAACACTTATACTTTGATAATTTAGTGAGGGATCATCTTGTAATGCTACCGTCAATCAAAGCAAGATAAGATGCATAAAAGATAAACATCACATGCAACCAATATAAGTGATATGATATGGCCATCATCATCTTGTGCCTTCGATCTCCATCTCCAAAACATCGTCATGATTTCCATCGTCACCGGCATGACACCATGATCTCCATCATCTTGATCTATATCAATGTGTCGCCACATGGTCGTCTCGCCAACTATTGCTCTTGCAACTATTGCTATCGCATAGCGATAAAGTAAAGCAATTATTTGGCACTTGCATCTTATGCAATAAAGAGACAACCATAAGTGAAAGATCATGGATGTCGCCTAGAGGGGGGTGAATAGGCGTTTTAAAATAATTACGGTTTAGGCTTGAACAAATGCGGAATAAACCTAGCGGTTAATTTTCCAAGCACAAAGCCTAAAACAACTAGGCTCACCTAAGTGCACCAACAACTTATGCTAAGAAAGATAAGCAACTATGTGATAGCAAGATATATGACAAGAAACAATATGGCTATGACAAAGTAAAGTGCATAAGAAAAGGGCTCGGGTAAGAGATAACCGAGGCACGAGGAGACGACGATGTATCCCGAAGTTCACACCCTTGCGGATGCTAATCTCCGTTTGGAGCGGTGTGGAGGCACAATGCGATAGCAATAGGGCCACCGTAATCTCCTCACGCTCTCGCACAATGTAAGATGTCGTGATTCCACTAAGGGACCCTTGAGGGCGGTCACCGAACCCGTACAAATGGCAACCCTTGGGGGCGGTCACCGAACCCGTACACTTTGGCAACCCTTGGGGGCGGTCACCGGTACCCGTCAAATTGCTTGGGGCGATCTCCACAACCTAATTGGAGACCCCGACGCTTGCCCGGAGCTTTGCACCACAATGATTGAGCTCCGAACACCAACAACCGTCTAGGGTGCCCAAGCACCCAAGAGGAACAAGCTCAAGGGTACCAAGCACCCAAGAGTAATAAGCTTCTCAACTTGTAACTTCCACGTATCACGTGGAGAACTCAAACCGATGCACCAAATGCAATAGCAAGGTCACACCGAGTGCCCAAGTCCTCCTCTCTCAAATCCCACCGAAGCAACTAATGCTAGGGAGGAAAATGAGAGGAAGAACAAGAAAGAGAACACCAAGAACTCCAAGATCTAGATCCAAGGGGTTCCCCTCACATAGAGGAGAAAGTGATTGGTGGAAATGTGGATCTAGATCTCCTCTCTCTTTTCCCTCAAAAACTAGCAAGAATCCATGTAGGGATTGAGAGTTAGCAAGCTTGAAGAAGGTCAACAATGGGGGGAAGAACACGAGCTCAAAGGATAAGGTTCAATGGGAAGAAGACCCCCTTTTATAGGAGGGGGAAAATCCAATCGTTATGTGCTCAGCCCGCACACGAGCGGTACTACCGCTCCACGAGCGGTACTACCGCTCAGGTGGAAGAAAAAGGGAAAAGGAGCAACAAAACATGAACCTTGGGATGGTAGTACCGCAGGAGACAACGGTACTACCGCTGGGTTAAGCGGTACTACCGCTCCCTTCGGCGGTACTGCCGCGCAGAACGAAGGGGAAAGGGAAAGAGGGAACCGGGCGGTATTACCGCGGAGGAAGGGCGGTACTGCCGCTAAGGAGCGGTACTGCCGCACTACTGCCGCAACGAGGTACCGCACAATCCGACACAGAAAAAGACCCCTCGAATCGACGCGGTAGGGACCTGGTAAGCCAACGGTAGTACTGCTGCGGAGTCACCGCCGGTACTACCGCTGCGGAGCGGTACTGCCGCTTGTGACTTCTCAGCGGTACTACCGCTAGGTACCACGGTACTACCGCTGGGACCCTGACAAAAACCACACTCAAGAAAATCAGAACTGCCATAACTTCTGCATATAAGCTCCGAATTGAGCAAACTCAAGCTTGTTGGAAACAAGACGACTCCTCAGCGGTTATAGTAAGAAGAGGCAGGGGAGGTATGCCTAACAAAAAGAGGAGTGAAACCTCCAACCGAGAAGAACCGGCAAAACCTCCAACATCGAAAACATCATAGAAGATGCAAGCGAACTCCGTTTTCGATGAACTCAAGCTTGTCAACAAGATGACCGTAAGCTCTAAGACTCACAAAGAGAACCAAACAAGAACCAAGAAAGATGATGCAAGGATGCAATGGTTTGAGCTCTCAACGAACGATACGATCAAGCTACTCATTGAGAGCCCCCCTTGATAGTATGGCAATCGATCATATAACCCGGTCTCCCAACTACCATCATGAGACCGGTAAAATAGAAAACCTATCAAGGGCAAACCTTTGCCTTGCACATGGTCCATTTGAGCTAGATGATGACGATCTAGACTCCCTCAAGTTGGACCACCTTTCTTGATTGTATTGGCTCGATGAAGACTAGTTGATTGCTCCCACATACTCCACTATGGGTGAGCCTTTCTTCCGCACATCTTCACAAGTCCATTCTCACCACAATGGACGAAAAGCTTCAAGCATTTGATCTCTTCGTGATGCTCCACTTGAACTTGCACCGCAACCTTTCTTGATTGTGTTGAGTCGATGAAGACTAGTTGATTGCTCCCCCATACTCTACTATGGGCGAGCTACTCTTCCGCACATCTTCACATGTCCATTGTCACCACAAAGGACAACAAGCTTCAAGCATTTGATCTCTTCGTGGTGCTCCACTTGAACTTGCACACCGCAACCTAACCCCACAAAGAACCCTCACGAAGACCATGGGTTAGTACACAAAGCGTAATTGACAATGCTTGCCATACCATGGGATCACTTGATCCCTCTCGGTACATCTTCTACGCTTTGTGGGTTGATCATCTTGATTCACTCTTTAACTTAGTCTTGATCAACCTCTCACAAGACCAATCTTTAGGTAATTCCTTGAATAGCACCTTGGTCGACACAAACTCTCCTTGAAACCAACACATGTACTCCAAGAAAAGCCTATGGACAAAACCTTCAAATATAACTCAAGGCAACCATTAGTCCATAGAGATTGTCATCAATTACCAAAACCAAACATGGGGGCACCGCATGTTCTTTCAATAAGGCTTCTGTCAGTTGCCGATAACTTCAACAAAACATGACCATATTTATACAATAACTTATATCTCATCACGTCTTGACCATATCACATCACAACATGCCCTGCAAAAACAAGTTAGATGCCATCTACTTTGTTGTTGCAAGTTTTACATGGCTGCTACGGGCTTAGCAAGAATCGTTCTTACCTACGCATTAAAACCACAACGATAGTTTGTCAAGTTAGTGCTGTTTTAACCTTCTCAAGGACCGGGCGTAGCCACACTCGGTTCAACTAAAGTTGGAGAAACTGACACCCGCTAGTCACCTGTGTGCATAGCACGGCGGTAAAACCAGTCTCGCGTAAGCGTGCGCGTAATGTCGGTCCGGGCCGCTTCATCCAACAATACCGCCAAACCAAAGTATGACATGCTGGTAAGCAGTATGACTTATATCGCCCACAACTCACTTGTGTTCTACTCGTGCACAACATCAACGCATAAAACCTAGGCTCGGATGCCCCTGTTGGGGAACGTAGTAATTTCAAAAAAATTCCTACGCACACGCAAGATCATAGTGATGCATAGCAACGAGATGGGAGAGTGTTGTCTACGTACCCTCGTAGACCGAAAGCGGAAGCGTTAGCACAACGCGGTTGATGTAGTCGTACGTCTTCACGGCTCGACCGGTCAAGCACCGAAACTACGGCACCTCCGAGTTCTAGCACATGTTCAGCTCGATGACGATCCCCGGACTCCGATCCAGCAGAATGTCGGGGAAGAGTTCCGTCAGCACGACGGCATGGTGACGATCTTGATGTTCTACCGTCGCAGGGCTTCGCCTAAGCACCGCTACAATATTATCGAGGATTATGGTGGAGGAGGGCACCGCACACGGCTAATAGATCTCAAGGATCAATTGTTGTGTCTATGGGGTGCCCCCTGGCCACGTATATAAAGGAGTGGAGGAGGGGGGAGAGGGTCGGCCCCTATGGCGCGCCCTCGAGGAGTCCTACTCCCACCGGGAGTAGGATTCCCCCCTTTCCAAGTAGTAGGAGTAGGAGTCAAGGCAAGGGAAGAGAGAAGAGAAGGAAGGAGGGGGCGCAGCCCCTCCCCTAGTCCAATTCGGACTAGGCCTTGGGGGGCGCCCAACCTCTCCTCTCTCTTTCCCCTAAAGCCCAATAAGGCCCATATACTCCCCGGCGAATTCCCGTAACTCTCCGGTACTCCGAAAAAAATACCTGAATCACTCGGAACCTTTCCGATGTCCGAATATAGTCGTCCAATATATCGATCTTTACGTCTCGACCATTTCGAAACTCCTCGTCATGTCCCCGATCTCATCCGGGACTCCGAACTCCTTCGGTACATCATAACTCATAAACTCATAATATAACTGTCATCGAAACCTTAAGCGTGCGGACCCTACGGGTTCGAGAACAATATAGACATGACCGAGACACGTCTCCGGTCAATAACCAATAGCGGAACCTGGATGCTCATATTGGCTCCCACATATTCTACGAAGATCTTTATCAGTCAGATCGCATAACAACATACGTTGTTCCCTTTGTCATCGGTATGTTACTTGCCCGAGATTCGATCGTCGGTATCTCAATACCTAGTTCAATCTTGTTACCGGCAAGTCTCTTTACTCGTTCCGTAACACATCATCCCGCAACTAACTCATTAGTTGCAATGCTTGCAAGGCTTATAGTGATGTGCATTACCGAGTGGGCCCAGAGATACCTCTCCGACAATCGGAGTGACAAATCCTAATCTCGAAATATGCCAACCCAACAAGTACCTTCGGAGACACCTGTAGAGCACCTTTATAATCACCCAGTTACGTTGTGACGTTTGGTAGCACACAAAGTGTTCCTCCGGTAAACGGGAGTTGCATAATCTCATAGTCATAGGAACATGTATAAGTCATGAAGAAAGCAATAGCAACAAACTAAACGATCAAGTGCTATGCTAACAGAATGGGTCAAGTCAATCACATCATTCTCCTAATGATGTGATCCCGTTAATCAAATGACAACTCATGTCTATGGTTAGGAAACATAACCATCTTTGATCAACGAGCTAGTCAAGTAGAGGCATACTAGTGACACTCTGTTTGTCTATGTACTCACACATGTATTATGTTTTCGGTTAATACAATTCTAGCATGAATAATAAACATTTATCATGATATAATGAAATAAATAATAACTTTATTATTGCCTCTAGGGCATATTTCCTTCACCAAGAATAAGAAGGAAAAAAGAATTAAAGCGGCCAAATGATCCATTGTGTTGGAGAAGAAAAGAATGTTCCAGAAAATAAAGCGAAAAAAGAAAGGAAGAATATTCTATAAAAAAAAGTAGCATCGCGAACTAAAACTAGGGTGGAAGGAGGAAGAAGAAGATGAGATGTCATTGACGAACACACTGATGTTGATGTGGTGCTGGTTGGCGCGAACAAAGATTGACGAAGTGGCTAGGAATAAAAGATGTAGGGAAGGACGAGGAAGAGAAAACGATAAGTACTTCTAGCAATGAATGTTGTGTGGGCTATAGGTGAAGTTTATTGGAGACAGGGAATATGTTCAGGTTGCCACTCGCTTTACAAGTCAGTCTTAATTTGCAAAGTTGAATGGACCTTTGAGAATTATCTGTATAGTTATTTGTTGTTTTGTGTTAATAGTATATGTTAGCTATACCCGCTCTATTATATTTTAAGTATAAAAGGTTTCATACATGTTGCAACGCACGACGAAGGTGAGATCAACATCATCTGGTTCTAAAGGTGAGGGCTCAAGTGAGAAATGTCCCGGTATGACGAAAAATCGAGTAGGAAATGGAGGGTCCGGTAGGAAAAAAGAGAAGGGTGTGATGTGGAGTGGGGGTTGTGGTGTTGGGTCTGCATGTTGGACATAACTTGGAGAATAGTCCAGACATTCATATTTCTCCCCCATATATGATATGGATTTGGGAAGTCTGGACTATCCAGATGGCTGAATTCTAGGAGCCTACTGGGCACTCGTCTAATGTCGGAACACGCCCAAACATATGAGGAAAAAATGAGCTTTGGCCTTGAAGGCAGTCCTAATTATTTATTTAACTTATTTATATATGCACTATAGCCCGTAGCAACGCACGGACATTCTACTAGTATTAGTAATAATGTACGTGCAATGCATTTTTATATTAGGTAGGATATTAGTTGCACGTTATATTAGGTAAGATATATCTGTTCCCTCAAAAAAAAGGTAAGATATATCTGTTGAACGTTGGTATTTGGTAATATATCAATTACTTTTTCACGGGAGTGGTAGGATATTAATTACATGGGAGATTTCAAGGAATAGTGTTGAGTCAAAACGTGTATATAACCAATGGCAGTGGTGGGTAATTAGATTGTTAAGGCCTCCTTTGGTTTAGAGGAATTTCATAGGAATTCTAGAGGATAGGATTCTTATAGAATTTTTCCCTTTAGAGCCCTTTGGTTCATAGGAATGGATTCATATTCCTACATAGGATTGGTTCTTATCCTCCACATTTTATAGGAAAATAAAAAAGGGCCTAGACTCAATGAAAAAATTCCTTTGGTGTCAACCAAATGACATCTTGTTTCCTATTACTACTCATAGGATTTGAGATACATGTCATCTAATTTCCTACAAGATTCCTATTCCTATGATAATCCTATCCTATGAACCAAAAGAGGCCTAAAATGTGTTTGGTGCTCAACATTGAAGCGATTTGAACCGCTAGATAACATGATTTGACGGTCGAGATGGTTTGGATCTGCCTATTTGGGTCTTTTTATATTGGTGTAGATATAGAAATAGATATAGATTATATAGCACTGCAGTTACAAGGGCAAAATAGGCATTTAACCCGGATAACCCGTAATGTAATTTCCGGCATCAAATTTCACTATTTGTCTGGATGTTGTCCAGGTGGAGTGTCCTGTGGCCAGTTTTGTCATGGTGTTCATTTCTGAAGATAACATCACTCACCTTGGACCCCAAAAAGTTATAGACAAAGGGAGTGCTACCCATCTCTGTTTTCCTAGAGACTCCATGGAGCTGCCTGTTCTGATATAGAAAGGAAACTGAATGCAGTTCTGAACCAATGATGTTTATATAACAGTGAAGGATTAGCTCTTTAGCTGTACAGCTATGCGCGCGAGAATTCAGATCGAGTTCATTGACATGGCAGCAGGTAATTACTTCCAAGCAGTTTACAAGCTTCTGGGTGTAATAATTCCAATGGAACAGTTCATGCCAGAAAAAAAATGTCTTCTAGTTACAGGGGGCAAATTATATGTTCATTCTGTTACACAGGCGAGCACCATCCGAAAACCTGGCCTAAGTCACAAACCCTTGAGAACTCATGCCCCAAATCGTCTAGTAAAGTGTGCGGAAAATGATCCTACTTCAAATATTCAATGCTGCATGCACACCGATCGACGCCGCATAAAACTGTGTGCCAGTGTAAGTGATTCACGGCCCTTTCTCTTCGAGGCACCATGAGTTCTGTGGTGTTTCACCATCATCTCGGGTGTCTTCTAATGGGAATTTGCGAAGCTGTTAGCGCTATCTATCATTGATCATGCAGAGGTAACCACCCCCGGCGCTCCGTTCCAGGGGATACCTGGTGGCACCCTTCATGTACCGAAGGTGATTCATGGCAGCATCTCGGAGGCCGAATCTGTTTGGCGCCTTTCCGTTCTTGCGCTTCTTTATCATGGTGCAAGTCCTCAGAGGGTCAACGCTTCCAGCACCAGGTCTCCTACAACACAAATCACGGCAATGAATTTTTTTAGTCATACAACTTACATCATAATGAGAGACGGAGTTAAATTGCAGCACCAAAACCTATCACATGTAATACAACGTCAATGCCCTAAGTAAGGCTCTTGTGGCTTATTTAGAAGATTGGAGGAAAGTGAAAGCAAGTCGATACAGAAAGGAATATCCAAAAACTCACTTCAACAACTTCTCTGAAGCAACTCTAGCAGCTTCAATGATGTCCTTGGTAGGCAGCCACTTGACTACCCTACCAGGATCACCCCGCATTGGCGAATGGATTTTTACAAGCTGCACATGATTTTCTACATCAGTAAACGATCCCTTCGTGCAGTAACAAAGAAAAAAAACTTGTACTGCTCAATGGTTGTAGACATGGTTTTATCAGTTAGGATTAGAGGAAGAGAGACACTCACACCAAGACATTCCATCATTTGATAATATGCTCTGCCATGTAGTGGAGTGTGTCCCTTTCTGGACTCTGAAAAGTATCTCGTCCTGAAACAGTGTACCATGAAATGTAAGTACAAGTGCATGCTTACAATGACAGGTAACATGTAAATCACCTACCATTCCTTGTAGCCCGGGTCTACTGTAAAGCCATACATGTCAACGCTGTCACAGATGGAGAGAGCAAATTCAAGAGCTTTAAGCCCAGTTCCTTTAGCAGAGGAACCAAATGATGTGCCTAGCATGAGGTATACTGGGTTGGTTATTGGAAGTTCCTACATAACAAGAGTTCTGTCAGGCAGGTAAGAAAATAAGGAACATGTACCCAAAGCACCCTAGTTTTTAAATATGGTGTAGCTAAATTACCCGAATCATCTTGTTCATGACATCATGTATTGTTGTCTTGACTATCAATGCCTCCTTTTTTGTTTCTGCAACCATAAGAATTAGCATGCCTTTTCTTCCCAGAATAAAAATCCTACTGATAGTGATAGGGAAATAGGTGGCTGGAAGACTTACCATCTAACTCAACAACTTTATCCAGTGCCTTTGCAGATCCTCTGTTAAGAAGGCGAAATGTACTCTTTTCACCAACATATTCCGTGTAGTTCTGCAATGCAGCAAGAAGTTAGAGCACGTCCAAGTTAAGAAACAAGAGCAGGAAATATAGGTATCTTAGGAAAACCTGGACAGGTGCACCATTTTCTCTGATGACAACATCATAAGAATCAATCTCATCCCCAAATTTAGTTTTAAGAAGATCCCCAGAGTTTCCAACAACGGCACAGCTACCAAACTGCTGAGGTACATATGGTGATGTCTCAGGGAGAACCAATGAAAGCTTCTCCATGCAAAGAGTTCTGTTCTTGCACTTATTCCTGTAAACCCAAAACTAAACATAATCAACAATCTCTAGAATTTAACCATAATGCAAGTCTATGTGAAACTGTAAAATTTGTGTCTACCCACAGAAGGATTCCTTTGTTGATCCTGCGCCATGCATACTCCTCCCAGCCATTTGGTAATGCATCAATGTACTCTTTTGTGAGTATTGTGGTACTGTTGCGAACCTAGAAAAAATAAACTTAAGTTACTACATCAATAGCTACTGTGTAGCTCTGACAAACTAAATGACAACATTATGTCAAGTATCTACACACCACTTAAACTTATTTTGCAAATTTTCAGTGCATTAATTAAATCACATAGATAAGTCAGCACAGCAGAAAGAATGCCCACCTGCTCCCATGAGGCCACAGCTTCACAGAGATTGAACTCAAATGCCAACCCTTCAGACTCTCCAGTTTTTGGATCTGTCTGCAAAAACCAATCATAAGAGCTAAGACAACGATCATAAAAATAAGACAAGCTGTTCTAACTATGAGAAGAACAACAAATGCCCATGGTCCACGCTTGTCTATGCAGTACAATGCCAGGTACAGAATCAAATTAAGGAACTCAAAGGAGAAATGCCAGCATAAGGAATGAAATGATCGAGCACATGTGCACTTACCCACTTAGAAACCGTGTCACCCGGGTACTGTATAACAACACGGCAGTAATCCTCTCCGCCAAACGCTTGCAGTCCTACACCATTAGCATCCTGCAAGAAATTTACACGAGTAAGACTCATCCAAACCAGCACCCTAATGACCTCAATACAGAGATTTTTAGTAGCTAGCAACACAATTATTGCTGAGAGTTGCCTTTTGAACATAAAACATGAATCATTTCCAAACATCGAATTCACCCCAATCCTAGATAAAATAATTTTTCTCGTATGCTATGAATCCTCCCCATCTACTAAACAGTAAGCATCACATCAATTCTCAGAAGAAGTCCAGACATTACCAAGCAGTTACCCTGCCAAACCACCAAGGCTCATGCATTTCAGAAGCTAATGGCCCATGTACAACACAATGTAGCATCAAATTTGCACAGGATTATACAGCTGAGCCCCAATCGGTTCTAATAAAGCGACAGAAAATCGACACAGTACAGGAGGGGGTCAGTAGATCGGCGACAGAGGTAGCGACGTACCACGCACTTGCTGAACCCTCCCTGCAGCGCGGCGAGCGCCGCCAGGTCCGCCTCGGAAAGCCCCGCGCCGCCATCTGCATCCAGAACCCACCCCGACTCAGGGATCTCCACGCGAAGCAAAAAGGCAGGGGAGAGGAGGGGCGGAGGAGGGTACGTTACATGAGGAGAGGCCGGAGATGTAGATGAGGATGGCCGTGACGCCGGAGAAGATGGCGGCGGCGAGGGCCAGCGGGAGCACCCGCATGGCCGGAATCGGCGAGCCCCTCTGGCCGGAGTTGCGTGCGGCCGGAGTGGTGGGGGTTGGAGTGGGAGTCGGCGATTGGGCCGGGTGAGGAATGAGAGCGGCGCGTCTGCGTATCGGAGGGCCCGCTTCTTCTTTTTTCTTCTTTTTGCTTGCTTATAAGCGGAGAGGAAATGGGCCGTAGCTCGATTTTGGGCCATGAGCAACCAACTTCATACTGAAAAAACTTTTCCCTAAACAGATTAAAAATACCCCTCAAAAACAGATTAAAAATATTTTTAAATCTCAAAAATATTTAAAATGTTTTTTTTTAGGGTACGCAAATTGCGTACCATATTTTTACAGAAGGCAGAGAACAATTTACAAGAAAAGTCGTGAGCCAACAACTTAGCCTACGAGCTTACATCCACACACACACCCTCATTAACATGCTACTCGCTCATACAGGTTTCAAAACACCGAGCTCCAGACGTCTTCCAAGTTTGTATCTCATCCAGAATGAGATTTACAAATTGGATGATATTGTGTTGATGCACCACACTTCTGAACACCTCGCATTCCTTTGCTTCCACAAGCTCCAAGAAATTAGAATGACTAGCGAATCAAAGCTCTTTCTGGTCATCTTCGGCAATCCTTTGCGTGATCTTAACCACCACACCTCAAGGTTGTCCTCAACGGAAGCATAGACACAATGCATAAGGATGTGGTCCAGAGTATCCCCTTCTAGCAGCAAGTGACACACGAATCAGTGGTGTCTTGTAATCCATGACGGAATCGTCGATCAGAGGTCCATACACGGTGCTGGATAGCAAGACAAATGAATATTTTGCATTTGGGTGGCGCCCAACTCTTCCAGCAAGGGCGACGGGGAGACGATTCATGCCATAGCACGTCATCTTGTAAGTAGATTGCGCCGAGTACTGTCCAGTGGGACTCCATCTCCAAGAGAATAAATAACGGGTGTCATTGTACTGTCCAGTGGGATATGATGTTGCGGCCGACCGTAGGTTGGAGACCTTGTGGCCTCAAACCATCACTAACGCCCATGATCCATTTTAGACTCGTTACGGCCTCATGGACTGTTCTTTTGTTGATAAATCTTGGGTTCACCTTCTCCAGTTCCAGGGGTGCAATATCGCCATAGCCGCACCGTTGATCCAGCGGTCACTCCAGAAGAGAAGGAATTTGCCATCTCCTATCTGGATATGTGCAAGGTTGTCGAAGATGGCCCTCGCCATATCACCATTCAATGGTGGGAGGCCTTGCTAAAGCCTGTTGGGATCCGTCCTACGTGGTCATTCCCATTTGACGTGCAACGCAAGTCCTTGGAACTTTAAGATTTTTACTCCTAGCCCTCCAACTCCCACTACTGCAGGAATGTCTAGCAGCAGCGGGCGCAAAAAGGCCATTAGTGGTGGGCAAGCCTCCCAGGGGCGCCCGCCACTAGTATAGCACCCCAACTCAGGGATCTCCACGCGAAGTAAAAAAAGACAGGGGAGAGGAGAGGCCGGAGATGTAGATGAGGAGGGTTGTGATGCCGGAGAAGATGGCAACGACAAGGGCGAGTGGGAGCACCCGCATGGCCGGAATTGGCGAGCCCCTCTGGACGGAGTGATGGGTGTTGGAGTGGTAGTCGGCGGTTAGGCCGGGTGAGGAATGAGATCAGCGCGTCTACGTATCGGAGGGCCCGCTCTTTTTTTGCTTAAGCAAAGAGGAAATGGGTTGTACTCGATTTGGGGCCATGGGCAACCAACTTCATACTGAAAAACTTTTCCCTGAACAGATTAAAAATATTTTTAAATCTCAAAAAAATATTTTTTTTGAGAGTACGCAAATTGCGTATCATATTTTTCCGGAAGGCAGAGAACAATTTACAAGAAAAGTCGTGAGCCCACAACTCAGCCTACAAGCTTACACACACACACACACACACCCTCATTAACATGCTACTTTCTCATAAAGGTTTCAAAACACCGAGCTCCAGCCGTCTTCCAAGTTTGTATCTCATCAAGAATGAGATTTGTTGGGTTATATTGCGTTGATGTACCACATTCCTGAACGCATCGCATTCCTTTGCTTCCACAAGCTCCAAGCAATTAGAATGACTAGCGAATCAAAGCTCTTTCTGGTCATCTTCGGCAACCCTTTGAGCGATCTTAACTACCACACCTCAAAGTTGTCCTTAACGGAAGGAGTGTCGAACATGAATGCCATGCCTGTCGAGCATAGACACGGTGCATAAGGATGTGGTCCAGAGTATCCCCCTCCCGGCAGCAAGTGAAGTACTGATAAGTGGTGTCTTGCAATCCATGTCAGAATCACCGATCAGGGGTCCATACACGGTACTGGATAGCAAGCTAGATGAATATTTTGCATTTCAGTAGCGCCCAAAACTTCCATATGAAATGGGCGGCGGGGAAGTGAGTCATGCCATGGCACATAATCTTATAAGTAGATTGCACCGAGTGCTGTCCATTGGGACTCCTTCTCCAAGAGAATAAATCAGGGGTGTCATTGTCCTGTCATTGCTCCGCATCATCTTATTACCTCAACAACTAATGCTTAGGTCTCATGTCTTTATTGCCACGCCGTTGTCAAGTTTGCAAAGGTTTTTTTTTTTGCATTGCCCTTCTGTGTGATAAATTGGCTTTAGCATTAAACTGAGCTTTGGTTCCAGGGGATAGTTCTATTCATACTTTGGAACTTTGTAAAATGGATACTTTATCATAATAATATATTGGCATAAATAATGCATTCATGGTTACAATTTAAGGAAGCCATGTACGAATCTTTTGGTTGTGAAAACAGTGATGATGCTCTGCAGAACAGTGTGAACACAGTTTTGGAGGCTTTACAAATAATCTTAATGTTTAGCAATTGTGTTTGTTTATAACTCCGCCACTTTTTATTTTAGTTTCGAAAAAGAACAACCAAATAAATTAACAACATGCTTAAGCACGGGCGCGGCGTGTCACCGCGCCTTCGCCTGCTAGTGTGAACTATATTTTAGTTTGTACAAAGCATGCATTAGAAATATTATATATATATATATATATATATATATATATATATATATATATATATAATTATCATGTTATGTTCATACTTATCATAACACATTGATTATAGTTTATTGAGACATACCAACCATCATCATAACAATTGTAAACTCTGCTTTAATATTATATTAAGGAAACTAATTTGTTTTCATTTGGCAGCCGTAATTATACATCGTCAATTTTTGTGACTAGCATGTTTAGGTATTTGTTGCTCTTATCACCAGTGTTATCGTGCCGGAAGACACGATCTGAAAAAAATATGGTCAAAACATTTTTTTCCCTTTAGAAAACTCAGATTTGTACATCAAATCTATCTTACTATTTAATTTACATACATCATATCAAATTTCACATTAAAGTACTAGATACACTACTATATATAAAAAATTTATGTCTCATTTGGCATTGCATAACCTTCTGACATTGTCTCTTTTTTTTCTTTTAATTTGATCTGAATTATTGGGTTCATCAGTGAATTCAGGACATACCTTTCAATCTGTACAGAAAATATATGGTGGCTCATGAGTAACTTATTATAGTACATTAGAAGAGTGAATGTGGCAACACTATTTATAAGATTGATTTATACTTTAATTTGATTGAAATGACAACCATGAAACCAACTACACGAAGTCCAATTTAAGATACGAGATTCAGTATCTCTCGGTTAGAAAAGTAAAAAGATGCATACTATGACAAAAGATAATTTACATACAAACCAATAATCCCTACCCACCGTGAGTGTTTCAAAAAAGATCACATAGCGGTTCAAAACTTAACATTATCTATGTATAATCTATTAAATGGCTGCTATGTTATGATATAGATTTCTTGGAAATAAGATATCTTTACAAATGTATTTATATCAAATTATTTCCTACATATATCTTGTTCAGGAATCAGGATGCAAATAATATACCGTAGAACTTTCATGACAAACGCATGTAGTTCCTAGATATTCTCTAAATAATTTATGTGGCATGTTCCATAACAAATATCTAAATAGTTTTACCTTTTTTGTTATTTTTATTTTCAGTGTAATTATGTGAACATTTATAAATTGTTTTCTTCACAAATAAATGGTTTTTGAAAATACATAAAGATTTCTTTTGATACGCATGAACATATATTACATATATTCAAGTATACATGAACAATATGTTTGTCACTTTGAAACATATGAGTTTTTTTATTTTCTTGCCACAAACATATATTTTTAAAAATTATATGAACATATTATATCACATAACATATTCTATTATGTGTAGGAGCAACATTAAGACAACACTTAAACATTTTATTTTCGAATACAAGTTGTCTGACCAAGATGAAAAACCCGAGAGGAGATTGCCTAGATGCACAGCGCCGTACACCACTTCTCTGCTGGTAGGTTGCAGCTTCTCTCCTCCTCCGGTTCCACCTGGTGTGGGAATGTAAGGGGCCTTGATATATCGGATGGAGGTCTAGTTTTCTTGTTTTGGGCTTAGGGGTACGCGGCGACACTTCGTCGGTTGTGGCGACGTCCGAGGAATATTTTTTTCTCAAACCTCTCCATCTCGAGGATGTTGGACGTGTCCTGTAGGCCTCTCTCGACAATGAGGTTAGGGTTTGTGTGGTTTGTCGGAGTGGCAACGACGACATGTTCCCTTTGTAGTTTAGTCTCATGCCTCCTCTTTGCCACGTTAGTGCGGTCTCAGGTGCCACCGTGAGGCATTTGATTGTCTACTGATTTTTCGATGGTGATAACTTTGACAATTTTTTCTGCAGAGCGCTAGTATGGAAGGATGGTGGCCTTGATGACTACCTGCACGACTAGGGACGATTGGTTGGCTTCGAAGATGGATAGGCAATAGTAGGAGTGGCACACCATAGCCTCTTTGGGGTTGGGGAAGACAACCAGCCCTTAGAAATCTTTTTTTTTAATCTCACGAAGATAATATTATTTGTATGATTAGGGTGCAAATGGGTAGAGTATTCCATGACCCCATTTAGTTCAACTAAATGAACCAATTTTTTAGAAGTTACACATTTTGGAAAATTAGTTCTTTTTGTTGAATTGAGAAGAGTCACAAGGTTCCCCGCAAGAAAAAGAAAAAAGAGTCACAAGGTACCTTGAAGATAGCAAATTTGCATCCTAAGTTTGGTCGATAGATCTGAGGGGCTGTTTTGAGAGAGAGAAAGAAAAAGCGTAAATTACTACTTGGCGGTCGAGGCTACCAGGAGAGGATAAGCGGATAACCCAATCGCTTCTCCTGGTCTACTAGCAGCTCTCCTCGTCGAGCAGAAAAACCAGGCAGCCATGGCGTCGTTAGCCCTCAGGCCCATCATGCCAGCAACCGCGGCGGCCGCTTCCACGACCACAACTCTCAACCGCGCCCGCCGCGGCAGCTCCACCCTTCTCCGTCGCCGGCAGCCAGTCACGTGCATGGCCGAGAGCAGCGGCGGCGGCAACAGCACCGTGGAGCTGGCCGCCGGAGCGGCGGGGCTCGCGTCGTGCGCGACGGTGGCGTGGTCCCTCTACACGCTCAAGGCGACGGGCTGCGGCCTGCCCCCGGGCCCCGGCGGCTCGCTGGGCGCGGCGGAGGGCGTCAGCTACCTCGTGGTGGCGGGCATCGTCGGCTGGTCGCTCACCACCAAGGTGCGCACCGGGTCGGGACTCCCGGCCGGGCCCTACGGCCTACTCGGCGCCGCCGAGGGCGTCGCGTACCTCACCGTCGTCGCCATCGCCGCCGTGTTCGGGCTGCAGTTCTTCCAGCAGGGGTCGCTCCCGGGCCCGTTGCCGTCGGAGCAGTGCTTTGGCTGAGAATGGCTGATGTTGTGAATCGTGTGAGACTCTAGTGCGTGTTGCTGGTTCAGATTGTATCCTGAAATCGGGTTGCCCAAGCATTCTAAGCATGTTCTGTGTGCGATCGTAATTGCTCAGTTTCACCGTGTCAGTTGTTCTCGTCTTCGGTCACCAAAAAAAAGGTGTTCTTGTCTTAATTTTTCTTTTCAATAAAGAAGGTTATCGCGAACCAACCAGGGTTCAAATCCTGGTGCTCGCATTTATTTCTGAATTTCCAGCGATGCGCATTCAGTAAGAGGAGGCGTTCCTGTCTACGAGTTAACCACATTTTTCACGAATGTCATCTGGTGATGAAAAATTTCAAGTTATCAAAACTTTTGTCGGTGTTTCACACACAAAAAAAGTCATAATTTTTTGATTGTTTTCTCAAAAAGCAATATTACTGTTCACCCGAGCTCACTTGAAATCGGGATCAGAACAACTGCGTCCTTGTCGCCTGACCTTAGGGCCAGTTCTTTTGGGCCAAGAATCATCCTCCTCCCAAACCTTCAACCCGCACTCCTCGAATTTCTTTTCTTGAAAAGGGTTTATGCATTTGACTATACCTACTTAAGTAAGAAATCATTGACAAAGAGTTACCTAGCTTCGATGAAATTGCAACCATAATTTGGAATTTAATAGGAGCGGACATAGCTAGGCTTGAACTACGGGAAGTTAGAGCAAGAGCCATGCGTAGCTATCGTAAACATCATCATTGTATCATGAAATTGAAGTGAAAGAAAAGGAGGAGGGGTTGGAGATTCTGAGAGAAGTCGCGGAAAGGGCCGATTCTAGGAGAATCAGGCGAAAGAACTGGACCTTAGAATTATGCCTTAGGTTTGAGGTAAAGGTTCGAATGCAAGACCCAAAACATGCAACGCAACACATATAGACAAGGAAAGTAAGGTTAAAGGTTCGGGACAAGGCCACTTGGGCCCAATACAAGCGCACCTGTTCTAGAACATTACAAGGGGCTAAGTAGCAAAACCCACATAGAAGGATCTCATCCTCAAGGCTAGCCTAGCCGATGTCATCTTGACGTGTCGCCCTCCGCAAGGCTGCTACCCGTGTGTGCATGCTGGTGAGAAACCGGTCAAGCTGCGGTAATCCCAATGTCTCCTCAACGACATCGATAGCTATAAAAGATAAATCATTTTTGTATATGATGTCAGCTAGATCGTTGAATTCAATCCCCTCAATGACGGCTTGCTCCTAATTGTCTAGAAGGACCAAGCAAAAGAGCAGTAATCGCTTCCCAAGCTAATTTGCAGTCGTTGCCTTGAGTTCCTGCAACCAAAGAGTGGAATCGGCAAAGCTGGTGAATTCCAGGATGCCATGGTCGGTTCGCAAACAACACTCCAAACAAAGTGAGCCACTACACACTGAAAGAAATTATGGTCGCAGGATTCATCCCATCTACACCACACACACTTGCCATTGCCAAGTCCATGGCGCTTAATGACCCGATCCCCACTAGGGAAGTGGTTTTTATCAACCTGCCATTGGGAAATCTTGATTTTAGCCCGGGTACGCGCTTTCTAGACATCCAGGGTGTCGCAAACTCCAAAATTATTGGAAATCTCTATGTATAAGGAGCTCACGGAGAAATGGCCTGAAGGCTCAAGTTTCCAACTATCTGTAACCTGACCGTCGGAGATGCTCTTACCTACCAAGGCTCCCACCAATCGGTCCCTTCCTGCAAATTCCAATGGATCCAATGATCACTTAAAATGGGGGACCATCTGCCCCAACCCAAGCATGAGCAACTTTAGCATCGGTCTCCTCTATAATTGTAAAGAGCCAAGGGAACCTAGTCATGAAATCATGTACGCCCTTCATGGACCTCAAAATCGTGTGCCAAGACGCAACAGATGCCAAATCTTGCCAATAGCCTTGGCAAATTGGGATTTTTAAGTCGAATGAACTATTTTTGATCTATCATCAGAAACACACTTGTTTGTAAAGATACGGATCCAAAGACCTCCCTGACCTTGGAGCAACTTATAGACCCGCCTGGCCATAAGACACCAGTTCATAACTTTGATGTTGATCATATATACCTAGCTCCCACCTCATTGGGAGAGCAAATGGTCAACAACTTAACCATGTGATATATTCTGTTTACCTCATTTCTTCTGCCAAAAGAAACAAGATCACACCTTATCAAACTTACCATGAACTCTGTCATCCCCATTGAAATAAACTATGTGAACAGTTGTGTCTCCCCCAGAGAAAAAAATCATCTAGTTTGGCTCGAACAGGGCTCATTATAAGAATGATGTCGCACCAAGAAAACACAAATCCAATGAGCAATTGCATGAAAAACGAGGAAAGCTCTAGCCTAGCTAGTTCGAGAAAGAGTTTTATACATGAAAAACAATGCTCACTAGTGTAAGAACAGGTATACATTGTATAGAGCCAGAGATGTTTGGATGGTCAACCAACTAAGAAAAATTGCATGGTTATGGCACACATATTGAGCTATACGACCTCATTGAGCCTTGAGATAGTTGGATTGTCATGCTCGAGCTTTTCTGGGAACCTAATGACATCTCAAAGGGTATCCTTATGTCGGTTACGGGGCCCATAGTATATGATTTCAGGGGTTGATCCATCATTGACCATAGTGAGATGTTGACTTAGGTCTAGATCGACCCATGCATTACCTCATATTAAGTGTCTGCACCAAAACATATGATGAAGTAGATGATTAGGTTGCTCGTAGTGAAGAGTACGATGCACTAGCATCATGCATATGATATTGATCTATGATACTATCTCCATAGTGCATAATAACATAAGTTAGCAATGCATGTTCTGGAGACCACTTAGATTATCTAAAGCGGTCTATACACTTTAGAGAACTAGAGGGAGCAATAGTAGTAGTTTTGCTTTGGCTCATGACAAGCTAGGAAGACAACATATTCCATGTTCTTTTTGACGTGTCTTATCCGGCTAATGACCCTTGCATGCAAAGTAAAATTGGAGTTCCATGGATCAAGAGAAACAAAGACATACCAAAATATGATCAAAATGCAAAACAAAAGGTCTGGACGCTTGAACTTGTTTCGATTTGTATTATTCAAAAACTCTGAATTGATCTTCTTTTATCACAATATTACGCACATCGATTATGGTAGGAGTTTGGATTTAAATTCTTTGGCCCATACTTGTTTCTCTAGTAGGTGGGTAAAGTCTCATATAAATTCCAACAATTAGCATCATCTCACATTCATTTGGCGGTGCATGTTTCCCGGCTCAAAGAAGGCGCTCCAACCGATGGACAATGTAAGTAATAAAGTACCCGTTGTGTTGATGCATACCCACATCATTGTGCAGCTCTTGCATATTTGTGCCGAAAACTTGATCAAGAGAGGCACATAAACAACTTCTGCAGGTGCTTAATGTCTTGTAAGTGCACATGGCTGGTTGACAAGCACAATTCATGAAAATATTTAAGCCTAATTTATATATCGAACTCTAAATGGCTAAAGGAAGGAAATTACCGACCATCAGCCGAGGTGAAGCAATAAAACCTAAGGACTTTTTTGATTCACATGGTCCTCGGAACTCATGAATAGAAAAAAAACCCGCAAGATTAAAGTGTCATATCCTATTGAATGTGATCTAAGCGGTTTTTATATTAGTCTATAGAGAGAGTACATGATATCCGTGTAAAAAATCCTACCTGACTCGAAAACTACATAAATTTGCATCAAGAGTGTTTGACGTCACAGAAAAACAAATGAAACTATAACAAGATATTTGAGTGGAAGAAAAATTTACCCCCAAAACACAGTGCATTGCGAAATTGATAATCCCACATCCACGAACCATTTACAGTTGTTTTACAAAAAGAAATAAACATATACAATAGCAAATCAACGCCATCACACTCATTATTGAATGCACTTTCACATCATATAGATTTATATTATTGTAAATGTTCATACTGCTTTATATAAAATTCAGCCAAACTTTATCAAGTAGTATGACTTCAGTCAAATCTAACATGCAAAGTGAATAAAAACGGAGGGGAACATATCCCCTAAGCTCCTCTAAAAATCATATGAATTCCTTTTCGGGTAAAATAGAAAAAATCTTATCAATTTGCTGCGAATCAAATGAGCCCGATCTGCAAAATTACGATCTGAAAATCTGAGTTAATGTCTGGTTGGTTGAGATGACGTGGCCGGACCCAACCAGCAGCCGAGGTCGGGCGGAGCCAGACAGCAGAGGCGCCTCACGTGACACGAGTCGCCGTAACCCACCCATCTACCCCCCATCCCCTCCTCCCTCCACTCCTATCCCCCCCCCTCTCCGTCTCCCCTCCGAACCGCAGGCGGCGGCGGCGCACCAAGCCAGCGATCCCAACCCCACCTCCCTCCACCGGCCCTCGTCCTGCTCCGGCCGGTCACGCCGCAGGCCCCGCTCCCGCCTCCCTCCCTCCTCCTGCGGCCGGTCGCGGCGGCATGCTGGCGTGAATCGAGCGGCGCGGCCTGCGACGAAGTCGAGGGAGGACGAAGAGCGACCGCGGCGGCGAGCTGTGGTACCGCGTCGTAGACGGATCCCCTCCTCCCCACCCCGCCCAAATCCCAAGGTATGCATAGACGGTAGACCCTAAACCTAAACTTTTTTTTTCTTACATCTGCCGCTGAACCCTACCATGAATTGGTAGTAAGTTCTAGCTGTGGAAACTCATCAGCTGTATTGTGTTTGGTTTAGTTTGGTTGATTGAAGCACGCGTTACGGCGTTAGTGTCCCTTGCTAGTGTGGAGTACTATGTGATTTTGTTTGGGGATCTATGTACATATGTATGCTGTGATTTCGATGTAGAAAAGCTGTTGGAGTGCTTTTGAATGGGCTTCTAGTTTGTAGACAAGAGGCTTCAGTTTTCCTTATAAGATGAGCAGTTAGAATTGAATGCGTAAGTGTGCATCTCATGACAGATATACGAGTGTCCTGTTTTTCATCTTTACAAACTGCACAGAGAGCAGTTGGAACATCATGTTTCAACACAAATTTAGATGTTCCAACACAAATTTGGTTTAACATACTGTAGAACTTAGGTCCTGTGCATTCGATTGGTTCTATATGCTAGCATGGGGCTTGTGCAATTGACCGCATCAACACAGCATGGGCCACACCGGAGTTGTGAATTAGTGCGGAAGTTTCGTTTCATTTCATCATTCATGCTTTTACGCTTTTAAGCTTCATCAACTGATTATTCTCATTCTTATGTCTTGGAGCTTTGAAAAGAGGCTGCACGATGGAGTTATCAAAGCAGGGCCAGGAACCCATGTCAGCTAGCATGGGATCTCAAGCACTCGCCTCTTCAAATATCCAACCTGCTCAGTCTGGATATCCCGCTGCGTTCTATCCACCCCTATCTGCTGGCTGGGGTGCACAGCCAATGTTCTCTACGGGAGCTTCGGTACCTGTCAGTTCATATTATATTGTCCCTATGAGTCAACAAGCTGCCCAAGTTGGTGTTTCCAGGCCAGAGACTTCACATCCTTTGGGGGTGCAATCTGTAAGCAGAGTATCACTGAGGCCACCCCAGCAGGTGCTGAATATTCAAACATCTTTGCCAGCAGTAACTGGATCGCAGCTGTCGCCATCTGTTGCCGGAAAGAAAAGTGTTGCTTCTCCAAAGGTCCAGATGATGAAATCTGCATTATCTGCCAAGCGTCCTGCACAGAAAGAGCTACCATCAAAGGCTCAGCCTCAGCAGTTTGAATCCGTGAGATCAAAGTTCAGGGAGTCACTTTCTGCTGCACTCGTCATGGATTCTGACCAGCAGGATAAGAAACAATCTGCTCAGAACCTGCAGTCTGATGGGTCAGCAGACCAGAAGAAGGTGGAGGGAGATGAAGTGAAGGATACAGTGATGACCACATCCAAGGATGCGAGTACAACAAATTCAGAGGCAGACAATGCTGATGTTGCTCAGAAATGCGAGGGAGATGAGAAGTTAGGCTGTGGCATAGCATCAGACATGATCACAAGCACAAATGATGACAGTGACACACAACAACAACTAAAGCACCTTCCTTCAGAAGATGAAGTATTAGACCAAAGTATGGTTGTCACAGATGAACTCTTGCAAGGTCATGGCCTTTGTTGGGTTTCTGATTTTCCTGCTGGGATGGCTGAACCTGTGACACAACCTAATTTGAAGAGGGACAGGGCTTCTGATATTGAGCCTGGGGTTACAGGCAATTTGACAGAGTCTGAATCAAAAAGAATAAAGTCTACAGATGAGGCAGCAACAGATAAGGGTAGTATGATCCAGAAGGCTGAAAGCTTGGCATTTAGAATTGAAGAGGAACTCTTTAAACTGTTTGGTGGAGTGAACAAGAAGTACAAGGAGCGAGGCAGATCTCTTCTGTTTAATCTAAAAGATAAAGGCAACCCTGAGTTAAGGTCGAGGGTCATATCTGGAGAACTTGCACCCGATCGCCTTTGTTCAATGACTGCGGAGGAACTTGCTTCCAAAGAGCTCTCAGAGTGGCGTTTGGCTAAAGCCGAAGAACATGAAAAAATGGTTGTCCTTCCTAACACTGAAGTTGATGTCAGGCGTTTAGTGAGGAAAACACACAAAGGAGAGTTCCAAGTTGAAATA
Organism: Triticum dicoccoides; assembly: GCF_002162155.2. NCBI lineage: Eukaryota > Viridiplantae > Streptophyta > Magnoliopsida > Poales > Poaceae > Triticum > Triticum dicoccoides. Next base: position 30,819,774 of record NC_041390.1, on the reverse strand, counting down.
GAAGAAACTGATGGTATTTCAGTGGAGGTTGAGCTTGGGGGTAATGTTCTATCTCATGTTCCATCAAAAGCTGTTGAAAGTGAAACAAAAACCAATGATGAAACAAGTACGGATGATAAAACTGGTGTAGAAGTTAAGGACAAGGGTTCTGATGGCATGTCACAAGATGAGGATGGTGGGACAGGTGACAATGATTCATCAGGCAATGTTGAATATATTGAAAATGAGAAAGCAGATCTTATTGATGAACTTATGGTGGATGACTTGAAAGACGCAGAGAATCTTCCACCAATTCCTTCGCTAGATGAATTCATGCTGGGGTTAGATTCTGAACCACCTTTTGAAAATTTATCAGTTGGGACCCCGCAAAAAGATCTCAGTGATTCTGATGAACCTAGCTCCACCTTAGATTCCGAGAAACTTCCTGAGACAGAAGATAAGCAGTCTGCACAAAAGAAGGCCAGATCTGAATCAGATGTGCCGGCTTTACAGGGTAAATCGGAGTCCAAGTCAGAATCACCCAAACAGAAGTCAGAATCACCCAAGCAGAAGGTTGGTTCAGAGTTGGTTCCTGATGTGCCACGCGATGGAGAGAAAATCAAATCCTCCCCAGAGAAAGTCGAATCTAAAGAACCTGCTGCTGCTAGTGCTAATATGTCGAATCCTGTTTCAACTGTGAACCATAAGACAACTGCTGTTCCTATGATTCGTGAGAGTATATGGGAGGGTGCGATTCAGCTTACTCTATCGTCACTCACGAATGTTGTTGCCATTTTCAAAAGGTTTGTTTCGATGGAGAATTGTTTGGTTGTTACCAACTTAGCTTGTCCTGTTTATCTAATCACATTCCCTCTTCATTTTCATCATCTTAAAACGCCTTTTAATTTTCCTTTAGTTATCATTCTGTATGTTGCATTCTTGAACTTGTTTGATGCCACTGTGTTATGCTATGTGCCTTCAGTTTTCTAATGGCACGGGTGGAAACCCACTCAATTAGGTAATACTATATGTTACTGAAATGGGACAGCTTCTATACCACTATGTAGTTCATGAGTTTCCAAAAAAGGATTTACCTCACCATCTACACTTTTTTCCGCCACAAGCCGTTGATGTTAGAAATGAAACACTCAAAACTGGAGTAAATCTAGTCACTCTTTGTCTTTGTTTTATCGGACCGTAGTGGTCTTCAGCTGGCTTCTGAATCATTCTCTCGAATGTTCACTTGCTGTTGCCCTTTCCCCCCAACCATACGGTATTAGAGATTCTAACTGAAGAATGAAATGCTTCTTTTGTAAGTGAGAATGTATTATTGGGCATTGGGCTTATATTCATCTTGCAAATAGTTATGCTTATGTGCAGTTAATTTGGGCCTGTACCAACGAATTCCTGTGTACCAAGAATGCTGCGATTCCTGATTAAAAGATGTTCGGAGTTCTCAAAGGAGTAAGAAAAAAAATAAGGCTGGTGAAAAAGAACAAATGAAAACACTACATGCAAATATGCTATGTCAAATTATTATACTCGGGTAATTTTTTGATTGCATGTTTCTAATTTACGTAGTTATGCTAAGTGGCAAACAATTGTGAAAGAAAATGTTTAACGTGCGAAGCACATGCTACTTGCTAGTACAATTAAGGGGGGCACCAGTTGCTTAGTCTCTCACCGTCTCATATGTGGAAGTTAAATTATTGCGCATGATCTGCATGAATGAGAGGATAAATGTGAGCGTTAGCTCCTAAACTAATGAATATGGACTGCTTTTTGGCTACGTGTGACCTTATTCTGTACTAAATATTTGTATTGGTTCTGACATATCTTAAAATTTCTCTTGTACAGTGGTGAAAAGCCATCTGGGAAAGAATGGAGTAGCTTAATTGAAATCAAGGGGAGAGTTAAACTTAGTGCTTTTCAAGATTTTCTCGAACAACTTCCCAAATCTAGGAGCCGCGCTATAATGGTAATTCTGTTTTGAATGCATAATTTGTTTCTAGATGATGTCCTTACTGGAATGATTATGGTTTTACACATTTATGCTGGCTACTTTCCATTATGTTGTGGATGGTAGATAACTCTCCATGTTATAATCACACGCTCATTAGAGGTCAATGGCATATGTCCATCTGGTAAAAGAAAAATGAAATCAGTGATGAAAATAGATGTTTCGACCCCTCTTGTGTCCAGAGCTCAGAATTTTGGAGGAAAATAGCCTCCAGATTTTTATAGAATTCCTCTAAAGTTTCTACCTTGAATGGGTGGGTCCTAAACTGGCAATATTTCAAAAAGCAATACTAGTACAATGGCATCTGTCATGTTTTTTGAGATTTTCATAATATCTAGATCCACTGTTGTTTAGAGGCAGGGACATGTGCAGGTGTGTTGGTACTTTTATGCTAGTCGCCAGAAAATTTTCCTAGCAGGTGCTTAAGAAATCTATATCTGTACTTACTTGATAATGTGCGTACTTCTCAAGCTAGCTGGTGCATATATTTTGAATCAGAACAGTATATGTACTTGTAATTGTTACCATTATGCAATTAGATTGGTACTGCCCAATTGATTTATTTCACTAGATAGCGCAAGAACTGCAAATAATAGTGTTGTATTCCTTCTAGGATTGTATTCCCACTTGTACTGCTTATGTCTACATGCACATAGTTAAATTATGTGTCCTGTGCTGCATTTAATTCTCTGTTCCGCCATCGAGAATCCGTTCCATCTGTTTTAAGTACCTGTACTGCTACTTTTATAGGTAACTGAGCTGTGCTGGAAGGAGTGTTCGTCGGAGAGTGGCCGCCAACAACTCTCGCAGGTTCCTTTTCTAAGTCAGATCACCCATCATGAGCTTACCAGAGTTTTGATGATTGTTTTCACTAAATTGGCTCGTTCTTTTGCAGACAATTGATTCATATATTGCAGATGAGAGAGTGGGACTAGCTGAGCCTGCAGATGGACTGGAGCTGTACCTGTGTCCCCCTCAAGGGAAAACTGTGGAGATTCTCTCCCAGCACCTGCCAAAGGAGCACTTGGGTGGTCTCGCTGTGGCAGAAACATCGATAATTGGAATCGTCGTCTGGCGGAGACCCAGCGTTCCTAGGGTGTCCTCCCATCAGAGGCATGATGGTTCCAAGAGGCAGTCAGCCCCAAGGAAACCCCAGGTTACCGGTTCTACTTCGGCCCATAGGCCCTCCGCGCCCCAGAACTCTCACGGCGTGCCACCAGGTTTTCCCAACCAGCAGCATCACCAGCACCAAGAGGAGGATGTAACTGATGACGATGTGCCCCCGGGCTTTGGGCCTGGCGTTGTTGCGCGCAGGGACGAAGACGATCTTCCTGAATTTAATTTTGTTAACCCCGCTGCTAATGTAACGACGCATGCCTTCAAGGGCCAACGGCATGTAGCACCGACCTCTGCTCGCCCAGTCGAGCAAATGAGGGAATTGGTTCAGAAGTATGGTAAAAGATCATCTGTTGAATCGCGTCCTTGGGCTGACGACGACGACGATGATATACCAGAGTGGAACCCCATCCAGCAAAGTAGGCAGCCGCTGTCATTTACACCCACCCCGCAGCAACCACTCCCACCACCACCACCACTACCGCCCATGCAGCAGATCCACCATGCGTACCAGCAGTACAACCCAAATGCAATGCAGCCTCTCCTTCCCCAGGTTGCAATGCAGTACAGCCTTAGTAGCCAGCAGCAGCTCCCTTTGGTCCAGCAGCAGCTTCAGCCTTCGCAACCATGGCAGCAGCAGCAGCCTAGTGCCTGGTGGCCGGCGACGGCGCAGCAGGGTGGGTCGGCCGCCGCCGGCTCTGCTGTTCCAGCGCCCCAGTATGGTGGTGTGATAATGCCTAATGGTAGCAGCGCCCAAGCTGGGAACCTAGGTGGCGCCCCCTGGGGACCGAGATAGAAAGGAACTTGTAAAATTTAGCTCTCTTGTTTTCTTTGTAGCTGCCAGCGTCAGTTTTAGTGTTGGTTTCTTTTCCTCCTTCTAGCTTACAGATTCGTGTAAGTATGTGTACACCCCTCTTGTACCCGAGCATGTAACTCTAGATGCCTGTGTGGGTTGTATTCGTAATAAACATCATAGGATCTGTCGTTCTGAACCTTTGCTCTCCCTGGGCAAGACAATCTGTTCGTCGGTTCGCGGGCCGTGAAAAATTTGGCAATAGTGTTTGGACACAGAAAATAAGTTGTAAACGGTTTGAAACTCTTAACAAGTATTATTTTGATGCACTCGGATTAATAATATTAGTGAATTATAACTCTGGTCTTCCATTCAAATTATAGCCATGATGGTTAAGGCAAGAGCCCATGGGAGATGCACTTCTATTTTTGTGCAATTGATGTTCCGTACGACGTGGGTTGGTGGATGGGAGCTGTCTGTCCCTCATCTTTTGCCGTTGTTCCTTCCGCCCGTGCATGGTGGGCTGTCGGGACTATTCCTCATCTTTTAAAAAGGCTGCAAAATATTCCCCTGTTTTTTCCAGTAAGCTTATAAGCACCTTTTATCTGCAAAGTAATATATTACTTATATGTTCCAAAATAGATATGAGGTGAGAGAAAACGTACCACAAACCTTTTATTAGAAAGTCAACACGAAACGCTTGGGCTTGCCAGTGTTTTTTT